>NC_133362.1:53651318-53885084 GCF_049309525.1 Garra rufa
AGCTTTTGCCTTTTCTTCACTATTTATATAATATGCTGGCTTTTACGGAGGCTGATCTTTAAATGGCCCACTTTTTGGAGCAGCCCTCGCTTACGGCCATACCGCGCTGAGAGCGCCCGATCTCGTCTGATCTCGGAAGCTAAGCAGCGTCGGGCCTGCTTAGTACTTGGATGGGAGACCGCCTGGGAATACCAGGTGCTGTAAGCTTTTGCCTTTTCTTCACTATTTATATAATATGCTGGCTTTTAGAAAGACGTGTTTTACCGCTCTATTTATTACAATCATTTAAATGTATTATAGAGTTTTAAGTGTTTTACATGTTTTTTAGGCCATTTTATTACTCTTAACATTTTAAGTGAGTGTGTGTCTTTAAAAAATGGATGGTTGGCCTGCCATGTGACTAGACACATGACAGGAAGCAGGAAGTACAACTGTATAAGAGAGCAGCATGACAAACAAAGGACAGTCACCAAACTGTTGGATTGAGGAGTTGCTAATTTTAGAGCTCACCTTTCCATTCACCACCTGCAAACTTTGGATTACACTTTCTGTGGATTGTATATACACCGTTGGACACTCACATTGGACTTATCAACACACTGGGATTCTTGGACTGTTTTTAGGGTATGGACAAATTAACTGTATTCTTTTAACAGCATTTACCTCGTTTTATCGTGTTGTTTTAAAGTCTTTTATGTGAACCTTGTAAATAAACCAAATCTATTTAAACCAATCTTCTTTTATGTCTCATTCTTTTAACCACTAGTCATCTCTCACAGTTAAATCTGACCCCATTTTAGTCTTGTAACTCGGCTGATAAGGCCGATTGTTACACTTGGATGGGAGACCGCCTGGGAATACCAGGTGCTGTAAGCTTTTGCCTTTTCTTCACTATTTATATAATATGCTGGCTTTTACGGAGGCTGATCTTTAAATAGCCCACTTTTTGGAGCAGCCCTCGCTTACGGCCATACCGCGCTGAGAGCGCCCGATCTCGTCTGATCTCGGAAGCTAAGCAGCGTCGGGCCTGCTTAGTACTTGGATGGGAGACCGCCTGGGAATACCAGGTGCTGTAAGCTTTTGCCTTTTCTTCACTATTTATATAATATGCTGGCTTTTAGAAAGACGTGTTTTACCGCTCTATTTATTACAATCATTTAAATGTATTATAGAGTTTTAAGTGTTTTACATGTTTTTTAGGCCATTTTATTACTCTTAACATTTTAAGTGAGTGTGTGTCTTTAAAAAATGGATGGTTGGCCTGCCATGTGACTAGACACATGACAGGAAGCAGGAAGTACAACTGTATAAGAGAGCAGCATGACAAACAAAGGACAGTCACCAAACTGTTGGATTGAGGAGTTGCTAATTTTAGAGCTCACCTTTCCATTCACCACCTGCAAACTTTGGATTACACTTTCTGTGGATTGTATATACACCGGTGGACACTCACATTGGACTTATCAACACACTGGGATTCTTGGACTGTTTTTAGGGTATGGACAAATGAACTGTATTCTTTTAACAGCGTTTACCTCGTTTTATCGTGTTGTTTTAAAGTCTTTTATGTGAACCTTGTAAATAAACCAAATCTATTTAAACCAATCTTCTTTTATGTCTCATTCTTTTAACCACTAGTCATCTCTCACAGTTAAATCTGACCCCATTTTAGTCTTGTAACTCGGCTGATAAGGCCGATTGTTACACTTGGATGGGAGACCGCCTGGGAATACCAGGTGCTGTAAGCTTTTGCCTTTTCTTCACTATTTATATAATATGCTGGCTTTTACGGAGGCTGATCTTTAAATAGCCCACTTTTTAGGAGCAGCCCTCGCTTACGGCCATACCGCGCTGAGAGCGCCCGATCTCGTCTGATCTCGGAAGCTAAGCAGCGTCGGGCCTGCTTAGTACTTGGATGGGAGACCGCCTGGGAATACCAGGTGCTGTAAGCTTTTGCCTTTTCTTCACTATTTATATAATATGCTGGCTTTTAGAAAGACGTGTTTTACCGCTCTATTTATTACAATCATTTAAATGTATTATAGAGTTTTAAGTGTTTTACATGTTTTTTAGGCCATTTTATTACTCTTAACATTTTAAGTGAGTGTGTGTCTTTAAAAAATGGATGGTTGGCCTGCCATGTGACTAGACACATGACAGGAAGCAGGAAGTACAACTGTATAAGAGAGCAGCATGACAAACAAAGGACAGTCACCAAACTGTTGGATTGAGGAGTTGCTAATTTTAGAGCTCACCTTTCCATTCACCACCTGCAAACTTTGGATTACACTTTCTGTGGATTGTATATACACCGTTGGACACTCACATTGGACTTATCAACACACTGGGATTCTTGGACTGTTTTTAGGGTATGGACAAATTAACTGTATTCTTTTAACAGCATTTACCTCGTTTTATCGTGTTGTTTTAAAGTCTTTTATGTGAACCTTGTAAATAAACCAAATCTATTTAAACCAATCTTCTTTTATGTCTCATTCTTTTAACCACTAGTCATCTCTCACAGTTAAATCTGACCCCATTTTAGTCTTGTAACTCGGCTGATAAGGCCGATTGTTACACTTGGATGGGAGACCGCCTGGGAATACCAGGTGCTGTAAGCTTCTGCCTTTTCTTCACTATTTATATAATATGCTGGCTTTTACGGAGGCTGATCTTTAAATGGCCCACTTTTTGGAGCAGTCCTCGCTTACGGCCATACCGCGCTGAGAGCGCCCGATCTCGTCTGATCTCGGAAGCTAAGCAGCGTCGGGCCTGCTTAGTACTTGGATGGGAGACCGCCTGGGAATACCAGGTGCTGTAAGCTTTTGCCTTTTCTTCACTATTTATATAATATGCTGGCTTTTAGAAAGACGTGTTTTACCGCTCTATTTATTACAATCATTTAAATGTATTATAGAGTTTTAAGTGTTTTACATGTTTTTTAGGCCATTTTATTACTCTTAACATTTTAAGTGAGTGTGTGTCTTTAAAAAATGGATGGTTGGCCTGCCATGTGACTAGACACATGACAGGAAGCAGGAAGTACAACTGTATAAGAGAGCAGCATGACAAACAAAGGACAGTCACCAAACTGTTGGATTGAGGAGTTGCTAATTTTAGAGCTCACCTTTCCATTCACCACCTGCAAACTTTGGATTACACTTTCTGTGGATTGTATATACACCGGTGGACACTCACATTGGACTTATCAACACACTGGGATTCTTGGACTGTTTTTAGGGTATGGACAAATGAACTGTATTCTTTTAACAGCGTTTACCTCGTTTTATCGTGTTGTTTTAAAGTCTTTTATGTGAACCTTGTAAATAAACCAAATCTATTTAAACCAATCTTCTTTTATGTCTCATTCTTTTAACCACTAGTCATCTCTCACAGTTAAATCTGACCCCATTTTAGTCTTGTAACTCGGCTGATAAGGCCGATTGTTACACTTGGATGGGAGACCGCCTGGGAATACCAGGTGCTGTAAGCTTTTGCCTTTTCTTCACTATTTATATAATATGCTGGCTTTTACGGAGGCTGATCTTTAAATAGCCCACTTTTTGGAGCAGCCCTCGCTTACGGCCATACCGCGCTGAGAGCGCCCGATCTCGTCTGATCTCGGAAGCTAAGCAGCGTCGGGCCTGCTTAGTACTTGGATGGGAGACCGCCCGGGAATACCAGGTGCTGTAAGCTTTTGCCTTTTCTTCACTATTTATATAATATGCTGGCTTTTACGGAGGCTGATCTTTAAATAGCCCACTTTTTGGAGCAGCCCTCGCTTACGGCCATACCGCGCTGAGAGCGCCCGATCTCGTCTGATCTCGGAAGCTAAGCAGCGTCGGGCCTACTTAGTACTTGGATGGGAGACCGCCTGGGAATACCAGGTGCTGTAAGCATTTGCCTTTTCTTCACTATTTATATAATATGCTGGCTTTTAGAAAGACGTGTTTTACCGCTCTATTTATTACAATCATTTAAATGTATTATAGAGTTTTAAGTGTTTTACATGTTTTTTAGGCCATTTTATTACTCTTAACATTCTAAGTGAGTGTGTGTCTTTAAAAAATGGATGGTTGGCCTGCCATGTGACTAGACACATGACAGGAAGCAGGAAGTACAACTGTATAAGAGAGCAGCATGACAAACAAAGGACAGTCACCAAACTGTTGGATTGAGGAGTTGCTAATTTTAGAGCTCACCTTTCCATTCACCACCTGCAAACTTTGGATTACACTTTCTGTGGATTGTATATACACCGGTGGACACTCACATTGGACTTATCAACACACTGGGATTCTTGGACTGTTTTTAGGGTATGGACAAATGAACTGTATTCTTTTAACAGCGTTTACCTCGTTTTATCGTGTTGTTTTAAAGTCTTTTATGTGAACCTTGTAAATAAACCAAATCTATTTAAACCAATCTTCTTTTATGTCTCATTCTTTTAACCACTAGTCATCTCTCACAGTTAAATCTGACCCCATTTTAGTCTTGTAACTCGGCTGATAAGGCCGATTGTTACACTTGGATGGGAGACCGCCTGGGAATACCAGGTGCTGTAAGCTTTTGCCTTTTCTTCACTATTTATATAATATGCTGGCTTTTACGGAGGCTGATCTTTAAATGGCCCACTTTTTGGAGCAGCCCTCGCTTACGGCCATACCGCGCTGAGAGCGCCCGATCTCGTCTGATCTCGGAAGCTAAGCAGCGTCGGGCCTGCTTAGTACTTGGATGGGAGACCGCCTGGGAATACCAGGTGCTGTAAGCTTCTGCCTTTTCTTCACTATTTATATAATATGCTGGCTTTTACGGAGGCTGATCTTTAAATGGCCCACTTTTTGGAGCAGCCCTCGCTTACGGCCATACCGCGCTGAGAGCGCCCGATCTCGTCTGATCTCGGAAGCTAAGCAGCGTCGGGCCTGCTTAGTACTTGGATGGGAGACCGCCTGGGAATACCAGGTGCTGTAAGCTTTTGCCTTTTCTTCACTATTTATATAATATGCTGGCTTTTAGAAAGACGTGTTTTACCGCTCTATTTATTACAATCATTTAAATGTATTATAGAGTTTTAAGTGTTTTACATGTTTTTTAGGCCATTTTATTACTCTTAACATTTTAAGTGAGTGTGTGTCTTTAAAAAATGTATGGTTGGCCTGCCATGTGACTAGACACATGACAGGAAGCAGGAAGTACAACTGTATAAGAGAGCAGCATGACAAACAAAGGACAGTCACCAAACTGTTGGATTGAGGAGTTGCTAATTTTAGAGCTCACCTTTCCATTCACCACCTGCAAACTTTGGATTACACTTTCTGTGGATTGTATATACACCGGTGGACACTCACATTGGACTTATCAACACACTGGGATTCTTGGACTGTTTTTAGGGTATGGACAAATGAACTGTATTCTTTTAACAGCGTTTACCTCGTTTTATCGTGTTGTTTTAAAGTCTTTTATGTGAACCTTGTAAATAAACCAAATCTATTTAAACCAATCTTCTTTTATGTCTCATTCTTTTAACCACTAGTCATCTCTCACAGTTAAATCTGACCCCATTTTAGTCTTGTAACTCGGCTGATAAGGCCGATTGTTACACTTGGATGGGAGACCGCCTGGGAATACCAGGTGCTGTAAGCTTTTGCCTTTTCTTCACTATTTATATAATATGCTGGCTTTTACGGAGGCTGATCTTTAAATAGCCCACTTTTTGGAGCAGCCCTCGCTTACGGCCATACCGCGCTGAGAGCGCCCGATCTCGTCTGATCTCGGAAGCTAAGCAGCGTCGGGCCTGCTTAGTACTTGGATGGGAGACCGCCCGGGAATACCAGGTGCTGTAAGCTTTTGCCTTTTCTTCACTATTTATATAATATGCTGGCTTTTACGGAGGCTAATCTTTAAATAGCCCACTTTTTGGAGCAGTCCTCGCTTACGGCCATACCGCGCTGAGAGCGCCCGATCTCGTCTGATCTCGGAAGCTAAGCAGCGTCGGGCCTGCTTAGTACTTGGATGGGAGACCGCCTGGGAATACCAGGTGCTGTAAGCTTTTGCCTTTTCTTCACTATTTATATAATATGCTGGCTTTTAGAAAGACGTGTTTTACCGCTCTATTTATTACAATCATTTAAATGTATTATAGAGTTTTAAGTGTTTTACATGTTTTTTAGGCCATTTTATTACTCTTAACATTTTAAGTGAGTGTGTGTCTTTAAAAAATGGATGGTTGGCCTGCCATGTGACTAGACACATGACAGGAAGCAGGAAGTACAACTGTATAAGAGAGCAGCATGACAAACAAAGGACAGTCACCAAACTGTTGGATTGAGGAGTTGCTAATTTTAGAGCTCACCTTTCCATTCACCACCTGCAAACTTTGGATTACACTTTCTGTGGATTGTATATACACCGGTGGACACTCACATTGGACTTATCAACACACTGGGATTCTTGGACTGTTTTTAGGGTATGGACAAATGAACTGTATTCTTTTAACAGCGTTTACCTCGTTTTATCGTGTTGTTTTAAAGTCTTTTATGTGAACCTTGTAAATAAACCAAATCTATTTAAACCAATCTTCTTTTATGTCTCATTCTTTTAACCACTAGTCATCTCTCACAGTTAAATCTGACCCCATTTTAGTCTTGTAACTCGGCTGATAAGGCCGATTGTTACACTTGGATGGGAGACCGCCTGGGAATACCAGGTGCTGTAAGCTTTTGCCTTTTCTTCACTATTTATATAATATGCTGGCTTTTACGGAGGCTGATCTTTAAATAGCCCACTTTTTGGAGCAGCCCTCGCTTACGGCCATACCGCGCTGAGAGCGCCCGATCTCGTCTGATCTCGGAAGCTAAGCAGCGTCGGGCCTGCTTAGTACTTGGATGGGAGACCGCCTGGGAATACCAGGTGCTGTAAGCTTTTGCCTTTTCTTCACTATTTATATAATATGCTGGCTTTTAGAAAGACGTGTTTTACCGCTCTATTTATTACAATCATTTAAATGTATTATAGAGTTTTAAGTGTTTTACATGTTTTTTAGGCCATTTTATTACTCTTAACATTTTAAGTGAGTGTGTGTCTTTAAAAAATGGATGGTTGGCCTGCCATGTGACTAGACACATGACAGGAAGCAGGAAGTACAACTGTATAAGAGAGCAGCATGACAAACAAAGGACAGTCACCAAACTGTTGGATTGAGGAGTTGCTAATTTTAGAGCTCACCTTTCCATTCACCACCTGCAAACTTTGGATTACACTTTCTGTGGATTGTATATACACCGGTGGACAATCACATTGGACTTATCAACACACTGGGATTCTTGGACTGTTTTTAGGGTATGGACAAATGAACTGTATTCTTTTAACAGCGTTTACCTCGTTTTATCGTGTTGTTTTAAAGTCTTTTATGTGAACCTTGTAAATAAACCAAATCTATTTAAACCAATCTTCTTTTATGTCTCATTCTTTTAACCACTAGTCATCTCTCACAGTTAAATCTGACCCCATTTTAGTCTTGTAACTCGGCTGATAAGGCCGATTGTTACACTTGGATGGGAGACCGCCTGGGAATACCAGGTGCTGTAAGCTTTTGCCTTTTCTTCACTATTTATATAATATGCTGGCTTTTACGGAGGCTGATCTTTAAATAGCCCACTTTTTAGGAGCAGCCCTCGCTTACGGCCATACCGCGCTGAGAGCGCCCGATCTCGTCTGATCTCGGAAGCTAAGCAGCGTCGGGCCTGCTTAGTACTTGGATGGGAGACCGCCTGGGAATACCAGGTGCTGTAAGCTTTTGCCTTTTCTTCACTATTTATATAATATGCTGGCTTTTACGGAGGCTGATCTTTAAATGGCCCACTTTTTGGAGCAGCCCTCGCTTACGGCCATACCGCGCTGAGAGCGCCCGATCTCGTCTGATCTCGGAAGCTAAGCAGCGTCGGGCCTGCTTAGTACTTGGATGGGAGACCGCCTGGGAATACCAGGTGCTGTAAGCTTTTGCCTTTTCTTCACTATTTATATAATATGCTGGCTTTTAGAAAGACGTGTTTTACCGCTCTATTTATTACAATCATTTAAATGTATTATAGAGTTTTAAGTGTTTTACATGTTTTTTAGGCCATTTTATTACTCTTAACATTTTAAGTGAGTGTGTGTCTTTAAAAAATGGATGGTTGGCCTGCCATGTGACTAGACACATGACAGGAAGCAGGAAGTACAACTGTATAAGAGAGCAGCATGACAAACAAAGGACAGTCACCAAACTGTTGGATTGAGGAGTTGCTAATTTTAGAGCTCACCTTTCCATTCACCACCTGCAAACTTTGGATTACACTTTCTGTGGATTGTATATACACCGTTGGACACTCACATTGGACTTATCAACACACTGGGATTCTTGGACTGTTTTTAGGGTATGGACAAATTAACTGTATTCTTTTAACAGCATTTACCTCGTTTTATCGTGTTGTTTTAAAGTCTTTTATGTGAACCTTGTAAATAAACCAAATCTATTTAAACCAATCTTCTTTTATGTCTCATTCTTTTAACCACTAGTCATCTCTCACAGTTAAATCTGACCCCATTTTAGTCTTGTAACTCGGCTGATAAGGCCGATTGTTACACTTGGATGGGAGACCGCCTGGGAATACCAGGTGCTGTAAGCTTTTGCCTTTTCTTCACTATTTATATAATATGCTGGCTTTTACGGAGGCTGATCTTTAAATAGCCCACTTTTTGGAGCAGCCCTCGCTTACGGCCATACCGCGCTGAGAGCGCCCGATCTCGTCTGATCTCGGAAGCTAAGCAGCGTCGGGCCTGCTTAGTACTTGGATGGGAGACCGCCTGGGAATACCAGGTGCTGTAAGCTTTTGCCTTTTCTTCACTATTTATATAATATGCTGGCTTTTAGAAAGACGTGTTTTACCGCTCTATTTATTACAATCATTTAAATGTATTATAGAGTTTTAAGTGTTTTACATGTTTTTTAGGCCATTTTATTACTCTTAACATTTTAAGTGAGTGTGTGTCTTTAAAAAATGGATGGTTGGCCTGCCATGTGACTAGACACATGACAGGAAGCAGGAAGTACAACTGTATAAGAGAGCAGCATGACAAACAAAGGACAGTCACCAAACTGTTGGATTGAGGAGTTGCTAATTTTAGAGCTCACCTTTCCATTCACCACCTGCAAACTTTGGATTACACTTTCTGTGGATTGTATATACACCGGTGGACACTCACATTGGACTTATCAACACACTGGGATTCTTGGACTGTTTTTAGGGTATGGACAAATGAACTGTATTCTTTTAACAGCGTTTACCTCGTTTTATCGTGTTGTTTTAAAGTCTTTTATGTGAACCTTGTAAATAAACCAAATCTATTTAAACCAATCTTCTTTTATGTCTCATTCTTTTAACCACTAGTCATCTCTCACAGTTAAATCTGACCCCATTTTAGTCTTGTAACTCGGCTGATAAGGCCGATTGTTACACTTGGATGGGAGACCGCCTGGGAATACCAGGTGCTGTAAGCTTTTGCCTTTTCTTCACTATTTATATAATATGCTGGCTTTTACGGAGGCTGATCTTTAAATAGCCCACTTTTTAGGAGCAGCCCTCGCTTACGGCCATACCGCGCTGAGAGCGCCCGATCTCGTCTGATCTCGGAAGCTAAGCAGCGTCGGGCCTGCTTAGTACTTGGATGGGAGACCGCCTGGGAATACCAGGTGCTGTAAGCTTTTGCCTTTTCTTCACTATTTATATAATATGCTGGCTTTTAGAAAGACGTGTTTTACCGCTCTATTTATTACAATCATTTAAATGTATTATAGAGTTTTAAGTGTTTTACATGTTTTTTAGGCCATTTTATTACTCTTAACATTTTAAGTGAGTGTGTGTCTTTAAAAAATGGATGGTTGGCCTGCCATGTGACTAGACACATGACAGGAAGCAGGAAGTACAACTGTATAAGAGAGCAGCATGACAAACAAAGGACAGTCACCAAACTGTTGGATTGAGGAGTTGCTAATTTTAGAGCTCACCTTTCCATTCACCACCTGCAAACTTTGGATTACACTTTCTGTGGATTGTATATACACCGTTGGACACTCACATTGGACTTATCAACACACTGGGATTCTTGGACTGTTTTTAGGGTATGGACAAATTAACTGTATTCTTTTAACAGCATTTACCTCGTTTTATCGTGTTGTTTTAAAGTCTTTTATGTGAACCTTGTAAATAAACCAAATCTATTTAAACCAATCTTCTTTTATGTCTCATTCTTTTAACCACTAGTCATCTCTCACAGTTAAATCTGACCCCATTTTAGTCTTGTAACTCGGCTGATAAGGCCGATTGTTACACTTGGATGGGAGACCGCCTGGGAATACCAGGTGCTGTAAGCTTCTGCCTTTTCTTCACTATTTATATAATATGCTGGCTTTTACGGAGGCTGATCTTTAAATGGCCCACTTTTTGGAGCAGTCCTCGCTTACGGCCATACCGCGCTGAGAGCGCCCGATCTCGTCTGATCTCGGAAGCTAAGCAGCGTCGGGCCTGCTTAGTACTTGGATGGGAGACCGCCTGGGAATACCAGGTGCTGTAAGCTTTTGCCTTTTCTTCACTATTTATATAATATGCTGGCTTTTAGAAAGACGTGTTTTACCGCTCTATTTATTACAATCATTTAAATGTATTATAGAGTTTTAAGTGTTTTACATGTTTTTTAGGCCATTTTATTACTCTTAACATTTTAAGTGAGTGTGTGTCTTTAAAAAATGGATGGTTGGCCTGCCATGTGACTAGACACATGACAGGAAGCAGGAAGTACAACTGTATAAGAGAGCAGCATGACAAACAAAGGACAGTCACCAAACTGTTGGATTGAGGAGTTGCTAATTTTAGAGCTCACCTTTCCATTCACCACCTGCAAACTTTGGATTACACTTTCTGTGGATTGTATATACACCGGTGGACACTCACATTGGACTTATCAACACACTGGGATTCTTGGACTGTTTTTAGGGTATGGACAAATGAACTGTATTCTTTTAACAGCGTTTACCTCGTTTTATCGTGTTGTTTTAAAGTCTTTTATGTGAACCTTGTAAATAAACCAAATCTATTTAAACCAATCTTCTTTTATGTCTCATTCTTTTAACCACTAGTCATCTCTCACAGTTAAATCTGACCCCATTTTAGTCTTGTAACTCGGCTGATAAGGCCGATTGTTACACTTGGATGGGAGACCGCCTGGGAATACCAGGTGCTGTAAGCTTTTGCCTTTTCTTCACTATTTATATAATATGCTGGCTTTTACGGAGGCTGATCTTTAAATAGCCCACTTTTTGGAGCAGCCCTCGCTTACGGCCATACCGCGCTGAGAGCGCCCGATCTCGTCTGATCTCGGAAGCTAAGCAGCGTCGGGCCTGCTTAGTACTTGGATGGGAGACCGCCCGGGAATACCAGGTGCTGTAAGCTTTTGCCTTTTCTTCACTATTTATATAATATGCTGGCTTTTACGGAGGCTGATCTTTAAATAGCCCACTTTTTGGAGCAGCCCTCGCTTACGGCCATACCGCGCTGAGAGCGCCCGATCTCGTCTGATCTCGGAAGCTAAGCAGCGTCGGGCCTACTTAGTACTTGGATGGGAGACCGCCTGGGAATACCAGGTGCTGTAAGCATTTGCCTTTTCTTCACTATTTATATAATATGCTGGCTTTTAGAAAGACGTGTTTTACCGCTCTATTTATTACAATCATTTAAATGTATTATAGAGTTTTAAGTGTTTTACATGTTTTTTAGGCCATTTTATTACTCTTAACATTCTAAGTGAGTGTGTGTCTTTAAAAAATGGATGGTTGGCCTGCCATGTGACTAGACACATGACAGGAAGCAGGAAGTACAACTGTATAAGAGAGCAGCATGACAAACAAAGGACAGTCACCAAACTGTTGGATTGAGGAGTTGCTAATTTTAGAGCTCACCTTTCCATTCACCACCTGCAAACTTTGGATTACACTTTCTGTGGATTGTATATACACCGGTGGACACTCACATTGGACTTATCAACACACTGGGATTCTTGGACTGTTTTTAGGGTATGGACAAATGAACTGTATTCTTTTAACAGCGTTTACCTCGTTTTATCGTGTTGTTTTAAAGTATTTTATGTGAACCTTGTAAATAAACCAAATCTATTTAAACCAATCTTCTTTTATGTCTCATTCTTTTAACCACTAGTCATCTCTCACAGTTAAATCTGACCCCATTTTAGTCTTGTAACTCGGCTGATAAGGCCGATTGTTACACTTGGATGGGAGACCGCCTGGGAATACCAGGTGCTGTAAGCTTTTGCCTTTTCTTCACTATTTATATAATATGCTGGCTTTTACGGAGGCTGATCTTTAAATGGCCCACTTTTTGGAGCAGCCCTCGCTTACGGCCATACCGCGCTGAGAGCGCCCGATCTCGTCTGATCTCGGAAGCTAAGCAGCGTCGGGCCTGCTTAGTACTTGGATGGGAGACCGCCTGGGAATACCAGGTGCTGTAAGCTTCTGCCTTTTCTTCACTATTTATATAATATGCTGGCTTTTACGGAGGCTGATCTTTAAATGGCCCACTTTTTGGAGCAGCCCTCGCTTACGGCCATACCGCGCTGAGAGCGCCCGATCTCGTCTGATCTCGGAAGCTAAGCAGCGTCGGGCCTGCTTAGTACTTGGATGGGAGACCGCCTGGGAATACCAGGTGCTGTAAGCTTTTGCCTTTTCTTCACTATTTATATAATATGCTGGCTTTTAGAAAGACGTGTTTTACCGCTCTATTTATTACAATCATTTAAATGTATTATAGAGTTTTAAGTGTTTTACATGTTTTTTAGGCCATTTTATTACTCTTAACATTTTAAGTGAGTGTGTGTCTTTAAAAAATGTATGGTTGGCCTGCCATGTGACTAGACACATGACAGGAAGCAGGAAGTACAACTGTATAAGAGAGCAGCATGACAAACAAAGGACAGTCACCAAACTGTTGGATTGAGGAGTTGCTAATTTTAGAGCTCACCTTTCCATTCACCACCTGCAAACTTTGGATTACACTTTCTGTGGATTGTATATACACCGGTGGACACTCACATTGGACTTATCAACACACTGGGATTCTTGGACTGTTTTTAGGGTATGGACAAATGAACTGTATTCTTTTAACAGCGTTTACCTCGTTTTATCGTGTTGTTTTAAAGTCTTTTATGTGAACCTTGTAAATAAACCAAATCTATTTAAACCAATCTTCTTTTATGTCTCATTCTTTTAACCACTAGTCATCTCTCACAGTTAAATCTGACCCCATTTTAGTCTTGTAACTCGGCTGATAAGGCCGATTGTTACACTTGGATGGGAGACCGCCTGGGAATACCAGGTGCTGTAAGCTTTTGCCTTTTCTTCACTATTTATATAATATGCTGGCTTTTACGGAGGCTGATCTTTAAATAGCCCACTTTTTGGAGCAGCCCTCGCTTACGGCCATACCGCGCTGAGAGCGCCCGATCTCGTCTGATCTCGGAAGCTAAGCAGCGTCGGGCCTGCTTAGTACTTGGATGGGAGACCGCCCGGGAATACCAGGTGCTGTAAGCTTTTGCCTTTTCTTCACTATTTATATAATATGCTGGCTTTTACGGAGGCTAATCTTTAAATAGCCCACTTTTTGGAGCAGCCCTCGCTTACGGCCATACCGCGCTGAGAGCGCCCGATCTCGTCTGATCTCGGAAGCTAAGCAGCGTCGGGCCTGCTTAGTACTTGGATGGGAGACCGCCTGGGAATACCAGGTGCTGTAAGCTTTTGCCTTTTCTTCACTATTTATATAATATGCTGGCTTTTAGAAAGACGTGTTTTACCGCTCTATTTATTACAATCATTTAAATGTATTATAGAGTATTAAGTGTTTTACATGTTTTTTAGGCCATTTTATTACTCTTAACATTTTAAGTGAGTGTGTGTCTTTAAAAAATGGATGGTTGGCCTGCCATGTGACTAGACACATGACAGGAAGCAGGAAGTACAACTGTATAAGAGAGCAGCATGACAAACAAAGGACAGTCACCAAACTGTTGGATTGAGGAGTTGCTAATTTTAGAGCTCACCTTTCAATTCACCACCTGCAAACTTTGGATTATACTTTCTGTGGATTGTATATACACCGGTGGACACTCACATTGGACTTATCAACACACTGGGATTCTTGGACTGTTTTTAGGGTATGGACAAATTAACTGTATCCTTTTAACAGCGTTTACCTCGTTTTATCGTGTTGTTTTAAAGTCTTTTATGTGAACCTTGTAAATAAACCAAATCTATTTAAACCAATCTTCTTTTATGTCTCATTCTTTTAACCACTAGTCATCTCTCACAGTTAAATCTGACCCCATTTTAGTCTTGTAACTCGGCTGATAAGGCCGATTGTTACACTTGGATGGGAGACCGCCTGTGAATACCAGGTGCTGTAAGCTTTTGCCTTTTCTTCACTATTTATATAATATGCTGGCTTTTACGGAGGCTGATCTTTAAATAGCCCACTTTTTGGAGCAGCCCTCGCTTACGGCCATACCGCGCTGAGAGCGCCCGATCTCGTCTGATCTCGGAAGCTAAGCAGCGTCGGGCCTGCTTAGTACTTGGATGGGAGACCGCCTGGGAATACCAGGTGCTGTAAGCTTCTGCCTTTTCTTCACTATTTATATAATATGCTGGCTTTTACGGAGGCTGATCTTTAAATGGCCCACTTTTTGGAGCAGCCCTCGCTTACGGCCATACCGCGCTGAGAGCGCCCGATCTCTTCTGATCTCGGAAGCTAAGCAGCGTCGGGCCTGCTTAGTACTTGGATGGGAGACCGCCTGGGAATACCAGGTGCTGTAAGCTTTTGCCTTTTCTTCACTATTTATATAATATGCTGGCTTTTAGAAAGACGTGTTTTACCGCTCTATTTATTACAATCATTTAAATGTATTATAGAGTTTTAAGTGTTTTACATGTTTTTTAGGCCATTTTATTACTCTTAACATTTTAAGTGAGTGTGTGTCTTTAAAAAATGGATGGTTGGCCTGCCATGTGACTAGACACATGACAGGAAGCAGGAAGTACAACTGTATAAGAGAGCAGCATGACAAACAAAGGACAGTCACCAAACTGTTGGATTGAGGAGTTGCTAATTTTAGAGCTCACCTTTCCATTCACCACCTGCAAACTTTGGATTACACTTTCTGTGGATTGTATATACACCGGTGGACACTCACATTGGACTTATCAACACACTGGGATTCTTGGACTGTTTTTAGGGTATGGACAAATGAACTGTATTCTTTTAACAGCGTTTACCTCGTTTTATCGTGTTGTTTTAAAGTCTTTTATGTGAACCTTGTAAATAAACCAAATCTATTTAAACCAATCTTCTTTTATGTCTCATTCTTTTAACCACTAGTCATCTCTCACAGTTAAATCTGACCCCATTTTAGTCTTGTAACTCGGCTGATAAGGCCGATTGTTACACTTGGATGGGAGACCGCCTGGGAATACCAGGTGCTGTAAGCTTTTGCCTTTTCTTCACTATTTATATAATATGCTGGCTTTTACGGAGGCTGATCTTTAAATAGCCCACTTTTTGGAGCAGCCCTCGCTTACGGCCATACCGCGCTGAGAGCGCCCGATCTCGTCTGATCTCGGAAGCTAAGCAGCGTCGGGCCTGCTTAGTACTTGGATGGGAGACCGCCTGGGAATACCAGGTGCTGTAAGCTTTTGCCTTTTCTTCACTATTTATATAATATGCTGGCTTTTAGAAAGACGTGTTTTACCGCTCTATTTATTACAATCATTTAAATGTATTATAGAGTTTTAAGTGTTTTACATGTTTTTTAGGCCATTTTATTACTCTTAACATTTTAAGTGAGTGTGTGTCTTTAAAAAATGGATGGTTGGCCTGCCATGTGACTAGACACATGACAGGAAGCAGGAAGTACAACTGTATAAGAGAGCAGCATGACAAACAAAGGACAGTCACCAAACTGTTGGATTGAGGAGTTGCTAATTTTAGAGCTCACCTTTCCATTCACCACCTGCAAACTTTGGATTACACTTTCTGTGGATTGTATATACACCGGTGGACAATCACATTGGACTTATCAACACACTGGGATTCTTGGACTGTTTTTAGGGTATGGACAAATGAACTGTATTCTTTTAACAGCGTTTACCTCGTTTTATCGTGTTGTTTTAAAGTCTTTTATGTGAACCTTGTAAATAAACCAAATCTATTTAAACCAATCTTCTTTTATGTCTCATTCTTTTAACCACTAGTCATCTCTCACAGTTAAATCTGACCCCATTTTAGTCTTGTAACTCGGCTGATAAGGCCGATTGTTACACTTGGATAGGAGACCGCCTGGGAATACCAGGTGCTGTAAGCTTTTGCCTTTTCTTCACTATTTATATAATATGCTGGCTTTTACGGAGGCTGATCTTTAAATAGCCCACTTTTTGGAGCAGCCGGTAAGCTCCAAATGTTGTTTCCATTTACCACTGAGATCACTGAGACCTGACTAACTATGTGTCAATATGTGCCCCTCTTTATCTCTTTCTTTCATTTATTGTCTCTCCTTTAGGAAACCGTGAGCTCCTGATCGTTCTTAAAGTTTCTATAGTGTTTTTATGCATTTGTTGATGTTTTTATTTTTTGAATAATAAATTTAATAAACGTTTCTCGTACAGTATTTACATGGTGTCATTCTTACTTGGGGGTGGGGGTGAAAGTGAGTGGCATGTGTGTGTGTGATATTTGTGGAAAGAACATTTAAAAAAAAAAAAAACTGGAGGAAATCATGAATAATACATTTTTGTAGTTTTTAAGGAACCAATTAATTACATGAACAGTTACACCTATCCAAGTAGGCTATACTTCAGCAAACAAGGTAATATTGCTTAAATTTCGTTATTAAATAAATAGGTCTGTATTTCATATACATTTCCATTTGGAATCCAGACTCGGGCCAGTGCCTGCTAACTGTACAATGTATGCCGGCATGATTGCGGCCCGATGCCGGCAGTTTCGGTTCAGTTTCGGCAGCCGGACACGGGCCAGTACCGGCTATCTGTATAATCTCTGCTGGCGCGATTGCGGCCCGATGCCGGCAGTGTCGGCTCAGTTTCGGCACCCGGACTCGGGCCAGTGTATTCGGGCCGATTCTGGCGCGTCATTCATTACCGGAATTCACAAGAGTCCGGCAGCCGGATCCGGGCCGAGTCATTTCTTCCGGCTTGCCGGATTTGGGCCGGTACTGGGCCAGATATTTTTGGCTACCTGGGTACTGAACTAGGAGCTGATTGAGACACACAGATATTTAGTTTGCATTGATTTTTCTATTAATTATTCTCAACTTAAACAGGAAAAAGTGTTCAAAAACACAGAAAAACTCCTGGAGAATCAACAGATTTCCATGTGACACTACAGTATTATAAAGATGGTGTTTATTAAAGAGGAGAGTGAAGACATGAAGATTGAAGAAACATTCAGAGTCAAACATGAAGATACTGAGAGACAAACAAAGATGGCATTAATTAAAGAGGAGAGTGAAGACATGGACAATGAAGAAGCGTTTAGAGTCAAACATGAAGATACTGAGGAACAAACAGGTTGGTTTTTATTCTCAAAGCTGAAATTAATTGTATTCATGAATAATGTCACAGGAGTGTAGAAATGTTGAGACGTTCGACAGAAGTGTTGATCCCATGACAAACACTAACACAAGATCTTGCTTTCACACTGTGCATTTGTTATTATGACATCATGAATTAAGGTTACAACAATAATATGGAATTAACCTAAACAATATGTGTGTGTGAATGTATAATATATATATATATACCCAGGTGAAAAAAATATATACTTAAATGCAATGAAAATACACTTGAATACCCGCAAACACATTTTTAGTACATTGTTATTTTTTGTGTTAAAAAAGTGTGATGTTTATGCACTATAAATACACTAATTAAAAGTATGTTTATACTTCAGTAGGACTTAAGTACACTTGAAAAAAGTATACTAAATACCAGTAATACTTAAATAAATTTTTAGTGTACTAAAATAAAGATTACTACAGAAAAAACATGCAAAAGAGTTTTATTAGTGTGCTTTTCAAAAGTGTGCTTTAAATGCTTTAAACATTAGTTGATTATTAGTAGACTGTTTACATACTAATCCCAAGTTTAAAATAAGTTAATATATAAAAAATCTATTAGTAATGTATTGTAGTAGAAGTACATTTTCTCAAAAGTTGTACTAAAGTACACTTAATAAAAATGCATTATTAGCACTAACACTTAAACTGATTTTGAGTGTGGTAATTCTCCCAGGTTAAAAAAAAAAGTGCACTAAAATACACTTTATTTAAGTAAACTTAGTACACTTTTCAGTAATGTACTAAAAGTGCGTACTAAAAATAGTATTAAGTATATGTTAAGATAAACTTAATACCATCTAAGTGTACTCAACTGTGCTATTTTGAGACACCATGAAATTGAACTAAAATGTGCTTTTAACATACTATATCTGTATTTAAAAATATATATTTAGTTACAACTAGAAATACACTTGAACCCTACTTTTGAACATTTATAAATATATTTATGACTAATTTAAAGTATAGCAATAATATATTAAAAGAATATACAAAGTGTGAAAAAAGTGTGCTAAAATACAATTTAAGTACACTTAGTGCACTTCCCGAATGTACTTAAAGTGCTCTATTTTCGGCCACTAATTTTGTACTCAATATACTAAAAGTTATTCTTAAGTATATGTTAAGATAAACTTAAGATCATCTAAGTGTACTCAACTGTGCTATTTTGAGACACCATGAAGATGAACTGAAATGTGCTTTTAACATACTATCTCAGCATTTCCAAAAAATGTATTTTGTTACCACTTCTAATAGGATTGAAACATATTTCATAAACCTTTAAATATACTAATTATACATAAAAAATAAACTTACTGATTATTTAAAATACATGAATAATATATAACAAATGTATACAAAGCGTATTTATAATGTATTGCCCACATATTTTTATTACAAAAAAAATACACTTGTTGATTATTTAAAATACATGAAAAATATATAATAAATGTATACAAAGCGTATTTATAATGTATTGCCCACATAGGACTGTTTGTCTTGGTTTTTCCCAGTGTTTCCCCCATTGGACTGTCTGTTTGGTTTCTCCCATGCCCTTTTTTGGTCTTCCTGCTCATTAGTGTGATCCCCTCCACCTGTTGTTGTAATTATCTCCCCTTTATAAGTTTGTTTGATTTCCTTGTTTCTTTGTCCGGCTACAAGCGTTACACCTATGTTCCTTCGTTGTGTGCGCGTCTTCTCCCGCCATTCCTGTCTATTGTTACTCTGCCTGAGGATTTATTGAAGACTTTTTATTGAAGACGTTATTTTTTGCTTTCCTACACTTTTCGTGACAACTTATTTATAATGTATTGCCCATACATTTTTATTCATTATAATACACTTATTAATTAATTAAAATATATCAATTATATATAATAAATTTATACAAAGCGTAATTATAATGTCTTGCCCACATATTTTTATTAATAAAAAATACATTATAAATACGCTATGTATACATTTATTATATATTATTCATGTATTTTAAATAATCATCAAGTGTATTTTTTATTAATGAATATATGTGGCCAATACATTATAAATACGCTTTGTATACATTTTTTATATATTATTCATGTATTTTAAATAATTAATAAGTGTATTTTTTATTAATAAAAACATGTGGGCAATACATTATAAATACGCCTTGTATACATTTGTTATATATTATTATTGTATTTTAAATAATCAGTAGGTTTATTTTTTATGTATAATTAGTATATTTAAAGGTTTCTGAAATATGTTTCAATTGTATTATAAGTGGTAACAAAATACATTTTTGGAAATGCTGAGATAGTATGTTAAAAGCACATTTTAGTTCATCTTCATGGTGTCTCAAAATAGCACAGTTGAGTACACTTAGATGATCTTAAGTTTATCTTAAGGAGTACTTAAGAATAACTTTTAGTATATTAAGTACAAAATCAGTGCCCGAAAATAGAGCACTTTAAGTACATTAGGGAAGTGCACTAAGTGTACTTAAATTGTATTTTAGCACACTTTTTTCACAATTTGTATATTATTTTAATATATTATTGTTATACTTTAAATTAGTCATAAATATATTTATAAATGTTTAAAATTAGGGTTTAAGTGTATTTCTAGTTGTAACTAAATATATATTTTTAAATACAGATATAGTATGTTAAAAGCACATTTTAGTTCAATTTCATGGTGTTTCAAAATAGCACAGTTGAGTACACTTAGATGGTATTAAGTTTATCTTAACATATACTTAATACTATCTTTTAGTACAATAAGTACAAAATTAGTGTGCGAAAATAGAGCACTTTTAGTACATTACTGAAAAGTGTACTAAGTATACTTAAATAAAGTGTGTTTTAGTGCACTTTTTTTTTTACCTGGGTATATTCTGTAACATTAATCCCAATATTTGCTTCTAAGATTAAAACCATTTATTTCTAGCACTTTGGCTAATTATGCAAAAGTAAGAAAATTTTGCTGCCGTAATATGGACACAGCAGGCGCAGTTGGTCACGTTGTGCTGTGTGATATTACTGCGTCTGCTTCGGCCATGTTACGGCAGCAAACTTCCTTTGGAATGGGAATGTAGTTCCTAATCTTATCGGCCTAGAAAATCGAAGCTTTACATTTTTCGCCGGTATTAGAACACAATATAACTACAGAAGAGTCGAGTTTTAAATAGGATAAATATCGAAACTCATTGGTCATTTTTGAACGCGATACTACTGGTCTAACAGGATTCAATGATCTATGCAAAGATATGCTAAAAGTGATATCGCCAGAACAGGAAAACGGCTGAATGGATTTCAAAATGGTAAAACTCAACTTATTAACTCGGGGGGAGTTGGAGAATGAGCCTATTTCCCAAAAAAAGTGGAGTGTTCCTTTAACACAAATTAATAATCATTGTATTCTATTTTTTCATGTTTTTGTTTTTTATATACTGCGCGTAAGGTTCATGGGCATTGCCAAAATGTTCTTTTCCATTTTTAGTGTATCTCTGTGGCAGAATTACTGCGCTACATACTTACCTGGCATATATACTACATAGTTTTGTTTCAGTTTCATGTGGTCGTAGATAATTCTTGAGACGAGGAGGAAAAAGATTGGATAGGGAAAGCTCTGACTTTGGGTTGATGTAGCCAAACTTTTTATTTGGACACAAGGATGATTGATTCAGTTGTCCAAATGACAAGCACTAGAGCCCTGCATTTGAGCCCGAGTTTTTTTTGCCCCTAGGGCCGGGCTTCGGGCCAATTTTCACGTCATAACTTGCACGCATATCGGGCTTCGGGCCTGCTTTAGAAAAAAACTTAAAAAAAAAAAGTTTAATGAGATTTAATGCGTGCGTCCCCGGAAGCGCCAGTGATGCCTAACTGGCGCATAGCAGAGTATGAGTGGAACGCGGAGTGGAGCGGTGTGATTTTGAATGGAGGAAGGAGCGGATTTTTTTAAAAGTCGGAGCGTCATGGTTTTCACTCTCTTCAAGAGCGCTCCACCACCGCTCCATCATGAGTACAATTCATGCCAATGGTCCATAATATAACTGCACATTAAGCAGGAAATCATATGTTAAACATGTTTAGCTAGAGATGGATCACTCAAATCAGAAATAATGTGATCTGTAGGTAAAATAACTGACGAAAACGTATTATTTTCATTACAAACTTTGCACTGGATAAAGCAGCAATACTCTTTTAATGCTGACAATTATTAGCTGTGGTCGGAACAAATATTGCACACTATGTTTGAAACTCTCCTGTTATTTTATTTTATTATATTTTATGAACAGGACTGTTACATTTCAAACATACTTATTTATTTATTTTGACGCGGAGCAGTGTTTCTGATATCAGTGAGCGAGGAGTGGAGCTGGAGCGGAGCGATAATTAAATGCAAGGAGCGCAGGGGGAAATTGTTGCCGCTCCACTCCGCTTACATACTTTGCGCAGTACAGAGATTTTCAGCCACGTGGTAAAGTAGTGTTTTTGAAGTTTTCTATATTATTATTTATTCTTTATACATTTGTTCATTATTCGTTTACTTTACCACTGCGACTTTGTATGTTCCGGTTTTGCGCAGCAGAGCTGCCTGCCCAGTTTGAAATGCCTTTGTTCTGAGATGGTGATAATAAACTTTAAATCTAACATTGTGATATATTGATGTTTGTTTTATATCTGTGGATTGCATTGTAGACTAGTCAAGTGTTGATTTGATATATAGGTTAAATTGAGTAAACTCACTGTGGACCACATACCTCTTGGATATCGATGTCACTTAAAAAACTAAAACTTACATTTAAAAAACAAACAAACAAACAAACAAAAAACTCCAAACATTTCTCTAAATTGTTCTGATAAAAAAAACGAAACGAAAAAACAAACTTTCTATTAAATACGAATCTGGTCTATTTTAATGGCTGTAACAGTATAAGCTGTTTGGCGGAAAAAAAGACGGGCTTCGGGTCGGACTCGGGCCAAAAATTTTGATAAGCTGTCGGACACGGGCCGGGCTACAGCCTGTGCGTTTCGGGCCAGGGCCGGGCTAGGGCTTAGATTTAAGGCCCGTGCAGGGCTCTAACAAGCACATAACAAGTCTTAATGTTGAGCTCTGGGGGCTGTTTCAAAAAAGACGCTCAGAAAACCTGGAATTAAATCCAACACTGACCTGAAATAATCTAACACATCAATCAGGGTTAAAGTTGAACCATAAATTACCTTTTAGGTTAGGTTATTAGTGACTCACTAATTTGATCCAGGTTCAGTAAGTCAAGATAATTTGATGTGCATGCTTATTCTTCAGCAGTCCTTAATGTCAGTGCTCCGGCTGCATGTTCCTGTTGTGTGTGTGCACTTTGATGGATTAAATGCAGAGCACAATTCACCATACTTGGCAGTTGGTACGTCACTTCGCTTTCACTTTTTCACTTTCAATTGGTGCAAAAATATTGCCTGTTTTCTTTTAAAGGAAGTTTATTTTAGTTAATTTTTATATTATGTTGCCAGAGGTGTAATTATAATATTACTAATGTTTTTGACCAAAAACATTTAAAATTGAGAGATTTAAATTTTTTTAATAAGATTTTTGAGAGTTTTTGGTTGAGTGGGGAGTTTGCTGCCTTTCTTCTTGGTCTCTCTCAAAATTTGTTGAATTTTATTCCCTGGGAGACATAACAATGGTATATAATAATTGAGATCATTCTTTATAGATTTCCTAGATTTAATTGTATAACAGCCAACTTACACTCTGTGGGACACTGGCTGGCCAAGATCATGTTTGGACACTCTGGTATAGGATCTAGCATACATGCATTACATATCTACATGTTTTGATGTTAATTGCTTTGTGTCATTAAACTGGGGTTAACTTTTATATTTTTGTATTTCCACCTTAGACCGAACAGCGCTGAAAGAGGAGAGGGAAGCCGTGGCCTAATGGTTAGAGATTCGGACTTGTAACCCAAAGGTTGCAGGTTCGAGTCTCAGGTCCGGCAGGGATTGTAGGTGGGGGAGTGAATGTACAGCACCCTCTCCACCCTCAATACCACGACTGAGGTGAGTCCCTTGAGCAAGGCACCGATCCCCCAACTGCTCCCCGGGCGCCGCAGCAATGGCTGCCCACTGCTCCGGGTGTGTGTTCACGGTGTGTGTGTGTTCACTACTGTGTGTGTGCACTTGGATGGGTTAAATGCAGAGCACAAATTCCTTGTATGGGTCACCATACTTGGCCTCACTCACCCCCTTTCCCTTTTAAAATTTGGGGGCAGCCGTGGCCTAATGGTTAGAGATTCGGACTTGTAACCCAAAGGTTGCAGGTTCGAGTCTCAGGTCCGGCAGGGATTGTAGGTGGGGGGAGTGAATGTACAGCACTCTCTCCACCCTCAATACCACGACTGAGGTGAGTCCCTTGAGCAAGGCACCGATCCCCCAACTGCTCCCCGGGCGCCGCAGCAATGGCTGCCCACTGCTCCGGGTGTGTGTTCACGGTGTGTGTGTGTTCACTACTGTGTGTGTGCACTTGGATGGGTTAAATGCAGAGCACAAATTCCTTGTATGGGTCACCATACTTGGCCTCACTCACCCCCTTTCCCCCTTTAAGGAAGTACTAAATGAACCGGGAGAGAAAGATCAGTTTGAGAACCTTGATGATTTCGTATCTGGAAAAAAATATTTTTGTTCCTTAGAGTCTGAAAAGCCTTCTAAACAAAAAAGAGCTCAAAAGACAGAAACTATGAGTATTTTCACTTGCTGTCAGTGTGGAAAGAGTTTCAAACAACAAGGACACCTTAAAAGGCACATGATAATTCACACTGAAGATAAGCCTTACACATGCAGACAGTGTGGAAAAAGTTTCACTCGTAAAGGATGCCTTAAAAGGCACATGAGATTTCACACTGGAGAGAAGCCTTACTCATGCAAACAGTGTGGAAAAAGTTTCAAAGAACAAGGACACCTTAAAAGGCACATGAGAATTCACACTGGAGAGAAGCCTTACTCATGCAAACAGTGTGGAAAGACTTTCCAACAAGGACACCTTAAAAAAAAGCCTCCTCAAATATTAACTAAATAGAACTGAACTATATATTACAATTATTTAATTGAATAAAAGTTACGTGTTTGGTCACATTTGACTGCCAAAAAGTATGGGAATATATTAATTATGTCTCTTTATCACTGCCCAGAATAAAATGCGATTGTAAAGCGTATTCAGAGAAGTTATCAATACACCATCAATGCACATTATGTGTTAATAATTACTCGAAATTGCTGCAAATATAGTAAAACTGCTGTCTATCCTACTTAAACCCATTCAAACACATTGACAGCGCGGAGTTGTTTGGAACTATTGGGCGCTCCACGAACCACGTGACCGCGCGGCGCCGAGATCAAAGCGTGTCGTAACCACTGATCTATAATAGAGAACATTATATAGATCAGTGGTCGTAACTCTCTTTCTCTATGGCTCTGGGTATATCTAAAAAAAAAAACAAGATGCTGCAGCCAATGAGCAGCCTCAACCTCGCTCCACGGACAGTTTTTTATGTTTTATCAGACAATAACTATTTAAGATTTTGCTTCAGTATAATTTTCGGGACAATTAGAGCGGGATTCGGGACAGCAGCTTAGATTTCGGGACTGTCCCGAATTTTTCGGGACGTCTGGTCACCCTATTCATGGGTCTATGACAAACGGTGTAGGACGAGTTACACGCCGAAGTACCTTTGGGCCTGCGTGAACATTCTGCCAATGAAAGTCTATGGGATATTTTTGCCCACTTTTTCGTGCGCTGTTTGAACATCGTATCTCCAATTGCTCCGAAAACTCATAGCACACCTCTCCTCAATAAGCCGCAACATTTGACACCTCATTCATGGGTCTACGGCAAACGGTGCCGGACAAATCATGCACCGAAGTTCCTATGGGCCTGTGTGTGTGTGTGTGTGTGTGTGTGTGTGTGTGTGAGAAAGTGACAGTTGAGATTCAAATTCACAGACATTCTGCCATAGTAAATCAATGGCATTTTTTAGCCTGCTTTTTTCTCCGCTGTACGATAATTGTACACCCGATCACTTAGAAAGGCAAACTTTAACTATGACTTTTCTGAGCCAAACTTTAAGCTAAACTGCTTATATTTTCAGTGATTTTCATTTAGCTGTCAATAAATAAATGAATGAATGAAAGAATGAAAGAATAAATGAATGAATGAATAAATAAATAGTTTTAAATGTAAAAAATATTTAGAAATCCGGATATTTCTCCTATATAAATCTCTGGTCCACAGGAATGCAAAGGTAACTGTGGTAATCAAGATTTGTTTTGCCTTGAAAAGTGCATTGTTATTTTTGTTGCTTAGCAACGTTCTTTAAGGGTTTACCAGACAGAAAAAAAAGCCTCTCATACATTTTTGCTTCATTACTGATTGAGCACTTGCTGGGATCATGACACGAGGTAAGTTGTTGTCTTGATCATCAGTTCATCACATATTTGTCAGTTTATTGTCAATATATTAATAGTTTTCTTTAAATATTTTAGAGAAAGTAGTACTGATTGTTGGCCACAGTTTTGTAAAGTGGGCTGAAAAGAGAGCTGAGGCCGCCTGGGAGCCTAACTTGGGTCTGCGGAGCACCAGTGTAAAGTGGCATGGAAAAGGAGGGATGAGATGGAGCCAGCTACTGCCTGCCGTCCTCTCAACAAGCCAGAGACCAGACATCCTGGTGATCCATGCTGGGGGGAATGACTTGGGTGTACTAAGGAGTCTGGATCTCCTAAGTTCCATGAGGAAGGACATTTCTGCACTGCAGAAAATCACCGGGGCCAAGGTGATTTTCTCCGACATCACCGAGAGGTGTGTCTGGCGGTGGGGAAAAGGCCGGAGTATTAATAAAGTGAGGGAGTTTGTAAACAGTGCCATGAAAAAGTTCATGGCTGAGACTGGTGGTGGATTCATTGACAACCACATTATAACATGGAAGAGAGGTGGACTGTTCAGGTGGGATGGGGTTCATCTGTCTGATGAGGCAAATGACATGTTTTTGAAAAACATTGCAAGTGCTATAAGCAAATAAATTTTAAAGTAATTTATCTACAAAACTTGTTTGTCATTCTTTCTCAGTGAGTTGCATTTGAGGGGTTCCATATTAAAACTTTTTCTTTTCTTATGAATCATTAACCTGAAAAATATAAGTTGACTTTATTATGTATTATATTCCTGAAATGGCCTGCGATTCATGACATTTAAACAAATTACAGCAAATTCAGGGTGACTTTTATTTTTATTTTGAAATCGCGATGCATATTTTGAAGTATTCTTCTATGTTGGCATGGCATAGATGATTTACGTAACAAATCTTGAGATTACACACACACACACACACACACACACACACACACACTTTTTTCCGAGATGATTGTTAAGCATTCTAAACTCACAGCATATGCAGAGGAAGAGTTTTTGGACCGAGCTGCTGAGATAGAGACGTGCTCTAAGCTTGTACAGAATTTGCAAATAAGTATAGATCTTTTTTACACTTTTATTTAAAATAGCAGGATTTTCTGCTATTAATAAAACTTGAAAAAGACGAGACCACAGAAGCTGACGTTCAACTCCCATTTTTGTGCTGTTGACCAACATTGGTGGGCGGAGTTAGTATGAATAGACACTCCGTTTTCGGTTTTCATTTTGTGTATAATTAATAAAAAGTAAATAAATGCATTAATAAATAGTTTTAACACAATATTTTAGAGAAAATTGTACTCAGTCACAGCTATATCAAATGGGCTGAGAGGACAGCTAAGGTCACCTGGAAACCAAACCTGGGTCTTCTGAATAGTCCAGAGACTTGGGAAGGAAGGCATGAGATAGAGCCAGCTTCTAGATGTCATGCTCTCAACCTTTCAGCACTCCAATGAGGACTTTTAAGCAATTTCAGCACCAATACCACAATACTAAAGGCCGGAAGATGAAAAAAGCCAGGCATCAGGCATCCATCAACAACGCCATGGCAAAACACATGTAGTGTTTATCAATAATAAAGATATAACAGAGAAGAAAAGTGAACTGTCCAGGTTGGATGGGGTTCAATTTTCAGAGATTGTAAATTTTATATATATATATAGAGAGAGAGAGAGAAAGAGAGAGAGAGAGAAGTGCTATTAGTCCATACATAAAAAAATACCATATAGTAGTCAACATCTGAAGGGGATCAAAAAAGGTCATCAAAGTGGTTCTAAGACAAGGATAATTCTTTATGCTTTTAGGACAAATTTATTGAAAGGTTTTGATCCACTTCAAATGTTGACTACTGTATATCTACAAAATTATGTTTGTCATTCGTTTTCAGTGAGGTGGATATATGATTAAATAAATGTGCATCAATAAAAAAAAAAAAACCCTAACAAACATTGCAATATTGCAGATTTGACTCACCACAAAAGTTTGTGAACAGGCTCCATAGTTAAAGTGATTCAATAAAATCACGTAGAAATGTTTGTCTGTTATGTATTGAGCACAAAGTGAAAGTAAAGCAGACATTTGTTATCAGATGAGACATAGGCAGGTTATAAAAAAATTTAATGATGCTGAATTTAGAACTACAAACCTACATAACACTTGTATTATTTCTGCCACAGAAAGACAGACTAAAATAGTACGAGTAGTACTGTACTAGCATGCAGTTCAACATATGAGTGTCATAAGCAGTTGTAGTATTTCAGCGAGAATCAGACAATTTAAGAGAGTCTATTAGAAGTTAGAACACTTCTACAGACGTACATTCCAAGAGGCCCATCATAAATCTGACGTTTCATAGCTGGCGCCAGAACGCCAGCCTGAAGCAGACCTAACTAACCAAGAACTTGCAAAATTAACACAAAGACACTTCTTCATAATCAAATCCTTCGAATAAGGAGATTGTCAAATTTGGAGCAAGTAACCAAGATTAATGGTCAAAGAGATGCACATTTTGAACATCACATGATTAAAGTCATTAGCGATATGGTTGGTTTTCCCCCACACACAGGACACAACGGAAATTCCTTCCCTAAACTTTTGACCTCCCAGCTTAGAGAACAGACCCTCACAGAAGGGCACAGAAAACTGTCTATTGATGTACATATGCACCCAAAATTATGCTTAAAGGACTCATGAGCAACTCATCATTTCTCTGCATAATTTCCTATTCATATATGTAACCCATACATTTGTCTATTATGTTTTAATCACTCATTGTGTATGTCCCTTTTGATAACTCTTGAATAGTTTAATGGTTTATATTGATGTTTGATATGTCCGAGTTGGAAATCGCATTCTCAAAATGTTCCTGTAATTCAATTCTTTGCGAAATGTATTATAGTCTTGTTATAGAAATCATGTCCAAATTTATCTCTGCAAAGAGCGGGAATTTGGGATCACGGGACTAATAAGATAACATTGTGATTTGTGGTTTGGAAGGTGAAACCAGCAGCCCACCGGAGTTCAGCCAATGTTCTAATTGGTCAAGACATCATTTTGGGAGGTGTCCAAAGGCTGAGTTTAAAAACTCAAGGACACCCTCAAATCTTCTTCTCTTGCAACTTTTCTTACTCCTGACAACGCTCTTCACGTGCTTCGCGCCGCGGCGTCTCGACGCCGCCTGGCCTGAATGCCAGCCTCCTCATCTAAAGGAAACATGAGGAGATCATTCCACTTCTGTTTTTTTCTTTAATCCTTTTTTTTATTTCTTTCCGTTGAGAGTTTCGTGTCTAGTTAAGTTTGTGCAAGCCGCGACCGACTTAAACGTCTTCGCGGACCTGAACTTTAACAGCGCACGCACATCTCTCATATCCAGCCAACGCCCAAGAAGACATCACATTGACCGACCACCAACCAATCAGCAACCTCGGGAAAGCCCCCTTTTTGAAGCGACGCAACCAAAGGAATTCCCAAAGGCAATGCGCAAGTAACCTCTAGAATCTTACTGAACTGGTGCATTTTGATATAAAGTTTAATAACCTCTTTGAGAGACTCAATACGAGGGTTAATTAAGTGATTGATGGTTGTTCAGGTCTAAGCAAATGCACATTGCTATAACTTGGGACTTCATATTTTCATTCCTTTAAACTCATTCTTTCCTCATGTTCTCTTTCTGCAACCTGTGTGAATGCGTGTTTATGTTAGATTAGTTTGTATGTGTTAGGTTTATCTAATAAATTCATATTTTTATTAAGTATCTTGTGTTTCGTGCTTACAACCCAGATAGCAAAAATCATCTGGCCCAGATCTGGCCCAGACCTATCGCAAGTTCTGGGCCAGATCCGTGCAACGGACTCGGGCCGGTTTTGTACGGCACAACGGGCCAATACCGGCACGGATCCGTTTTTCCGCATCTGGACCAGAACTGGGCCAGCCCCGGGCCAGATGTGAATTCCTTTATGGTGATTTGGCCCAAATGTGGGCCGAATCTGGTCCAGTACCAAGCCGGATCTGGGCCAGTATCATTCCGGATCTGGGCCAATACCATGTTGGATCTGGTTCAGTACCATGCTGGATCTGGGCCAGTACGATGCCAGATATGGGCCAGTACCATGCCGGATCTGGGCCAGCTCATTTTTTTTATATACAAATAGACCTACACACACACACACACACACACACACAAATTGTATACAAAACTACAATTCAAATACAATTTGTTTATTTGTATAGCGCTTTTCACAATACATATATCAATGCAGCTTTACAGAAAAAGCATGTTTTGTTGTTACTTGATAAGACAAATCATACAAGTAAATAATGACTTTATTTAAAGCAGTGACTACAAAGCATCTTATATCATGCAGAATTATCTTACTGTCTTATGCCACCTTTTTGTTGAGCTGTAAAATGAAGCTCTAAATCAACAAAAAGTTTAAAAGTACTGATTTAGATGTATAGACAATTATTTTACTGAACAATAATAAAAAAATACATTGCGAAAAAAGATTTTCTTACTTAGTATTTTTGTGTTGCTTTCTAGTAAAAAGATCTACAAATTCTTGAATCAAGATGAATTTACAAGTAAAACAACTTAAGATATGTTTTTTTTCTAAAAAATTTTATCAATTGTTTTAGTTTTTTTTCTTAAAGCAAATGAAAATATCTGCCAATGGGGCAAAGAATAATCATTTAACCTTTGAATTAATATTATTTTTCTTACCCCATTGTCAGACATTTTTACTTGTGTTAAACAAAAATTTATTCTTTTTTTGTTAGAAAACAAGACTTAATATCTTAAGTGATTTTACTTGTCAGGTGAAAGCATCTTAATTTAAGAATGTTTAGATATTTATACTAGAAAACAAGACAAAACACAGCAGCGTATTCATAATAAAACAACTGAATTACTACACAAAACAAGAGCAAAAGATGGGCCACTTTGCATTTTTTCTTTCATTTTGATCTTTTTTGCACAAAAAAAAAAATTTAACGTTTATTTAAAACACTATTCCAAGTAGTACATGTCTCTAATTCTAGTGCTTACTGTACAAAACATTCGCAAAGATTAAAACAAATCCTACACAATGGGAATGAGAAGAAACTGAATAATTACCACAGGGAAAGTTCTTACTACAAATGTGTTGTCAGAATCGTGTGCTTGAGTTGGTTCTAGTTGTAATAGTCTTATTCAATGTCGCTTTTAAGGTAAATGCGAGCCCTCCATCTGACTCCAGACATTTCTTTCCTTTTCGTTGTCTCTAAAAATAAGATTAAAATTGGGAAAAAAAAAGCGTGTCCACCGAACCTGTCACTGTATCAGTAGTCAGGCTAGTGAAAGTTTTGTACCAAAACAATTTCTCACACAAATGCTCTGTATATTCAAATATAATTTGAGGTCGTGCAAATTAAACCAAAAGGGTCGCAATTTTGAGCCCTGTTTTCGCAAAATGAGTTATGCTCGTCTCCTGTCCTGGAAAATATAATTGGCTGAATCGTATAAATGCTGAAATTAAGATCGTGTGGGGGGTCGAATCGAGATCGCGATCTTTTAACGATTAATTGTGCAGCTCTACAAAGTTGTTAATATATGTAAAAGATTTCTCAGAGTTTATTTGTCAGCAAAACTCTGCTGCATGGCGCAAAACACACTATTTTATCATTTTGTTGATGCAAAAAAGTGTTTTTGTCAAAACTCATTTCATTATTTCATCCTGCAGTTGCTTATAAGTAAAAAAGGATTTATAGGTAAACATAACTAATTTACAAATTTACAGATATTAGAAACACTGCAATAATACAAAGCAGGTTGTAAATTCATACCCTTAAAGGCAATGTAAGGATAATATTTTACAGTTTTGTATGTCCATGTACAGTTGGCATCATCTGAAGTCTTGTTGAGTGTTGCCGTCTTCTGAAGTCTTCAAAAGTAAGGCTGGATCCGATCTAGAACTGGCATAACCTCTGGTAACCTTGGGATGGGCATCCAGAGAAAGAAACAGGAAAGCAAAAGGAGAAAGATTAGCATAGCAGCTGTTCATATTATTTCAGACAAAGGATGATTTATTTAAATTACATATAACTGTAGTGCAATGTTATGAGATGTGTTATGTGAATGCTTGGCTAAAAATGTGTATTTTAAATTAATTTAAACAAAAAGATTGTACCTGACCCCCGGACATTATCAGGAAGACTATTTTAAAATTAAGGAATAGAATTTAAAAAAAAAATTGCTACTTATACTTTAGTGGACTTATATCCTCACTATAACCAATAGTCCAGAGACTATTAATAGAGTTTTGTAACCTCATTACAGGCCAAGTACTATAGCTGCTGTTGCCCCTATTTGTGCTTATTGTGATCTGGTTTAATCACAATAAGAATTTTTATAGAACCCTTGGTAAATATATTATGTGCCCTCAGCATTCAGGGAACAGACACAGTCTCTACAGAATGGACTACATATGCCACAGTATCATTTAATGGGGTTAGTTCACCCAAAAATGAAAATTCTGTCATTAATTCCTCACTCTCATGCCATTCCAAAACCATAAGACCTTTGTTCATTTTCAAAACACAAATTAAGGTGTTTTGAATGAAATCTGAGAGCTTTCTGACCCTTCATAGACAGCAAGGGCCCTACCATGGTCAAGACACAGAAGGGTAGTAAAATTATTAAAATAGTCCATGTGACATCAGCGATTCAACCTTCACTTTATAATGCTACGAGAATACAAATTTAGTTTCCTTTGTGCACAAAATTACTCTCATTTCATTTTCATTTCATAAAATTGTTGAAAAGTTGAATCACAGATGTCACATGAACAATTTCAACAATGTCATTAATACCCTTCTCTGTCTTGACCGTGGTGGTACCCTTGCTGTCTATGCAGGGTCAGAAAGCTCTTGGATTTTATCAAAACAACATGGGCGTGATTAATTAATGACAGAATTTTCATTTTTAGGTGAACAAGCCCTGTAAGTGTGAGGTACATCATAACTGTAATGTGCACTACCTTTCAAAAGTTTACGTCTTTGAAATAAGTCGCTTCTGCTCACCAAGGCTGCATTTATTTGATCAAAAATGAAGTAAAAACAATAATATTGTAAAATATTATTACAATTTAACAAAAGATTTTTATATGAATATATTGTGAAATTAAATTTATTTTTATCAAAGCTGCATTTTCAGCATCATTACTCCAGTCTTCAGTGTGACATGATCCTTCAGAAATCATTCTAATATGCTGATTTGCTGCTCAAAAAACATTTTTAATTTCTAATTATTAATGTCTCATCATTATCAATTATCAAAAGTTAAAGGAAACATTTCTGTTTCAAATAAATGCTGTAAATTAAAAAATAACTTTATTCATCAAAAAATCCTCCAGCGTTAAGTCAAACGCATGATTAATGATTTCTGAAGGATCATGTGACTCTGAGGACTGGAGTAAAGATACTGAAAATGTAGCTTTGCATCACAGAAATAAATTACTTCTATATATAGAAAACAATCATTTTAAATTATATTAATTTCACGATATTACTGTTTAATTGTATTATTTATCAAAATACACAAAGTTGAGGTGGGCAGAAGAGACTTTATGTCACGGTTGAGTAAGGGAGGTCAGGGTCCAAATGCAGGGAAATAATATTTATTAATTAAACAAACAAACAAACAAACAAACAAAGCAAAAGGCCAACACGGCACACACGACTGGATCTGGGCAGGATTAACATAAAACTTGAAAACAGAGACAGGAAACAAACCATACGGAAGACATAAGACAATGCAGACCTGAAAACGGAATGAAGTGTGAGTGTTCTTATACAGAGTCCAGATAGTGAACAGCTGTGTGTGAATCAGTGGTAATGACAAAACAGACGTGATGAATCAGAGTGCAGTGCAAACAGCGACCTCAGGTGGCTGAGGGAAAACCCACAGCCCCGATCATGACAGTACCCCCTCTCTAGGGAACGGCTACCAGACGTTCCCAAAACAAAATTTCTGGAGGGAGGAGGAACGGTGGAAGGTGCATAAGGGGGAGGGATGGCGGGCAAGGCCCGTGCAGCGGAGGGACGTGAGCGGACACCGCCGCCAGATGAACGTGAGCTGGCCTCGCCGCCAGAGGAACGTGAGCTGGCCTCGCTGCCAGAGGAACTTCAGCGGTCACCGCCACGTCCGGAACAGAGAGCGCGGTCACCGGCGAGTCAGGAACAGAGATAACGGTCACCGCCGCTTCCGGAACAGAAAAAGCGGTCAACGCCGCGTCCGGAGCAGAGAGAGCGGTCACCGCCGCGTCCGGTGCAGAGAGAGCGGTCACCGCCGCGTCCGGTGCAGAGAGAGCGGTCACCGCCGCGTCCGGTGCAGAGAGAGCGGTCAACGCCGCGTCCGGAGCAGAGAGAGCGGTCAACGCCGCGTCCGGAGCAGAGAGAGCGGTCACCGCCGCGTCCGGAGCAGAGAGAGCGGTCACCGCCGCGTCAGGAGCAGAGAGAGCGGTCACCGCCGCGTCCGGAGCAGAGAGAGCGGTCACCGCCGCGTCCGGAGCAGAGAGAGCGGTCACCGCCGCGTCCGGAGCAGAGAGAGCGGTCACCGCCGCGTCCGGAGCAGAGAGAGCGGTCACCGCCGCGTCCGGAGCAGAGAGAGCGGTCAACGCCGCGTCCGGAGCAGAGAGAGCGGTCACCGCCGCGTCCGGAACAGAGAGAGCGGCCACCGCCGCGTCCGGAGCAGAGAGAGCGGTCATCCCCCCCCCCACCGCAAAGCAGGGGCGCTTCCGCATAGCCTCGGCGATACGAGCATCCACCGCCAGGCAGGCGTAGATATATTCGAACCTTGCGGCCGACGCCGCCTCGAAAGACATCCCCTCCGTCTTGGGAGCAGAGGGAATGGTCGCCGCCCCCAAGCGGGGGAATGCCGCATCAAAAAAAAAATTCTTCCCCGCTGGACCCATTTGTGGTGTCTGCATTCTGTCACGGTTGAGTAAGGGAGGTCAGGGTCCAAATGCAGGGAAATAATATTTATTAATTAAACAAACAAACAAACAAACAAAGCAAAAGGCCAACACGGCACACACGACTGGATCTGGGCAGGATTAACATAAAACTTGAAAACAGAGACAGGAAACAAACCATACGGAAGACATAAGACAATGCAGACCTGAAAACGGAATGAAGTGTGAGTGTTCTTATACAGAGTCCAGATAGTGAACAGCTGTGTGTGAATCAGTGGTAATGACAAAACAGACGTGATGAATCAGAGTGCAGTGCAAACAGCGACCTCAGGTGGCTGAGGGAAAACCCACAGCCCCGATCATGACACTTTACCATAACAAAACTTACGAAACAGTAGTGTATGTTTGATATTTTACTTACTAGATCATTGGTTTAAAGCACTTTGGAGAAGAACGTTCACTCTGAGTCTGCTGATGTGCCACAGGCCATCATCATGGAAGAATCTAGGAACAAAACATGCAATTTGTCACAGAGATCACAATATTTAATATGCAGTTGCTGGTTTATTAGAAGGATAAACAAGTTAAAGTACAGGTACAATGCAGAAAAAAAAAAAAAGAAAAAAAAAATAATAATATATATATATATATATATATATATATATACCACATTTAGCTAACAGAATATGTTTTTAGTTTTAAGTAGAGTTACATTTAACTGTGAAAAGCTTCTTAAAATTACTATAATAAATAAACATTTAATTTTGCAAAAGAAATTAACAAACACATGGTTATATAGGTTAAATATATTGTGGGGGAAATGCATTAAGTTATTTTTATGAGCTTCTTCAGTTCACCTGTATTTCCTGCTTCTGTCAGCAGCTCTCTTAAGACATTTTGAAACTTTGGAGCTTCCCTTCCGTTGTGGAGGCTTTATTTCTGTCCCCCTGAAAGAATATATTTTGTCAGTATGTGTTTACCTTACAAGATCAAAAAGCATTTTCACTTGTTTTCAGCCATTTAGGTTCAATAAATGAGCCTACTTCCAATAACCCACAGACAAACTGTCAGCAAAAAAGCCAAAAGTTTCCTAAACAAGAGCTTAATCTCTAGAGTTAGCATACCTCGTCTGTGAGATGCTCACGGACTTTTTCGAAGACGATAAAACAATTCTACAAAGTAAATATTCAACAGAAACGTGTGAATTACAGTAAGGAACAGTTTTATGTAATAATTGTGTGATTTTAAGTACTAAACTTACCTAAAAGCAGCGACAACATCAGACTGAGTTTTTGTGTCTGGTGTCGTGCTGCCCATAGTGCTGCCGCCCCGTTTCCACGGCAACCTCTCCAAACTTTTAGACAATCAAAATATTAAAACACGTCAAAGTCACGCAGTATTTACAAAAGTAAACATCTAGAATTAAATCATTACATTATTAATCTAGTTTCATTCATTATCCAATAATGAATTTAAAACAGCAGATTTTTAGTTTAAAAAAGAACCGCAACAATAGCTGGCTCACCTCAGAGACGGAGACTTTCTGGCTGGCAGCCTGTAACAGTAAAAAAACACGATGAAAAACGTTAGTTAGGACAAAGTAGTGTAACACTACTGAAATAAAAACTAAAAACAAACTCTGAGCTAAGCTTTTTGCTGATCGGTGTCTAACGTTAGCTCGTCCCCTCAGAGAAACTGCTGGAAACACAGTAAAATAAAATCTCTTAACGTTAGCTAAACATGTTAACGTTATTTGGAAATGAGCCAAAGTCTCAAGTAGGGCTCACGGCAAAGTGTTGTTTTTACCTGTACTACAGTGCACCAAGCGCCTTACTAGTTATGAAGTGTCACAGAATTAACAAAATAATATATTTTTTCCAATTTAACTCAAGTGAAAACTTACCTGAAAGCCACGGATGTCGCCGGAGGAGTCGCCATCTCCCTGGTGGGTTGCTAAGAGACGAATAACAGTACAAGTTCAAACAGAAAAGCGCGGCAACGGCCTTCTGTCGTGAGTCGGACTCAGGGCTGACCTCTGATGAGCTGGCAAAAAGAGCACTGACCGAATTACACCCACCTAACGTTACGCCTGGCCGATCCTTTTTAGATCTTAGAGTTTATGAGGCCTACGTTCTGCTACGACGTACGTGCGCTGTCTGGGTAATGTTACTGTCTGTATCTATCTCGATCATCTTCTGAACTCAAAGGGAAAAAACCCAGCGTGCTCGTTTCCACGGACGCGGTCGGATCCGCTTTGTGACTGTTGTTCCCGCCCACTGAAACCCGGGCTGAATCCGTGTTACAGCACTGAAACGGATGTGGATTTTCCGGTTTGAAAACGGATCCGGCACGGAGTCAGCTGCTGTCTGGGCTCATTTCCACGGACGCGGCCCGGGTCCGCTCTGCGACTGTTGTTCCTGCCGACTGAAACCCGGGCTCGGGCCGAATCCGTGTTACAGCACTGAAACAGATGCGACTGTTATGCGGATTTGCCGGTTTGAAAACGGATCCGGCACGGAGTCAGCTGCTGTCTGGGAAGTTACTGCCTTAAACTGCTGATTTTGCTACTGTGCTAATATATAGTGTTTTCACTATATTCTGGATAGTAATATCCATTGCAGAGTTTCTGTTAGACGACTTGTGATGAATCGCGCGTCGACTCTGAAACAGCCGTAAAACAGCGATTCTGTTCAAATTCCCTATTGAATCATATTCGATTCCCTTTGAGCTAAATTATAAATTATTATGTAATTAATCCCTATTACAATCTTACATTAATTGGTGGAGAGAATGCGGGCAGTTTAATCTAAATTGTAAGCACAACCAAGTTATTTAATATTTTCTATTTCTGTGGATGAGAGCGTCTGAGTCTAGACTGTATGTGCGTGTGTGTGTGTGACGTAAGCAGCGCGGCCGCCCGCTTGAATGAATGAAACCTAGAGTGAATGCAGAGGACGGTAACTCGAGAACGTCTCTCTACTTTTTAAACTGTAGTAAGTGAGTTTAAAGTTAAGGTCTGAGATCGTACAATAAGGTCGAAATTGAGCGTGTCCCTCATTTTCTGTAATGCCTTATCTATAGTTGAATTAATGTCATTGCGTGTTCCAGTGCCATTCAATTGCTATATTCCCGGCAGGGAATCTCAGTCACCGTTAGCTGAACGGAGCTAAACTACAGTAAATAAAAGTGAAAATAAATCGACGGATAAAGAATAGTTTGAGCGTGTCCCTCAATCTATTTTTAAAGGCCTTATTATTCATAGTTTAATTGTCAATGCGTGTTCCATTGTCAAAGCAACTATGTAATTTGACTCCCCTGGTTAAACATTAGAAATAATGCTTGCCTGTTTGTGTCTGTTCACTGTTCACAGTGAAACAGTGCGATTTAAACGGGAGTGTTTTAAATCTTGATCAAGTAAAGTTTAACTCTAAACAACAGCGAATAAAATCTGTTGTGTCTACGTGCTCAGAGAAACTGGCACGGAGATTTATGATCCGCCGAGATCATTTATTATTTTGTTTCCTCATTTGCAGCGCCAAGCTGCCACTTAAATAAAGTTTAAATCCAACTCTGAACTAATATACACCTGTTGGTCTATTTTTCTGTCCTATGTCTCAATTTTCTAACTTTACCACTTTATATGCATTTTACTAGAAAGGGGAACATTACTTCACAATTATTAATTGTGACAAATTGAAATTTAATTCAAACATTAAATTTATTTGGACTCATTTGAATTTCCTCATCTGGTCATTTCATATGATCATTATTTCTAGTATTCTCTCTTTTAGGTCAATCATTTTAGGTACTAATAAGCCTTGAACTTTGAAAGTTAAGGGTAACTTATTTTACCTAATTAATTGATTTACCCCTATCAACAGATTCTATTCAGAATCACACTTACTCATTTCTTTAATTGCGTTTTTACCCCTATTTCTTCCTCTCTTGGTTATACAATTAACCTCCATTTTTTTTTATTTTTTTTTTATTTATTTTGTTTTATTTCCTCCTGCATTTAATTTCATTTTGATTACTTTGCCGTTTATTACTTTTAATTTCACTTTACCCTACCTTTCTCCTTTACCTCCTTGTATCCTAGCTTGGGAACGACACACCTGAGCTTTAATAGGAGACATTGTTATCCCTCACTACGAGTTCAAATAAATTAGAAAGACAACTCTCTTTCACTCAAATTTTATTGTTGTTTTATTAGTTGTGCAGCAACTATAAAACGACACTCTACTCGTAGTCGGGTATAACTGCCACGCAGCCTGTGAGTGGACCCAATCCACTCAATTTACTGAGTCTCCTTCCCTTCCCTTCTACCCAAGTCTCTCCTGTTTTCTTTCTTCTTTCCTCCTCACATTTGCAGGGACCTGTAAGAACCATCAATCGATTCTAAGTGAATGAAATGCAAAATCTTGTCAAAGAACAGTAATCATCCTTATGAATTTGATTGTAATCAAACCCTCTTTCGTTCTTCCTAACCTCCCTGAATTTGAAAACGCATTCCAAATTTTTGCATCTCATCCCATACTGAGATCAATTATTAGAGATAAGTGTTGAACACCCGTTGTTTTCGAAGCCTCCTTGGTAAGCGGTCCAACTGTAAGGTGTTCGGTGTCAATCCTGTCAGACTAAGAAAAGAGATACCAGCACTATTATTATATTCTCACGTCTCGAACCGAGATATAATAATATTGTTTACCTTTTTAACAAAATCTTGGTAAAATTCCTCCCATTGGAAAAGGGAATTGTTTTATTTCACTGACCTGTTTTCACCTTTTTCTCTTTTTTTCTTCTTCCTCATTAGAGTGACGAAGTCTTCACATCCCTAGTCTACCTAGACACCCTGAGACCAACACTATCTTCGCCACACTTCATTAGGGGTTCACAATCACTGACACAACACTTAGTTGTCCCACCACACATAGGCTTCTACTTCACACAGATCTGTGTCAGTCTCCCTTCTCCTCAGCGTGCAAACATGCCACAGACTGCAGACCCCCTTGCCCATGGGGAAGATGTGAACACTTGGCTGAGAGACATGACGGACAGCCTCACCCCCAAGACCTTTGAACTGTTATTATTCGTAATGAGAAGGTTCCTGACACAAGATTCAAGCCAGAATAACAACCACGAGGAGCTAGTCAAAATCACCAGCTCCCTAAGCGATGCCTTCACAACCCAGCTGAAACTGAGCGACAAGCACATCACCCATCTTCAAGAGGAGCTGTCACGTGCTCAACGCCGCATAGACAAGCTGGAAGTGAAAGTTCAAGATCAACTCAAAGCACCCAACGAGAGGGAGCAGGAAACAACGGAACAAGTTAAAAAGCTTCAAGCAGCCCTGGCAACAGCTCAACTTGACCAGCAACAAGCAAAAGCTGCCCAGAGAGACCTGGTAAATAGACTCCAGTATGCCGAACAGCTACTAGAGAAAGCCAATAACGACATCAGCAACAAGAATGCTGAAATCAGTGCCTTAGAAAACCACCTTGAAAGGTACAGCACTGACATAGACAATCTGACCCAACATCTAGACAATGCCAACAATGAGCTCTACGTGGTCAGAAAAGAGTTAAAATATGCTTATGAGCTGGAACTAGAGCCAAGAAGAGCGAAGCATATCTCAGCCTCACCACTGCGGAGCAGTGCTAAGTCTCACATCCAAGAACTGGCATCCAATGAAAGAAGCGAAGGGCCACCACCCGAAACCTCACTGGCCTTCGCCACACAGATCTTTCCTGTCACCGAAAGCAGAGACCCCATCCAAGCAGACCTTGGAGCTGCACATGGGTTGACCATCAAAGACCTCAACAAGCTGTCTAAAAGCATCAGCCAGTTTGACCCGAACTCCAAAGAGGGCCACGACATCCAGGCCCACCTGCAAGATATTAATTTTCATTTAGAAATGAGACCTCATGTGACTGACAGAGACAGGTTGTACCTCCTAAGAGCAACGTCAAGTGTCGAGGTACGAAACTTCATAGATCGACAACTCAGTCACACAAAGTCAAACTACCAGCTACTTTGTGAGGTCCTGATCAAAGAGTTTACAGACCCTGAGTCTGAATATGGACTGTTAACCGCCTTGGAGACCAAACAAGGTCGACAAGAGACGCCACAAGCCTACTATAACCGGCTCCGAAAAGCCTACTTCGGTGCACACAACAAACCTGACCTTGAAGAAGAGGTGAGCTTCAAAAGCCTTTTTCTGAAAAATCTGCACCCTGGAGTCAGTCGTCACCTCGGCGTCATGGCCTGTCCGCGCTCCATGACCATCCAACAGTTGCGCGATCTAACACAGAAGGCCTACACCAAGCAAAAGTTGACCTCAAAGAAAGGTAACAAAACCTCCACACTCTTGAACTCTGTAACCGAAGACTCAAGCCTTGCACTGGACGACACCCAGTGGCATCACAACACCCGAGTCTTCCATCAAGAGCAAAGAGAACGTGAGCCCCATGTCCACAACAGCTATCAGCCCAACCGCTGGGAAAAGCCATGGGACCAGCCACACTTCTCAAGAAGCCCAAAAGAAAGGATCAGCTGGAAACCTAACTGGACGTGCAAAGCCAAACGACCGGCTTGTCCAACAACAACTAGAGTGGGTAAGCAAAGACAGAACCCACATCAGCACCACTTAGACACCCACAGTGCTAAGTCTACACAAGAACAAGACTGTTCACCCTCAGAAGACATGGAACAAGTCATGAAACAACTGAAAGAGTTCCTTGAAAACCAGCTAGACACAAATGACTAGAAACAGAAGTCATGCTCGCTGTGACCAGCGACAGAACGGAAGGCCGACAATCACCTGGTACACCACCGCATCAGAGATGACAAGCACCTGTTCAACAACCGCCCAGAACAAACAAGTCTCTCACGGCCAACCGCTGATGAAAACTCTGAGGTACCAAAGAACATCACCTCAGTCACCCATCACTTACAAAGAAACTGTCAAATGAACTTCAACTCCATGAACCACATTCATGTCTGTGCAACAGCAACCACTAAAGCACAGAAGGTCAGAAAGTCTGCCACAACCAGAAGGCATCACAAGTGAAATGCAACATAGGAGACAAAGTTTTGCACCCAGCTTCACACAGCCATGCCAAACTACCTCTGACTGTCTGCTAAAGAACTTCCTGCCTTGCTGGACTGACCCCCATCTGAACACACCCTCATCCAAGCCAAGGATGCAGAGAGCATCTTCACCGACCTACAAGAAAAGGGGGAGCCAAAACAGACTGAAACAGATCTGACCATACATACACTACACAATTAACTTTCACACCCAGAGGTAACCACACCTACTGATAACACCTTTGACAAACATATTCTTCCCACGAGTAGAATATTCAAATCTCAGTTTAACATAGTTTTACAACATGCAACTAGCCTCACCCCAGGTAGAACACCTGACACTATGTTAAGGTACATGACACATCAGCTGCACCTGCCATCCTAGCTCAATAGTACTCGCAACCCTGACTAGGAAAACCCGCAGCTAATTTTCTTTGTTTTGTTTTTTTCCTCTTGCCTATCGCTTTCCTTCCCCTCTTGCTTTAGCAGGTGAAACTCCTAGCCACCCTACAAGGGTCAAAGGTCTGATATTAGGATTGACTTGCCACACCTAATATCCGCAAACCATTCTGAACTGAATGGGAGCCAGAGAGCTCCATGCAAGATAGGTCAACTCATTTTACCACAGATGATGTCACCATAAACTAAGGTGAACGTCTCTAAATTTAATACCTAAAATAAACAAACAAACTTAATCACAAAATTTGATCAAAGGATCATCATACAAAAACAAATTTGAACAACAATATCTAGGTGAATTCGACCATTTTCCAGGTACTACATGTACCTGAATAGCGTAATGCCATGCACCGGTACAGTAACTGTCCTGGAAGTGTTGTCTTGTTGTTTGCTGTGTTTGTGTCTGCTTCTTCTGCCTGTGTTTCTCCAGCGCTCGTCGATGTCTTCTGCCAACAACACATCACCGATCGAAAGGGGGATATGTAGTATTTCAGCGAGAATCAGACAATTTAAGAGAGTCTATTAGAAGTTAGAACACTTCTACAGACGTACATTCCAAGAGGCCCATCATAAATCTGACGTTTCATAGCTGGCGCCAGAACGCCAGCCTGAAGCAGACCTAACTAACCAAGAACTTGCAAAATTAACACAAAGACACTTCTTCATAATCAAATCCCTCGAATAAGGAGATTGTCAAATTTGGAGCAAGTAACCAAGATTAATGGTCAAAGAGATGCACATTTTGAACATCACATGATTAAAGTCATTAGCGATATGGTTGGTTTTCCCCCACACACAGGACACAACGGAAATTCCTTCCCTAAACTTTTGACCTCCCAGCTTAGAGAACAGACCCTCACAGAAGGGCACAGAAAACTGTCTATTGATGTACATATGCACCCAAAATTATGCTTAAAGGACTCATGAGCAACTCATCATTTCTCTGCATAATTTCCTATTCATATATGTAACCCATACATTTGTCTATTATGTTTTAATCACTCATTGTGTATGTCCCTTTTGATAACTCTTGAATAGTTTAATGGTTTATATTGATGTTTGATATGTCCGAGTTGGAAATCGCATTCTCAAAATGTTCCTGTAATTCAATTCTTTGCGAAATGTATTATAGTCTTGTTATAGAAATCATGTCCAAATTTATCTCTGCAAAGAGCGGGAATTTGGGATCACGGGACTAATAAGATAACATTGTGATTTGTGGTTTGGAAGGTGAAACCAGCAGCCCACCGGAGTTCAGCCAATGTTCTAATTGGTCAAGACATCATTTTGGGAGGTGTCCAAAGGCTGAGTTTAAAAACTCAAGGACACCCTCAAATCTTCTTCTCTTGCAACTTTTCTTACTCCTGACAACGCTCTTCACGTGCTTCGCGCCGCGGCGTCTCGACGCCGCCTGGCCTGAATGCCAGCCTCCTCATCTAAAGGAAACATGAGGAGATCATTCCACTTCTGTTTTTTTCTTTAATCCTTTTTTTTATTTCTTTCCGTTGAGAGTTTCGTGTCTAGTTAAGTTTGTGCAAGCCGCGACCGACTTAAACGTCTTCGCGGACCTGAACTTTAACAGCGCACGCACATCTCTCATATCCAGCCAACGCCCAAGAAGACATCACATTGACCGACCACCAACCAATCAGCAACCTCGGGAAAGCCCCCTTTTTGAAGCGACGCAACCAAAGGAATTCCCAAAGGCAATGCGCAAGTAACCTCTAGAATCTTACTGAACTGGTGCATTTTGATATAAAGTTTAATAACCTCTTTGAGAGACTCAATACGAGGGTTAATTAAGTGATTGATGGTTGTTCAGGTCTAAGCAAATGCACATTGCTATAACTTGGGACTTCATATTTTCATTCCTTTAAACTCATTCTTTCCTCATGTTCTCTTTCTGCAACCTGTGTGAATGCGTGTTTATGTTAGATTAGTTTGTATGTGTTAGGTTTATCTAATAAATTCATATTTTTATTAAGTATCTTGTGTTTCGTGCTTACAAGTTACTGCCTTAAACTGCTGATTTTGCTACTGTGCTAATATATAGTGTTTTCACTATATTCTGGATAGTAATATCCATTGCAGAGTTTCTGTTAGACGACTTGTGATGAATCGCGCGTCGACTCTGAAACAGCCGTAAAACAGCGATTCTGTTCAAATTCCCTATTGAATCATATTCGATTCCCTTTGAGCTAAATTATAAATTATTATGTAATTAATCCCTATTACAATCTTACACAGTGAATGATCTTCTGAGCTACAACAGCAATCCAGGAAGTGAAAACTCAAATGATTAATGATACCTTTCCAGATCAAGTAAGAGTGTGATTTTTTTTTTTTCAGGTTTAGATACTAAAGTTTGCTTATTGGATATTCAGACATATTGTGGTCTTGGATAAGTACACTTAGTTAATTTGCAGAATTATAATAAAACAAATAAATATTTACACTTAATGTGGTCTTCATTTAGAGAAATGTATAAACCTTATTTAAAAGTAAGTTCTTACCATCTCAATGTACCATTCAATAAAGACAAACAGGCTTGATTTGCCAATTCACCTAAAATGTTTATTAAAATTAAGAAAAGCACCTGTTGTGCCAAATCCTGTCCACCAATCCTGATCCCAGTCATGCATCTAGATCCTAAAGTGTTTTATTGGCTACCAGTAAACATTATTTCAGTGAAGTCATTTAAATATTATACCCTTATTGTATTACCACTATTAAATTTATAAAAGTGAAAACCGAAATATTACTGTTGCAATGCGACAATTGTACTGTATAATATAAAATATGAATATCACCATTTTACTTTACAGAATTATAAAATAAATTTATGTTACTCAATATATAATAAAATATAACTGTCACGTATCTGGTCTATCTCATCATGAACTCTTGCACACACATTCTGGACTTCAATCCCCATAAGCCACTGCACCAATCACTGCACACAGCTGCTCCTCGTTTCCCACTGAACTGATTGCTGCATACACCTGTTTATCATTTACCCACATGCATTTAAGCCACTCACACACACAGCCACCTTGCGAAGTCTTATCGTTCCATATGGTCGTAATTCTAAGCGTTTTTCTCTGTGTTGGATTATCTGTGTATGACTCTGGACTGTGTACCCCGTTGACGATTCCTGCTTCCTGCCATTGCGACCATTGCCTGTCTATCGAACTGTTTCCCGGATTACCTACGTTGTTCCTGTTGGTGATTATTCTGGCCTGTTGACGATTCTAAATAAATGCTGCAAATGGATCCGCACGTCTCAGTCTGACTCCTCCTTGTGACAATAACTAAGCTTTAAATTGTAAAACACTTATTTTAAACATCACTTAATTATTATTTTGAAATAAAACTTTGTTTATAATTATATATATATAGACAGTTACATATAAATTAATAAAGATATATACATATAGTCACATAAATGTAAATACATGCAGATGCTCAGATAGATACACATTATATTTTTACGTATTATATATATATATATATTTTTTTTTTTTTATATATATATATATACACTTATGCAGTGGTTTAAAGAATTGCAGCTGGTTTAGTTTTGATAATCGCCATAACATGGTTTATTTTTAATTTTTAATAATTGTGCAGTCCTATATTTAATTTAATACTAATTAATTATTTACACGATTTTAATCAACTCAAAAACCCCTGTTTTGGAAACCCTAGTTGGAAAGGACCAGAGAAAGAGACAGGATCTGGCACAACACCCCCAGTGAGCAAGCCAAAGGCGACAGTGGCAAGGAAAAAACTCCATAAAGTCAGGAGGTAAAAACCTTGAGAGGAACCCGACTCAACAAAGGGGGAAACCCATCCTCTTCTGGCATGGCGCAAACATTGCAAAAACACATTCATTTAACCTAATATATGGAATATTAATATATTTAGAAATTAAACCAATTATGTTGTATGGTCAAATAATTTCTAAACATATTAAAATTAACTGGTCTTCGGATTATTAGATGAAGGATCGCCCGCCATCTAGCCACTGGATCTGACTCTTCTTGCAGGCTGGATGTCCTGTGGTAGAGGAAGTATAACAGATGTGATACCGTTAGTAAATTTATTTGAATTGTTTTGACTCCACAAGACTTATGAAAAACAAAGTTTGAAAGACGGGTGTGATTTGTCTTGCAAGAGAACCATTTACACTTTAAAATTCTAAGCTCAGTATATAATAAAATGGACTGAAACACTAGATTTTACTAGAAGTATTTATGAACTTACATCAGTGCTTTAGTATGCATATTTCTCTGCTTCTTCTGTCTTCAGCATTGTCCTTTGCTCTGGTCTTCAGTGCCATCAACTACTGGTCCCATCCTGTAAATAATAAATGAATAATAGGATCATTATCATACACAAATACTAAAGTAGTAAATAAAAGTAAATTCACAACTTAACTTTACAGAAAGACACTACTTGTTTTTATTTAGTCACAAAACAATCTTCCAAACTTCAAAACCAATTCTAATCTTATGCTTACCACAGATGCCGGTATTCAGATGCTGTCATCATTAGTGTTGTAGCACACTCGATCTTCTCAGGCATTCTGACTTCAACTGCTGAAAAACATCAACATCAAAATGAGATTAGAATTAACATTTTCTTATAAATGTGGTTATGATGTGCAGCAGTACAGTGATTGAATCAAAATGTTTAAACACTTAGCTTTGGATGGTATATTGCAGAGTAGCATCCAGTCTTGGACATGACTGCTTTTGTCTCTTCCTGCAACTTTACAGAAGGGCACATATTAATGACAGAATAACAGTTCAATAACTGCATATAACACATTTAGTACAGATTGTCGAACAAATTAAAATTAAAACTTCTAATATAATCGGTCTTTGTCAGTCACGTGACTTTGTTGTGTGTGACGTCACATAGGCGCCATTTTGAAGGTATCGCTACTATAGAGAATAGTTCAGTGATTGCAAGACATTTGTTCCGATAAATTTTAGCTGCTATAAAAGTGAAGCTGGACAAGCGTAAGAAATCCGAGTGTATCCCATACCGGGATAAACTTAACAAAGATGCCAGGGAGCGTTATTTAAATAAACTAGCGTCCATTCACCATGTTGACCCATACGAGCTCACTGCAAAGAGTTGGAGTGCAGATCTCTCACTGCTGCCTCAAACTTCATACGTGGATATAGTAAACTATCTTGTTTACGGGATAAGCGCTTATACATGTGAACAATTTAAAAACTACAAATCTCTTGAAGCCCACGGACATTTCACCAATGGCTGGGTACGGGATTTGTTTACATTTCGACTGACGGACTGCGACAACACCATAGTGACAACAAAGGTAAGGTGTAATGTTACTCCAAAAGTTAAGACTGTTTCCATCAAATTGACATAAATAATGGACCAGTTTCACAGACAGGGCTTAATTTAAGCCAGGACTCGTCCTTAATTAAAGTAAGATATTTAAGCAGCTTTTATAAAAATGTTGTAGAAGAAAATATTACATGTAGAAATTTGGAATGATCTAATTTTAAGAATGTTAAATGATCTAATATCCCCTTTAATTAACTGAACAATCAGATTACTCAAACCAAAGACTAACATAATAAAACAATTTTCTCTGTTTTACAAATATTCAGCTCTGTTTATGTTTATGTTGTCTACAGGTCTTGCACTCACAACGCACCACTCCAGGCATGGGTCATCATTAGCTCTTCTGGGGCTATATCTTCAGGTCACTGCACATGTACGGCTGGAATAGCGGAAAAATGCACACATGTTGCAGCTTTGCTTTTCAAACTGGAGGCAGTAGTCAGATACAGGGAGACAACAACCGTAACTGGCCAACCTGCATACTGGATGATCCCAAGTAACATCACAAAGGTGGGACCAGAGGCAGGACACAGAATAGACTTTACCTTTTAATTGTCTTCTGGAAGGACTTCACTGAACACCTGTAAGTTCAAAACAGCAACAGAGGGTCCGTGGGAATCATATCTTAGACATCTGGATATGTATAATGGCGCCCTGAAGTTTGAATTTCAAAATGCAGTTTAAATGCAGCTTCAAAAGGCTCCAAATGATCCCAGCCGAGGAAAAAGGGTCTTATCTACCCTGCTGAAAAAACCAGCATATGCTGGTTAGGTATGTTTTGGTGCTGGGATGCTGGTTTTAGCTGGTTTATGCTGGTCCTTTGCTGGTTTATGCTGGTTTATGCTGGTCCTTAGCTGGTTAATGCTGGTCCTTAGCTGGTTTATGCAGCACCAAAACATACCTAACCAGCATATGCTGGTTTTTTCAGCAGGCGACCGAAACGATTGGTTATTTTTTTAAACAAATTGACAATTTATATACTTTTTAACCTCAAATGCTCGTTCACAACTGAATCTGCAGGTCCAACATTTTCATGTGATGCTGGATATGATGTAGGTAACATCTATACAGGAAAAATAGATGAACCTCATTGTCTGGATCCAGTTGTCCCTCAACCTCCAAATGTGTGAAGACTGTAAGGTCCAGGACATTTTCATACATTTGATGCTGTGAGGTAAGCCACCATAAAATTGAAATTAAAAACTTTTACATGCATGAGTACCCCAGGGAAGCTATCTCTGCAAATACATTTGCTAAAATATTAAACAATTATTTGTAAGAAACACAGCTCATGTCACCTTAAGAAGCAGGAATGTAAGAAATAGTTGGGTGTTGTTTCCATAATGTTAGTATAATTGGTTTTTTTACATGTGTAACAGGTATTAAAAGTAATGTTCATTTTGTATATAGAATTACACAAAAAATGTTAAGTATACCTGATATGCCTATCTGTGTGTGCATCTTCCCCTTTAAATTTCTTCAGCAGCGTAAATCTTAATTTCCTGTCTTTGCACCACCTCTTCCCTTTCTGCGCTGTCTCCGCATGGGAGAGGTGGGTTTCTGTCAAGCTCCAATTAATCTGATGTCATCTCTAACTTTTATATCACTTTAAAAGATAGTTTTCCTCTTTAAATCATATATTTGACTCTATTCTTCATGTATATTTTGTTATTTTCATTAATTCGTTTTTATTAAGATTGTGATTTAATTTTGATGTTTCGTCGATGCGTTCGTTGTATATGCTAAATGAGTTGCACTTTCTCCTTTAACAGAAAGTACGAAAAGGGCGAAAACACACTGCTAAAAATCATATTCTGTGTTATCAGGTATGCTGTTTTGTCACTTGTTGAGTTTGTTGTTTAAAAGTTGTATTTCCTTTCCTCTGCGCGCCCTTTCTGCGCTGTCTCCGCATGGGAGAGAAAGTACGAAAAGGGCGAAAACACACTGCTAAAAATCATATTCTGTGTTATCAGATTAAAGCAGCAGTTGAACCGTCACTTGATGTCCGTCTGGTTACTCGTGCAACAGAAAGAAAACACAACGCAGACTATACCGGTTACAAGTGGTGCCGTTGACCATTTCGGATCATCAGATCAGCGCTTCGCAGATCGCCGTGGTTGCGTGACGGCTCGCCGGCTTCGCCGATCTCCTTCTGCCGGGTTTCTTTCGTCGCCATCGCTCGCGGTGGCCCTGTGTTCGCGGATGAGGAGGGCGCGTGTGTGAGATGAACATCGCGGGACAGACTGTGTCATCTTAAAGGAACGGTAAAGCGTGTCATTGCCTGACTGATCGACGACTTCTCTCTGCGGCGAAATTTCGTTCATCGTTGGTGCGTGCTGATGAGAGAGACTGTGTGATAAAGACCGCTGAACGCTTCACTGATCTTCGTGCATAGTATACTTTATCTGAACAGATTATTGTTATTGACTGTCTATAAGTTTAACATGAAAAATAGTGACTAACTAATTTTGAGAAGGAAAATATTTTACTTCCACCAAGAAGAGAGATCTGAAACTTTTTCCCTTTGAACTGTATTATTTCTGATATTTCACTGAGTTGGTTAGATTGCTATTTTCAGCATATCTTATATGAAATATACGTGAACATTTCCGAATTGGGTTTGTTTTCAAAGCATATTGAGTTTTCACATTTTATGTGTTTTCACTTTACGTTTGAAAAATGTTTGAGGATTTTTGTAAAGACGATTTCAGCCATATGAAGCAATCTAATGTAACCTTTCCGATGGGCAGGGGTGGTGGGCCTGAATATTATCAAAATGAGAGAATGTCCGAAATTACATCACGTTGTTATGGGAGAGGGAGAGCGTTAGCTAATGTGGGTCTTGATTATATGCACACAGTTGATTCAGCAATCGGTGCTTCTGTAGGCCCAACTGCTAGCTCCACCCCAATCACACGCCCAGATGCTGAACGTGTAATTTCCCCTGAGGCATTGGGGAGCATTATTTCTGATTTAGCTCAGAAAATAGGGGAGAGTATTTCGGCCAGCCTTAATCTTGTGCACCAGCCCAGCCCAGTACAGCATAATCCTCCTTCCCAGTCTCAGCACTCCAGTGAGTGTATGGATGCATCTAAACTGAAGGTGATAGTTCAGCAAGATTCAGCATCTCCGCCATTCTTCAGGGGCGATAAGAGTGATTAGTTTACCATCCATGAATGGGAAGATATGATGTGCAGTTATTTAAACAGAATGAGATGCAAAACGCAAACAGATGTTTCAGATCTCATCATGAGCAGACTGGCTGGAAAAGCGAGAGATGTTGTTAAGGTGTCCCTACGAAGCCGTCCTGAACTGAGCACCAGTGAGCTTCCAAGTGCAGTGTTTGACATATTGAAACACAACTTCAGTGAGTTGGCTTACTCAAATATGCCTATGGCCGACTTCTATAATACTGTCCCGAGAGCAAATGAAAGTCCCATGGATTACTGGATCCGCCTTAACAAGGCCATAGATGTTGCTGATGAGTGCTTGCGCAGACGTAATAAGAGTGTTGAGGATCCCGCTGCTGAAGCAGTCATGATGTTTATTTCACATTGTCCAGACCCAAGTCTTGCTATGTCTTTTCAGTTCAAACCAGCGGAGAAGTGGAGCGCTGCTGAGGTACAGGAGCGGTTGGATAGTCATCAGAGGGATGTAAAGAGATTCTCATCGAGGACACAGCACACAATGTCTCTGTCAGCTTGCAACCACTGCTCTGTTACAGCATGCCCTGATTCAGTGTCCAGTTCTTCTCAACAGCCTGCTTCCACGCCAGCCCAGTCTCTGCCTTCTGTAAGTCACCTTAATCCTAATGCTCCTCCATTTGCTCCGGACACCAGTCTTCAACATATGGTTGGCATGATGGATAGAGTCCTGTCATTGTGCACTGCCTCTTTAACTTCGTCCAGTCAGGTTCATGCCGGCAAAACTTCAGACTTCAAGACAAACTTCAGCTCTGCATGTAGGGTCTGTAGATCCAAGGAACACACCACATACTCACACTGCAGACGTCACAGGCTATGTCGCCACTGTCTCAGTCCTGGCCACTTTAAGAATGACTGTCCTAAAGCAGCGTGCCCTGCGACTCCCTCAGATGATGCTCAGTTAAACTGAATAGCCCATGTGATGAGAGGGGTAACATGGGCAATTTTAATGAAAACTCCCTCACAGAAGAAGCAGATGTGCAACATGTTTTTGTGAACAGCTGCAAGTCATTGCCAGAAGACAGAACTGTTTTATATGTAGGGTCTCAGAGAGTAGATGGAGCGAGTGAGTTGTTTTATGCTCCTGTGACAGTTTGTGGCCATTGCACATTAAAGGGTTTACTGGATTCTGGTAGTATGTCCTGCACGCTTAGTGAAGAGGGTGAGTCCAAGCTGAAAGCTGATGGTCTCTTTCCACGTCCTCAAGCGATTCCAAGTAATGTGGTTCTGGTAGGATGCGGTGGTCTTACAATTCGGCCAAAGTGTACATATGACTTGGAGATTGAAGTCTATGGATTTAAGTTTGTCGTTCCAACTCTTGTGGTGCCTGGACAAAGAGACGAGTTCATAATTGGGAGCAATGTGATCAAATGCATTCTACAGAAGATGAAATCTCACGACAAGTACTGGGATCTTGTTTCCTGCAGTAATAGTGACCCTGAATGTGAAAAATTCCTTGAGCTTCTGAGCTGCATCTCCCGATGGTCTGGCCCTCAGCAGCCTGATAAACTCGGTACTGTGAAACTCTGCCAGGCAGTCACTCTACTCCCAGGACGCGAGTATCTTGTTTGGGGTAAATTGCCCGCAAATGTCCCTGTTTCCCCGGGAAGCACTGTACTTGTTGAGCCTACCACTACACGTTCAGCACCTAAAAACATCCTTGTCGGACGAGTAGTAACACCAATGTGGAGTGATCGATGGGTGCCAATGAAAATACTCAACCCAAATCCAACAGCCGTGACACTTCGCCGCAACTCTAAACTAGCTGACGTTTCTTCCTGTCTGGCCGTCGAAGACATCACTGTCATGCAGGGACTGAGTAGAACCCATCGCGACATTCTAAATTCAGATCCCCTTGAAAACACCTTGCCATTTGATCCCGTGCAGTTGCTGAAAGACTATGGTCTGGGGGATGTTAACATTGATGGATGTGAAGTTTCTGAGGTGTGGAAGAGAAAATTGTCTTCTCTTATTGTGTCTTATCATGATATTTTCTCCGAGGATAAATTGGATTGTGGAGAGGCAAAGGATTTTGTGCACAGGATCCATCTTTATGATGAGCGCCCATTCCGTCTTCCCTATCGTCGCATCCCTCCTGCACATTATCAAAAACTGAGAGAAGTGTTGTCAGAAATGGAGGAAAAAGGAATAATCAGTAAATCCGTCAGTGAGTATGCATCGCCTTTAGTGATGGTTTGGAAAAAAGATGGTAATATGAGAGTATGCACTGATTTTCGCTGGCTCAATGCTAAAACCATCAAAGATGCCCACCCTTTACCACATCAATCTGACTGTCTTGCAGCCTTAGGAGGTAATGCCTTTTTCAGCACCATGGACTTAACTTCAGGATTTTACAACGTCCCACTCCATGTGTCTGACCGCCGATACACTGCCTTCACAACACCAATGGGGCTATACGAGTATAATCGTCTCCCTCAAGGCCTTTGCAATAGTCCCGCGTCCTTCATGCGCATGATGCTCAGTATCTTTGGTGACCTTAACTTTTCCAGTCTTCTCTGTTATCTTGATGACCTGTTGGTTTTTGCTCCATCTGAACAGGAGGCACTGAGACGCTTGGAGATTGTGTTTTCTCGATTGAGATCCAGCAACCTGAAGCTAGCTCCCAAAAAGTGTCATTTTCTAAGGAAGTCTGTAAAGTTTCTCGGCCATATGATCGATGGTTCTGGTGTTTCAGTTGACGAAGAGAAAGTGAAAGTCATCTCTGCTTTTCAAAAGGAGGATCTGATGAAGGAAGACGGAACCACGCCTTCACAAAAGAAAATCCGTTCATTTCTCGGTATGGTCCTGTACTACCAAGCCTTCATTCCAAATTGTTCACGTATCGCCAGACCCCTATTCAACTTAACGGCTGGCCAGAGACGTTCAGTGAAAGGTGGTTGTAAGAGAGCAGGCACAATTCAGGAGTTGACACCTCAGGACTGGACCGTAGACTGTGATGTGGCCTTTGAGGAATTGAAGAGGGCCCTTGTTAAAAGTGTGGTACTGGCTCATCCAGATTTTGAACGTCCTTTTCTGCTCTGTACTGATGCTTCGTTACACGGCTTAGGTGCTGTACTTTCTCAGATTCCCGCTGGTGAAGACAAGGCGAGACCAATAGCGTTCGCTAGCAAGGCTTTGAACCGCAGCCAAACTAAATATCCTGCACACAGATTAGAATTCTTGGCTCTTAAATGGGCGGTGTGCGAAAAGTTCAGTCACTGGCTTAAAGGCCACGAATTTACAGTGTGGACGGATAATAATCCGCTTACATATATCATGACCAAACCGAAGTTGGATGCATGTGAGCAGCGCTGGGTCTCGAAACTTGCTCCATATTGTTTTGAGATCAAATATGTTCCTGGGAAATTCAATGTGGTGGCAGACGCGCTTAGCAGGGATCCATTTGTCAGGCCTGTGAGTCAGCGGCTCTTGTCAGAGCCCTATTCTGAACTGTTGAGGCAAGTGCACAGTGTTGAAGATGGAAGTGTGCAAGAGGCATTCCGACTGACCTGCCAACCACAAACATTAAGATCGGATACACTTGACGTTGGGCTAGAAACATCAATGTCCACTGATGACGTGTCTTCCATTTTGTCCTCCTGTGATGAATGCGAAACAGGAACAGAATGTAGAGCTACATCACTCACTGAACATCTTAACTCTTTAATCGGCGGTGATGAAGAAGTTTTTCATTCCCTTTCGCTTACCGACTTACGAGAACATCAGCACAAAGACGCTGTCATTGCCAGAGTGTTATTATGTTGACAGAAAGCGAAGACCATCAAGACGTGAACGTGCAAATGAAAACCTGTCTGTGTTGCGGATCCTGAAGCAGTGGGACAAACTTTCTGTGCTTAACGGAATCCTGTACAGAGCTATTAAAGACCCCCTCACTAAGCACATGAAATTCCAATTTATCTTACCTGAATCCTTAAAATGCCAAGCACTTTCTGGTGTTCACGATCTGGCTGGTCACCAAGGGCAGCCACGCACTTTGTCTTTGGCCCGTCAGAGGTTTTTCTGGCTTGATATGGAGCGTGAAGTGCGAGATTATGTGAAGAAGTGTCCAAGGTGTGTCTTCAGCAAAACTCCAGAGCCTGCAGCGAGAGCCGCCTTGGAGAGCATTAAGACCACAGCCCCGCTGGAACTCGTTTGCATCGACTTCTGGTCTGCTGAAGATCGGCACAACAAATCTGTGGATGTTTTAGTAATCACGGATCACTTCACAAAGATGGCACATGCATTTCCGTGTCGGGACCAAACAGCTAAAACAGTGGCCAAGAAAATATGGGATGGCTTTTTCTGTGTCTATGGATTTCCCCAACGTATCCATTCTGACCAGGGTGCTTCATTTGAGAGTGAACTGATCGCTGAGCTTCTTGAACTCGCTGGTATCGACAAGTCTAGAACCACCCCTTACCACCCAATGGGGAATGGTAGTACTGAGAGATTCAACAGGACATTAGGTAGCATGCTGAGGTCCCTTCCACCTAGACCTAAGCAGAAGTGGCCGCAGTTGGTTCAGTCCATGACATTTGTGTACAACTGTACAGCACACGAAACAACAGGTTTTGCCCCTTTTTACTTGATGTTCGGCCGAGTACCACGGTTGCCAGTTGACCTTATGTTCAAGAGTGTTCTACGAGACAAGTCAGTTTGTGATTACGACCAGTATGTTACATCGCTCATCAGTGACCTCCAGTCTGCCATGGCTGTGGCGCAGAAGAATTCAGTTCAAGAACAAAAACACCAATCCAGCCAGTACAACAAAAGAGTTAAAGGTGTTCCACTCGCCATTGGAGACCAGGTGCTTGTGGCTAACAAAGGTTGCAGAGGGAAACGAAAACTTGCTGACAGATGGGAACCTGTCGTATACACTGTCATTGCCTCAAAATCTTCCATACATGTGTACAGGATCCGTGACAGAGCTGGAAATGAGCGCACAGTACATCGCAATCTCCTGTTGCAAGTGAACTTCCTCCCTTTGCCAGATACTGACTCAGACGATTATGGTCAAGAGGATGCTGGATCACCTACATGCAGTGTCCCTCCACAGTCTGATCCAACACGCTCTGGTTGTCTAACTGGCCAGACCCGTAATGATGCTTGCTCCTATGTTGCCGAGATTGAGCCTGCAGAGGATGCAGATGATGAAGGTGATGAGGCTGAGGAACTCTCACAAGCGGACTGTATGTCCAACATCTCCAATGCAGCTACATGCAATGATGACCGCACTGCTTCATGGGTGCATTCTCGGTTGCCCAGCCAACAAGAGCCAAATTTACAACTTGCCGTGCCGGTGGCTGATGACGATACTGTGGCTGGTGCTGGTGCTGACCCTTCTCCCCCTAATCCGGTCTCTGACAGTGTACCTGTTATGCATGATCCTGTAGCTGATTTACATACAGCTGATCGTTACTCTACCAGGTTTGGAAGAGTTATTAAACCAGTGTGTAGACTTATTGAATCTATGGTTCAACTTGAAACCCTGTTAGGTTTGGATTCTGGATCTGCAGTTATTCACGTTTGAATTTCAAGTTTTACTCTAAGTACATACAGTTTTTGGAACTGGTTCATTTGTATCTTTCCTTTTCCTAGTGAGACTTTTCTTAAACTGACTAAGTGGTCTAAGTGTACAAGGTGTAATGGGCACCTTGATTATGTCTATAGAATGTGTTGAAATTTGGCCGATTTCAAAACGTTTTTATCCTTTAACTGGGTAGCTTTTAATGCTGACTGTCCTCACTGGTTGTTTGGTGTGTGGACCAAGTAATTCTTATGACCAGTGTACAGAGTTTTTCCAGTGTTCTTAGAATTTTGTGTAATTCTAGGGGGGTGAGTGTAACAGGTATTAAAAGTAATGTTCATTTTGTATATAGAATTACACAAAAATTGTTAAGTATACCTGATATGCCTATCTGTGTGTGTGCATCTTCCCCTTTAAATTTCTTCAGCAGCGTAAATCTTAATTTCCTGTCTTTGCACCACCTCCCGCATGGGAGAGGTGGGTTTCTGTCAAGCTACAATTAATCTGATGTCATCTCTAACTTTTATATCACTTTAAAAGATAGTTTTCCTCTTTAAATCATATATTTGACTCTATTCTTCATGTATATTTTGTTATTTTCATTAATTCGTTTTTATTAAGATTGTGATTTAATTTTGATGTTTCGTCGATGCGTTCATTGTATATGCTAAATGAGTTGCACTTTCTCCTTTAACAGAAAGTACGAAAAGGGCGAAAACACACTGCTAAAAATCATTCTGTGTTATCAGGTATGCTGTTTTGTCACTTGTTGAGTTTGTTGTGTGCATGTTTCCATAGTGTAGTGGTTATCACGTTCGCTTCACACGCGAAAGGTCCCCACTTCGAAACTGGGTGGAAACAGCAGATGGCTTTTTAAGGGGCAGCCGTGGCCTAATGGTTAGAGAGTCGGACTTGTAACCCAAAAAAGTTGCAGGTTCGAGTCTCAGGTCCGGCAGGGATTGTAGGTGGGGAGAGTGAATAACCAGCACTCTCTTCACCCTCAATACCACGACTGAGGTGAGTCCCTTGAGCAAGGCACCGTTCCCCCAACTGCTCCCCGGGCGCCGCAGCAATGGCTGCCCACTGCTCCGGGTGTGTGTTCACGGTGTGTGTGTGTGGTCACTACTGTGTGTGTGCACTTGGATGGGTGAAATGCAGAGCACAAATTCCTAGTATGGGTCACCATACTTGGCCTCACTTCACCTCCTTTCCTTTCCTTGTTGTTTAAAAGTTGTATTTCCTTTCCTCTGCGCGCCCTTTCTGCGCTGTCTCCGCATGGGAGAGAAAGTACGAAAAGGGCGAAAACACACTGCTAAAAATCATATTCTGTGTTATCAGATTAAAGCAGCAGTTGAACCGTCACTTGATGTCCGTCTGGTTACTCGTGCAACAGAAAGAAAACACAACGCAGACTATACCGGTTACACATACATAAAAATATAAAACTATAGCAATATATTTAAATATGGACAAGACTGTAACATGTTCACTCTGATGTTCTGTAAAAACATTTTTTTAACTTTTATTTAATTGATAAAATGATCATTTCTGATCTGAGATGAAGTCTGAGAACACTTTGATATGAAATGTAATACATATTTTTCAGTCAGAGATATTACTCAAGTGATAGATAACTGTTATAATCTCATTTTAGCACAGGCTATTATACTTAATACTTTATATAATAATAAAATCCTTAATATAATATAATCCTTTCCAGTCATAGATCTTTAAATCTTTATTTAAAACATGAATACATTGTCATAAGGATCCAATTTCAGTTAATAATCGTTCAATCTCTCTGCAAACACAAATTTAATTCTGATTTTAAAAAACATCTCTTGAAATATTAATAATCTTTTTTTTTTTTTTTTTTCAGTCCTGTAATTTGAATATCGAAATACTGGACTTGTTGAGAATATCACAAATGTCATAATGTACTAGATATAAAATTACATAATTAGCTTTGTACTTTTGACAGATCTGCAGTTTGTCCCTTCAATTCATCCTACATACTAGGTACAGCTTTACAGTATTATACTTGTTTTATAATATAAAAATTATATTGATTTCAGCGATCAAGACTTTTATTTTGTTCTGGAGATGTGACGTCATAAGGCTGCGGCGCGCGCTCCTGCATTTGGGATTCAAAAGGAGAAAGGTGTGTGCTTTTAACAACTGAAAGTGTTTAAATCAAGACAACTCGTTTATCCCAGCAAACACAGTACGTTGTGAGGACGTCGCCAGTTGGTCGTCATTTGGTCAGCGTGACATTACTTTATGACAACGTCGTGAGGACGTTGTGGTAACGTTCCATATTTTTGAATTTTGGCTAACGTCCCAGAAACGTCGTAGGCACGTCCTTAAAAGACGTTGCTGGTTGGTCGCGTGGGAAACGTTATAGCGACGTGGTCAGCAGGTCTCCAACTAACTTTCATATTATTGCACTACATGTATTAAGCTTATTTTTAAAGGTGTAAACCGTTTTAATAGCCAATAATATGGGGAATATACTGAATTCGTCAAGCATTTTGCATGATGGAATGAATTATTGTATAACCCGTCATTTAAAATATAGAAATGTTTGTCATCAAATTAATGGCAAAACAAAAACCAAATAGTTTGCTTAGCAAATGGTGATAATTTATGGTTGTGAATGGTTTATTGAAAGGGGGAACGGGACAAATGTTAAGGTTAAAACCATGGTTAAAACCAGCGCACGTCACTTTCTGAGTGCTGCGTAAGTGCGCCGTGCGCGTACCCGTCATTAACGGTCAACTTCCAGAAGACGGACGAGAAGGAAAAGGTAAGCGCTTAAAATCTTCTCTTATTCATATTTTTTTGCTGATATAACGTTAGATGACACGTAAGATAAGTAGTGTTTTGTGTTTTTGGAGGTTTTCTATATTAATTTAATAAATAAATGCCCTGTTTGGTTAATGTTAAAGTTAATTAGCTTAGTTCTGGAGGCGGTCTGTGGTAACGTTAAGTTAACTTTTAAAATCCTAAATTAAAATGTTATACCTTATTTTTAGTCTAGTTTGAAATTTACCCACGATAAACTATACAGTATTCATTTTTTTTTTACTTCTACCATAGTAACGTTGACTGCTTGTCGTTCGCATCTGACTATGCTCATGCTAGCCTAGCCGTATTGTAAACTTAAATATAAACCACTGATGTTATATAAACTTTTAATTAGACCGAGGCTGCCGAAATCCCATTCAGTGTATGTGGGATTAATAATGTCCTGCTTTCCTGTCGATTAACAGGCCTGTAAATGGTGTAATTTGCTCGTTACATGTTATTGGTTTTTACATACAACATTTTTACATACATAACTTGCATCATTTTTATGCTAGTGACTTTTCATTGACAAACAGATCTGATAGTTTAGTTTTAACAAATATGTATCCAACAAATAGTTCACTATTTTATGTCCTTACTGCCAGTGAACCAGTTCATTCGGTGAGTTGCTTATTAGAAATGATGTTCATTGTTACTATGTAACAGTTAGTAGTTTAAGGATTTTGGCTAAGGTCCCAGAAACGTCGTGGGCACGTCCTCAAAGCTGGTCTCTGGATAATTTTTCATATTGTTGCACTAAATGTATTGAGCCTATTTTTTTTAAGTAGTAGTTTGAATGCTTTATTCATTGTTCATTGTTTTATCAATGTTTTATTCAAAACTAACATACTTTTTTTAATAACAGGTGGAGAGAGAGTCTGGGCAGCAGCAACACGACAACCATGATTATGATTAGGGATGGGTATCAAGTACAGGTAACTTACTGATTTGGTTCCTGACTTGTTCAGTACCAAAAAATATATATAAAGCAACAGGACTAATGGTGCTGCTATTTGTATTTTAGACACAACCACATGACATCCAAACCATCTCTAAGTGTATGGCAGAAAGGGTCCAGGATCAAGAGATCATCCATCATGAAGACTGTGTTCAAAAGAACCCAGCAAGTCCTCGGTAAAAAACTAAACCTCATTGTTTCAGTGTCACTCAGGCACAAATATAGATTTAAATTGATTTCAGTGGCTTAAATATTTATATTTCAGGCCTCCCTGACCCTTCTGTTGTCCTGGATCTGAAGACATGCTGGAACTGCATTTTCTCATGGTTAAAGGAGTTGTGCTGCAGTATCCTTCCTGGACCCACACAACAAAATGCTCAGGAGGAGAGACAGGTAATCCACAGGGTTGGATTTATCATTTCAATTACTCATAGCTAGATAGATATCAATTGATAGTCTAATTCCAGAGCCTGTGAATGATTTTGTTTTTTCCTCAGTCAGGAGACATTTTTGTGAAATTGTTGATGCTCGTATGATTGTCATATGTCATGGTAACTTACAACAGTGGTTTTCAAACCTGGACCTGGGGACACACAGCACTATACATTTTACACATCTCTCTTTACTGACAGATTTGTTCATGAAGCTCTTTCCTAAGGAGCTGATGATCTGAAGAAGGTGGGTTTAACAAGAGAGACATACAAAATGTGCAGTGCTGTGGGTCACCTGGACCACAATTGTAAACCACTGCCTTCATGAGCACCTCCTGTGCTCCTGATCATTTTTAAACATGTTTAAAAAATATTTGAGTTGGCCTGAATTTGACCAATGTAAGACTCCCCTATTTCTAAATCATACACAACCACATCACTTTGCTGTGTTTCCCACAGGATTTGTTTGAGACTTTGGGGGCTGGACCTTCGTCTGTCTGGGGCATGGCCTAGTGTACAAAAGTATGTACTGTACATTTTAAACTTAATTTTTTCTATCTGGTGCACTTTGTATTAAGAGCTCCGACCCATGCTTAGTGTGGAAATTTAACAAAGAAAAAGTCAATGCAAATGACGTATCCCTCTTTTTGGTTATTGTGGACTCTTAAGAGTTTCATGAATAAGTTTTAAGCTAAATCTCCTTGCCAGGTCACCTAATAGTAAGATCAAATTCTCTGTGAACATGGCCACAGATTGTGCCTTTCCTTTAGAAGCTGGAGAATAACTTAAGATTTCAAAAGGAAGATTTGCAGTTTTATACAAACTTATACAAACTGTCTATAAAATTAATTGGTTAATTAGTTTTATTTATATTTTATGTGGATTCAAGGGAAAGGTGAAAAATGAGAAGGCCTAGGAATGACTGAGGAAGGCAGCCGTGAGGAAAATGAAGTAATCATCAGAATGTAAGTTCTTTGCAATCTGTGCATTGTTTATTACAAGGTGTGTTTTCATTTAAATTCAAAGCTGAATTTTCAGCATCAATACTCCAGTTGTAAGTGTTCAAAATCATTCTAATATGCTGTGTTGCCCAATTTAGTTGTGTACACTAGGTTGGAGTCACTTAAGTTTTTTCTTTTTCTTTATGAAGACCTTAATAGCAAGGATGCATTAAACTGATCTGAAGTGGTAGTAAAAACATTTATAATGTTACAAAAGTAAAAAAAAAAAAAAGGTAAACCTTAACTATGTATTTATAAAATTATCCTAAAAAGAAATCACAGTTTACACAGAAATATTAAGTAGCACAACTGTTTTCAACATTGATAATAATCAAAAATGTTTTTTGAGCATCAAATCATATGAGAATGATCATGTGAAACTGAAGACTGGAGTAAAGGCTGAAGAATTTACCTTTGCCTCACAGGAAAGAAATGCATTTTAAAGTCTATTTGAAAAACAACAGAAAACGTATTTTAAATTAAAATATTTCACACTATTATTGTATTGTAAGTTAAATATAAATATAGCTTTGGTGTGTCGAAAAACATTAAAAAAAACTGAAAGACTGCAGATTTTGACTGGTTGTGTGTACATACAGTAGCAACATTAACAAGGTGATTCTCCCTTTCAGCTGCCAGAGAAGGATATTGACAGTACAGCCTCAGGATAGCGAAGAGGAAGAAAAACACCTTTGACATAATTTTCTCATACATTTGCCATGTGTTATAATAAAAAACAATAAATCTGACTACAATAATATGGTCAATTTTATTAAAAGTTTCAAGTTTGCAAAGAATCTGGAGTATGTGGCACTGCATTAGAGGTACTCTTTGCTGAATTACACCAAGTGCTGAGCAGGAACCTTATTCTTTAGCAAAACTCCTCATCAGCTCTCCAAGAGTATATCAAGAGTGAAGTGTCACCCTCCTATCCTTTCCTCAGAAGAGAGTACCTTCTGCTGCTGTGGTAAGAAAGACATTCTTCTTTTTCTCTCACAACTGTCCAGAACCTAAATTCTCAGCAAAGAGTCTTCTCCACAGCTGGGGACAGAGATCTCAGATTTTTCTGAAAAGTCAACAGGCTCATTTTCTGTATGTTTTTTGGGTGGGCCTAATACAGGGGAGATGTAATCTCTACATTGTTATATTAACATGTTCTTACTGTTTATTAATGTTTCTATTTTCTTTATTTCTGTTATATTCTGAGAAGAACTATGGTCCTTTTGGTAATTGTTTAGGTTTTGCTTCTGATAGTGAAGCAGTATTAAAGCACATCACCACCAGATATTTGTAGCAGGTGTTTCATACACAGGACACTCAGAAAACAAATTAACTTAAAGTAATACAGAAATCACTACTGAATTGTTTCTATCTTTGTATCAGTATTTTTGTACCAAATTAGGGGAGTTCTGTTAATAAGAGTAGGCTACTGATAACTATTATTATACTATACCCATCATTAATTAAATATTTAATCTTTTTCAGTAAAAGTAAAACATTTTAATCAGTAGTTGTATCATTCTTTACTTTGTACTTTATGTGATGTGTTGAATTATCTGTGTGAATGTCTTGCCAGCACTTTACATGGTTAAATAATAGGTGTCATGTTTAAAATGCAATGGCTTAGTATATGTAGAAAATAACACTGAATAAATTGTGATTTAATAAATGAATGCACTGTTTTTGCTAATTTTCTGTTGGAATTTAATGATTTTGTATTGGTTTGAATGTATGCAGTGAATATATTCACTAAAAAACTACAACAATTTGAAAACATAAGAACTTAGTGTTTTTTTTTACAGCAGAAAATGTTTGAGTTTGTCATTATATACTGATTTCAAGGTGGTAGTAGCACATCCTCGGACAGGACTAAAGGTGAGAAGCAAATATTAAAAATACTGGGAAGGTGCTAGTTTGGTCGTTAGGACGTACTTGCCACGTCCTAGCAACGTAACACGATAACGTCGCTACGACGAATATGGGAATCACAAAGTTACGTCGCTGGTACGTTATTTGGAACGTCGCCGCGACCAATGTGGTCCTTTATAGTAACGTTCTCACGACGTGCCAGTTTGGTCGTGGAGACGTACTCACCACGTTCCAGCAACGTACCAAATAACGTCGCTACGACGAATATGGGAATCACAAAGTTACGTCGCTGCAACGTTATTTGGTACGTCGCTGCGACGAATATGGTCCGGTCCAGTAACATCATCACGACGTAACTGTGTTAGCTGGGATAGAATTGCATATAAAACTGTGAAATCATTTGTTAGCCAATACAACAATGTTATGCTTTATTTAGTGACGCTTTAGTCTAGTCCCTATATAGTGAATATTTTTTCCTAACGAATTCGGTCACCGTCAGTAGTGTTGATAGAAACGGATCTTTTGGAAATTCCGAGTCAACTGAATCAATCGATTCACAAATGATTCACTGTTTTGAATCGCCGCTCACTGACGACATCTGCTGCTCAAAACACTGGAAATACAACGAGAACAACAAACACTTGAAACGACAACGACTACAAACAGCAAATGTTTTCATGAAAGTGGAATCTGTTAAATGACTGCTAGGGAGCTAATTGAGACACACCCAGAGTTTTAGTGTACAGAATCAACTGAGATCAACGTGAAACACAATTATAAAGATGCCATTTATTAAAGAGGAGAGTGAAGACATGAAGATTGAAGAAACATTCAGAGTCAAACATGAAGACACTGAGGAACAAACAGGTTGGTTTTCATTTCTCAAAGCTGAACTCGCTTATTTGATCCTTATTAAAATGTACAGCTCTACAGAAAAAAAAAACATTTTGTGTAACATTAAACAGTATAGTTTGATTAGAAAACAATGAAGCGGTATCTGACAGTTACTTTATTTAGCTTGAAGCAAACAATGATACTTCAGTTTTTAACTTGAAATTTGTTTTAACTTTAAGTGATTTTTTTCTGCTATCATCAAAAGTGTGATACTGAAATGTAAATAGCAGTGAATGTTCATTAAAACAAGCAATAAATAGTCATATTTCAGAAACACCAGCTTGTAGCTTGTTTTACTGAAGATGCAGGACAGCCACCAGTAGTGCATTACAATAGTCCAGTCTAGACGTCATGAATGCATCAACTGACATTTCTGCATCAGAAACAGCTAACATGTTCTGTAATAGTTTACCGTAATAGTTACTCATCTTGTATTTTAAATATGAAATGATGTTACATGTACTTTGTTACTCTCCAACTCTGGAAACCAAAACTCACTCATCATTACTTCTCTGGGTTTAATTAGAAAATATTTCTTACTTAAATGCTGCTTTTAAATTATCTAGTGTGAAGATAAACATGTCAGATGATGTGTTTTTTAAAGGAGGTAGTAATTTGTTTTTCATAATTATATGGTAGTTGTGATAAAAGCACAACAATATGTTGCAAAGTGATTAAGTGATTTTTTTCTGCTATCATCAAAAGTGTGATACTGAGATGTAAATAGCAGTGAATGTTCATTAAAACAAGCAATAAATAATCATATTTCAGAAACACCAGCTTGTAAATTGAAGATGCAGGACAGCCACCAGTAGTGCATTACAATAGTCCAGTCTAGACGTCATGAATGCATCAACTGACATTTCTGCATCAGAAACAGCTAACATGTTCTGTAATAGTTTACCGTAATAGTTACTCATCTTGTATTTTAAATATGAAATGATGTTACATGTACTTTGTTACTCTCCAACTCTGGAAACTCACTCATCATTACTTCTCTGGGTTTAATTAGAAAATATTTCTTACTTAAATGCTGCTTTTAAATTATCTAGTGTGAAGATAAACATGGTAGATTATGTGTTTTTTAAAGGAGATAGTAATTTGTTTTTCGTAATTATATGGTAGTTGTGATAAAAGCACAACAATATGTTGCAAATAATTGTTTTTAATTATGGCTATAATTAATGGCTAAAATTGGTAGGAAATGCATTTAATAGAGAGAGATCAGTAGCAGTATTTGTATCAATTAGACTGGTCTTCAGTAACAATTGGCTACATGGTAAAAAGATGCCAGTAAGCCCCATATTTTAAATTGGACAATCTTTATGTTGTTTTACATTCCATTTACATTGTTTAATTTGGAGATTTAATGTGAAATCGTTTATTGTCAAATAGTTTTTTTTAATTAATTGACAGCACTAGTCTAAGTGTTTTGATGTCTGTTGCTTTGTGCCATTAAACTGCTGTTAACTTACATTTTTCTTATTTGACCTCAGACCTGATGGCACTGAAAGAGGAGAGTCAAGAACTCAACGAAACAGAAGAGAAAGATCAAAATGAGAAACATGATTTCAAAACTGAAGAAAAATCAATTAATTGCTCACAGAATGAAAAAACTTCCTCACTAGAAAAAAATAAAAAAATACAAAGAACAAACCTTAATTCTAACATGAGAATTCAGACTGGAGAAAGACCTTACAGCTGCCAACAGTGTGGGAAGAGTTTCATTTTAAGAGGACATCTCCAGAGTCACATGAGAATTCACATTGAAAAGAAGCCGTTAATATGCCCTCAGTGTGGAAAGAGTTTTACACACAAAACTAACTTTACTGTCCACGTGAGAGTTCACACTGGAGAGAAGCCTTTCATCTGCAAACAGTGTGGGAAGAGTTTCTCACGAAAAGGAGTTCTTAAGACTCACATGATAATTCACTCCGAAAAGAAGCCGTTCATATGTCATCAGTGTGGAAAGAGTTTTACACAGAAAAAAACCCTTAATGCCCACATGCGAATTCACACTGGAGAGAAACCTTTCATCTGCAAACTGTGTGGGAAGAGTTTTGCGCAGGAAAAAAACCTTATTATCCACATGAAAATTCACACTGGAGAGAAGCCTTTCATCTGCAAACAGTGTGGGAAGAGTTTCACGTTTAAAGTAAACCTTAAGGTTCACATGACAGTTCACACTGGAGAGAAACCGTACAAGTGTGTTCAGTGTGAGAAAAGTTTCACTTATCAAAGCAACCTGATACGTCATTTGCAAACTCATTCTGGGAAGAAACTGCCATTTTCTTCAGTGCAAGAAGAGGTTTAGAAAAAGAAGCAATTTCTACAATCATCTACACATTCATTTTGAAAGACATTCAATTGTAGTCAAAGTACTAATACATTGTTTTCCATCACACTTACAGATACATGTGAACAATCGTGCAAATATAAGACTGTCTGTTTTCTTTGTTCAAGATTGTATTGAAAAAATAAGCTTTTATGGACTTTATCAGGAGAAGCATGGAAATATTATTCTAGTTTTGTGCAGGTCTTTTTTTTTAATCTGCACAGTTCATTCTTTGTTGTGCATCCAGTAGCCTGTACGTACAGTAGATATACTTAGTTTCCTGCCCAATTCATTTGCTACAATAAACAAGCTGTTGGCCTTCATTAATTTTCTTGTTAATTATACATTGAAGTACGTATATAAAAAACTGATTAAATAGTTGTATTCAGCAGTAACACATTTTCATACCCCTCCTTTATCCATGGACAAATAGCTTCTCATCAACCCATTAGCTCTATTTTCTGTTACCTACCAGCCAAGCAACAGTTTACAACTCACCACTTTTAGCACATACAGCATTTTTTCTGTTGCCAAATTACAGTTTTGTCATTTTTAACCATACACTGCTCACACAGCAGTGTATGGTTTACCTTAAACGTAAATGACTGTATGTGTGCGATGCACACAGATGAGAATTAGGCCACATATGTCCACACTAATACGTTTTAGTTTGAAAACGCATCTTTTTCTCTGCGTTTTGGCTTTCCGTCCACACTGAGATGGCGTTTTTGTCAAGGAAAACAGAGCTTTTTGAAAACGCTCTCCAAAGTGGATAAATTTGAAAACTCCGTTTTCACTGTCCACACTACAACGTGAAAACGGAGTTTTCAAATTTATCCACTTTGGAGAGCGTTTTGAAAACGATGACGCATATTTAGTCATGTGATGCATATTGTACCAATAGATCTCTATGTTTACACCAGTAATTGTGCCTGTGCTATTCACTGTCACACTGCTGCTAACGAGATTTGCCTTTGATTGTATACTCCTCAAATTACAGTCCTAAAATGATGACAGAAAATTTACTCACAGTTGCTGTCCTGCAAAACATGACGACAACAACTGCTTATCAGAAAAAAATATGAATGTGCGCGATATAGACGCGTCAGTGAACGATGAGATATTTCCGTGAATGATCCCGGCAGAAGAATTGCGTGAAAACTTATTACATCTGTATAATTTTGGAGGCTTTACGCATGCGCAGTAAGGCGAATTTAATGTTTTCCTACGTTTCAGTGTGGATGAAAAACTTTTGGAAAACGCTTGGAAACGCTAGTGTGGACGGAGAGCGTTTTAAAATGAAAACTCCATTTTCAAATGTATCCGGATTAATGTAGACATAGCCTTAAACAAAAGTTCTTTAATAAAACCTACAAAGGGTAATCCTGACAGGTAAGCAGGGGAACATACATCCAACACAACGTAAAGACATTTTAAGACCAGACGAAAAGGAAGGGATAAGCAGGAACTTAAATACACAGGATAATTAAACTCAGATGCAGGTGCAACATTACCAAATAAGGAAACCGGAACAAAACAGATACAAAGAGAGGGTTAAAAGCAATGCAAAATGAGATGTTCAGTGCCAAGTCGCATTGACATCCAACATCTTTAGTACAAAGTTAACGTAATAGAAAATTAATTTAATTTGAATAAATGTCACTTAAAATACTTACTTGTGCTGGGAAGGATGCCCCTACAGTGTAAAGGTTGGAACAGCCGTCTCTGCTAACTGAAGGTTGATTGCATAACCAGAGGCCACCATCGCAAAATTGGTGAATCAATCATTGGAAAAATGCAAATCGCAAAGTCGTGACCTAGCACAAATACCTCCTTCTTCAAAGTGAGTAAATTCAAGCCATTTTGATCTTAACCAGGGTGTAGTTGGGAAACTGAACAAAACGTGAGCACTTGAACAACCAAAGATACACTTACGACCCATATTTCGCTCCCTCAATGATTATTTGACCTGGTGTTATTTATAATGTAGGGCGCAGGACTCGTCGGATTCTAGAGAGCGTTTGATTAAACAGAAACTTTGATGAAAATCTGAAGTGCAGGGTGATAAAATGCGTTGATCCATATTGCCGGAAGTTAGAGACTGTTAGAATCTAAATAATTGTATCTTCTAAAACCGAGTGTCATTGTTAAGACGTTGACTACCTTATAGGTAAACTTAAGGCTAACATATTCACACAAAAAAACTAAGTACAATTTTGATTTTATGAAGACTTTAGAAAAAAAAAAAAAACTACGCAAACTAGCACTCAAATTAATACAGATGTCGCATTATATACAAGGTTGCATTTGTCCCCATTTGTATTAAGCTTTATTTGGTATTGTCTGATCTGTAGGTTATATTTAATAGATTAAAAAATAAATACATTTACGGTTGAAGCTAATTTCACGTTTGTGTCGTTTAATTTAGAGTATTGTTTTGATCAGCAGGTTTCATTAGTGTGCGCTAATTTGAGAGATTTAAACCAGTGAATCATGTTGCAAATCAATTGATTCAGGAATATCAAAAACCTCAGCTTCTCCATCACTACTTGCTTTTAGTTACAAAACATCCTTCATTCAGGAAGTTTAAAATCATTGAAGTGCTACATTTAGTAATAATTCATTTCACAGTTTTACATATAATTCTTTAAACGAGTTGTATTGATGTAAACATCTTAAATCATTAAAAGCACATTTTTCTTCAACCAAATCACAGACAGGAGCACGTGCAGACTTGTGACTAATAGGATCGTCTGAGATGTGGCTAGCCTCGTTTGAAATTTAGGCAAGGGTAGGTGGCTGCAGTGTGGGGAGGAGTGAAATAAACACGGAAAAGGCAGGCAGTTCTGACCTCTAGAAGTGGAAGATACCTACAAGATCAAAGGTGGTCAAAAATCAAATTAGAAAATTGTATTTATTCTTTTATTGTAGGCTGGTCCTAATTTTGGAAAGTACCAAGGCTTGACATTAACAGCCGCCAACCTGTCAAATAAAGCAATGATGAAGACACAAAGTAGTTGGGTGGTGAACCTCAAAAAGAGTGAAAGTTTCTGTGTAATTCTGTGACTTATTTCCTCTTCCTCGTTGTGTCCTCGGCAACACTGTTGTCGTGTTTTTCTGTAACTACATATTCTACATGCCCTTATTGATCTGCATCTTCTATTCTGTATTGGTACTTACCTGCTTGCTGCTACTACTGTTTTCTTCACCTCAGACTCTTTTTTTCAGCTTGCTCTGTCTGTTCTCTCTCCTTGTCTGCCTCCATCTCTTCTTTTTCCATCACTCCCAGCTCTTTCTATCCGTCCATCTCTTACTCTTTACTCTGTCAGTCTGTGCCTCTCTCTCGATCCCCTGCATGTCCCTCCTCCCAGTCACTCCTATTTTACATTTTACATTAAATCTGATCCATCTGGATAGGTACACAATACAGGATCAGTCTTAAGAGAGACTCATGAATGTACTGATATTGTGATGTGACCTACCTTCTAACAAACTTTCAAATAGGCACACTGTCTTCTCCAGGACCACATGTGCTACCACTGGCAGCTCAAATGGGCACTGGAGATGGGCCATCCACTTTTTATTTTGTGGCCTGTACTTTTCCCACAACAGGAGGGGAAAGTACCTAAGGGCCTTCAGTTTCTCCACCAACAGCTTCCCAGACTCAGTAAGGGAGAAAGACAGAGCGGTTGAGACAGAATAACAAAAAATGTCCTGAACTGTGGTCCTGTTGATCAAGCAATGCTGATTTTTTAGCCCTCTATTAACAAGGGGCTAAATAATGACTTGGATACCAAGTGAATGCAATTAATTGAACAAACAGACTACATATGCAGCTGAGTTAAAGCACTGGCATGTTTTAATAACATTAAAGGCATGATGCTAGAAAACAAGTTTGTTATGGATGTATATTTTAAAGTGCATATTGCAGGACAGAGACCCCCGTGAGTCACTGCATAGATAAATAATGTAGGAACTAGATTGTACTTTAAAGTACGATATGATGGCTTTTCCTTAACAGGACGTACTGCTCAGCCACCTTTGTTGAACCTTGGGTAGCGAACCGCATAACACACCTCACCATCACTGGTTCGAGCATCGTCTCTGCTGCCATTGTGGTTGAAATGCAGGGCTGCCAAAAGAAGTCTATCGAAAAAGTATCATTTGTACCCATTACAAGTTGTATGAATAAACCCAATAAGACTGTTTAAAACCAATTTTTGAAAAAAAAAAAAAAAAAAAACATGTTTTGTATACAAAGTTAAGGAAATGTTCCCCCCTCTCTATTTAATATCTAATTCCTAGTCCCCATTAATAGGGTACACAAAGATAATACAGTTCTGCAATAAATGTATTGTCATGAAGGTTATAATGTTTTTTTTCCAAGCTGTTTCCAGTGGTGATGATTCAACTTTATCATTTTTGAGAGCGGTATGTGATGCTGTTGTTCAAACATTAACAATCTTTGCGCAGCTTTGCTTACTGCACAATCCAATAAAGTTAAGCTGCTGTGTTAGATTGCATTATTTTCAGAAAGTACTTATTTTTTCACCATCACATAACTGTACATCCCAAGGAAGGAGAACCCAGTGTGCAAAGTGCAGGATGAGGGAGTGAAATCCCTCCAGTGAAAAGGTCTGATGCTGTGGAGACAACTGCTGAACATCCTTTACCAGTGCTGGTCTAGTAGTTACACTCTCCAGTTTAACTGCTACATTTGATCCTGCATTAACACACATTCTGTTAAGATGAGGCCTGACTGTATGATCAAAATGAGGTGGGATTTGTATCACATCTTGTTCATTTTCAGCCACATAATGAACACAATAGTTGTATCTAGTTCCAGCCACTCCTTGTTCCTTGCTTCCCCCTCCAGAGGTGGATGTGCACAGCAGGGAAACACTGGAGTGTCATGTCTGTGGATGTCCTGAACATGATTGACTATGCTTTTCCATTTTGCCTCCATCATATCTGGATCTCCATTGGGGGTGTAAGCAAAATAATATTTGATTTTAGTTGTTAATTTAGTCAGCAGCAAGATTTTTTGTGTGTACATAGGCATGTCTTTACCTGTCTTTGATGAGGGCTGACACCTGCATATGTTTTTTAGTCAGAAACCTCATGCTGCGCTTTAGACCCTCTAACTCACACCAAGAGCTACTTGGGACCTCAGAGTTCTGTAAAAAATCATTTGGTCATTTCACTGTCTGGCATTAGACAGGTGATGTGTGTGTGTGTGTGTGTGTGTGTGTGTGTGTGTGTGTGTGTGTGTGTGTGTGTGTGTGTGTGTGTGTGTGTGTGTGTGTGTGTGTGTGTGTGTGTGTGTACCTGGTATTCATCACGTTGTGGGGACCAAATGTCCCCACAAGGATAGGAATACCAGTAGATTTTGACCTTGTGGGGACATTTCTCAGGTCCCCATGAAGAAACAGGCTTATAAATCATGCACAATGAGTTTTTTTGACGAAGTAAAAGTGTGCACAATCTCCTGTGAGGGCTAGGTTTAGGTGTAGGGCGATAGAAAGTACGGTTTGTACAGTATAAAAACCATTACGCCTATGGAATGTCCCCATAAAACATGTAAACTAGTGTGTGTGTGTGTGTGTGTGTGTGTGTGTGTGTACGTGTGTGTGCAATTACATTCTCATTTCAAATAAATTTCTGTTCACAAAAATCCAAATGTTTAAATACATATATACACATTTATTCAACTTATTTTTTCGCAATTAACTCAAGCAGGTTAAGCAATCTTTCCTCCCTTTGATTTGCTTCCCGGCGCCACCTTGCTTCTCTTTCTCGTTCCTCAGCTTGCCGTCTCTCCTCCCGCTCTTGTCTCTCTCTTTCTCGTCTCTCCTCCTTCTCCTCCTTTTCTCCTCCCTTTCCACTGCTTCCTGCTCTCTCGCAGATTCCCTCTCCTCCATCTCCTTGATTACGTCTTCTAAAGATTTGCAGGTTCTTTTTCTTGAGAGTGCTGACTCACTGAGGATGTAGGGGCCACAGCAACATCCGGGCTAGATGAGGCAATAAGGGCAGGTGGAGTGATGGAGGGTCTGCCCCCAATTGTCTCATCCATAGCACTTCACCATTTCCAAGATGCTGCTGTGGGCTCTCCATCCTCAGTGCTCACACCTTTCGCCGGACATTTGAGATCCTACAAAATTGCACAAACAAAAGCAGACATTTTAACAGCACAATGTTTTGTATTAGAAACAACACTATCTTACTTTATATTTTTGTTTCAAGTTTTCCTTTTTTTTTTACAAAGGCCAGTGCCACCCGGTCTTGCAGGCCCTGCTCCATGACAAAAGCTCTGCACACAAATCAAGAAGCAGAAAAGTGCTGTTTTGTGTATGTTTAAAAATTACATTTGTTAACTCATGTCATATGCTGTTTTTATTGGTTTCTGCAGTATACTCACTCAAAGCCTTCGATGGTTGCATTCCGTTTTCTGGTGAAGAGGGCCTCATTTGCCACTCTCCACCGGATAAGCACCTGTGTGTGTGCTCATCTGTCCCTGTAACATACAAACAAGATTGTTACAAGTTCTGTGACTTATGTTTACAACACTACACACAGAAAAAAAGTCCTTCTGTGTTTTTTTGGGTTGGTTGAGGTGCTATATTGCACTAAAATGGTTCTCCTTTGATTACAAGCCAGCAAACCACTTGCACATTTAAATGTTAAGGCAGTTGCTGGAGTGTTTTATCCAATAACATTTGCTACTCATTTTATCAACAGTACTAATACACAAATACATTTGATAGCTTATTGATAACTTTGAATTTATTTGCATTACAGAAATATTTATATTGGCAGTGTTGACAACAGTGAATTCTACTACATAGGTAACGATAATTGCACACACATATCACAGAGGTCTGTTTTATGTTGTGATGTTCTCTTAAGCGAATTTGTCAAAGTTGTTTCTGTCAGATATTAGATAAACCTTTAGTAAATGTTTTTAACTGTGTTTATGATTTAGAACATATAAAGTGCTAAAGTCACAAGCCATTTGAATTAGAGTACGTAAATTTCGTAGTTACAACTGCACATTAATGAGCTTTCAATCATGATTTTAGAAGTGGGAATAATAAATTTTACGATGGCAGCAAATCACTTTGTAGACGCATAACTTAAGTGCTTAATGGAGCTCCCCAGCGACTATCACATTTTAACAACATGATGCACGTTTTTACAAAAATGCAATTTTAACACAGGAAACCCTGTTTTTGGTTAATACTCACATTTGAAAACATCCTCCTGACTCTTCTCTGCCATGTTCGATTATGATGTATTCTTTTCTTCTTCTTCTTTTTATTTCGGCCGTTCGCGGCAAACTAGACGCAATCCTCTCTTCTTCTTGGTTCACGTATCCTCTCCCATGGCATTATGGGATAGAAAAGTATCCCTCGATCGGCACTTCGGAGTCTGGGCGGGACGCAGTAGGTCATCCGGGAACTCTCGCCTACTCTTTTATGAATACTGTGGGTTTCGGACATACTACTCTTCTCACGTACCTATTTCGCCTACTATATAGTAGGTAAGTAGGAATATTCGAACGATACTTAAGTATACGTACGCCTAAATCTCGCGAGAAATAGTGATCCATTCAGGTAAATCTCGCCTACGCTTTTGAGATTTCATGCATACTTTTCCTTTGCCTACTGCTTTTTGCCTAATAAATAGTATGAAAGTATGCGATTTCAAATGCAGCCACAAACCTGTCTTCAGCTGAAACACAGAGGCGGGAGCGTGGCGCAGCCTTGTGACGTCAGCTGTCCCCCACACCCACTTTAAAAAGTAAAGGCACATAGGCGGAGCGGTTAGTGCTCCGTTTGTGCTGATTTGTGCAGGTAAAATTATCGTTTGTGCTGCTTTGGTTTCTGAGATATTAAAAGTTATTTACAGCCTACACCATAATAATACTGCTGGTTATAAACACAGCTATAGAACTCTGTTATTTAAAGATCCAATTTTCTTGTGCTTGCTGTGGTATTATGTTGTATGAATGTTTTATATGTTTCAGAACATAAACTGGTTCATTGTGGATATTTCAAATTATACCAGAGCCTAAACAAACACAAGATGGACAAAAAATTTTGTTTTGCTCCTCTTAAAACTGACATCACAGATGTATTGATTGAAGTGAACCTACATTGTTTTTTCAGTCAGTTTGTATGATTTTGCTTTTAATTATACAAGTTTATTATTATTACTGTACAGCAGCCTCGCTGCTGTCAGTGTTCCCCAGGGCTGGCAGAGGAAAAGTGGCTGTTTGAACTGAAAAGTTGAGATCAACACATTATAAATACGGCAAATTTATTGAAAGCAAAATGTTACCTTCAAGAGGATACAGGTAAAGTTGAATGGGTTTGAAAAGGAAATATACTTAGAATGACAAAGAAAAGAGAACAAAAGTGACTTGATTTTGAAAAACGACTTTATATGAAAGACTGAACATACTGATAACATAACTTAGCCGTATTGAACAGATGTAATAGTAATGAAACAAAAGACCAAACAATACAAGCATGCTCATTATACTGTGTATAACACAGCATGGGGTTGCAACTTTTTGCTTTCAGATGCTGTGTTCACTCCACTTGGCAAGTCATCGTAGAACTCCCACACACCTGGAGCTCTCCTGCAGTAGGCAGTGTAGTGGCCTAAACCACCACTGGATAAGCTTCCTTGGAAAGCAATCAAAGCTCTCAAAGTAAAGGTCTTTCCTTGGAGAACCAGATTGGCAGGACATTCACTCAAGGAAACTTTTTCATTTGCAAGGTCAGTATCGATCCATACTATCTCTCCAATCCTGTAGCTGTGTGTAACTTTCCCTGCACAGACTTCCTTTCCTGAGGTGCAGTCCCCTGGTGAAAAAAACAGCTAAAACCAGCCTAGGCTGGTTGGCTGGTTTTAGCTGGTCAACCAGCCTGATTTTAGCTGGTCATAGCTGGAAGGCAGGCTGGTTTTGGCCACTTTTCCAGCCTGGCCAGGCTGGTCTTAGCTGGCCAGGCTGGGAAACCACCAGCTAAAATCAGCCTGGCCAGGCTGGGAGACCAGCTACTTCCAGCTTAAACCAGCTTAAGACCAGCCAACCAGCCTAGGCTGGTATTAGCTGTTTTTTTTCAGCAGTGTCCTCTGTTTTGAAATCTGATGGACATAGAGATGCATTGGAGTTTGGCCTGAGGCAGGAAGACTCAGGTAGGCTGAGTCCTGCTTCCACAGCAGTGCCAAGATGAGCCATACCTGAAGCTTTGAGGACAGAAATGGCAGGAGAAACAAGTGGCACTTCCCTCGTCATCCCTTTACTGAGGTAGCAGTACTGTGAAGAACAGGATTTGGTTAAATAAACACTTGATATTTTCCTCATTGTCTACTCGATAACAGTGGAGATGTTGCACTGGGCATCAATTTGGAGGGCACCAGACCTCAACTGGACTGCTTCAAACATTGCACTAAGCAGCTCGGCCCTCCTCTTTTAGCTTTGTTGGGTCACACCATCTGTGGCAATGGCTTTCACAAACTGCAAGACTGGGTTTTCGCTGTCTTTCATAACAGCATTTTGAAATGCAGAGGTGTCGCAGAAGGCACAAAAGCACTGAACAAATGTGTCAAATGCACAGGTATTGATTACAGAGATTGATGATTCTCCAAATCTAATAGGCTGGTGAAGGCTTCTATTTTTTAATAATCCCAACTTCACTCTTTTGGCACCAAAAGATTCCTCTGCATTGAGCCACTCAGTACAAGGAGAGAGGTAGGACGTCCTCTTCCTTTTTTGGGTGGAAAAGCTTGGCCCTTCCAGTTCTCAACAGCATCTTCGTTACATGCAGTAACATTTGCATCAGATCCCACAAATCGGTGAGCATCCTTTTTTTTTTGTCATCTGCACTGTGAGCATCATGGATCCTAGATTAGTATCTGTGACTGTCAGTGAGCCCACGTTTGTTTTTTTCCTGTGCAGTTCTTTCGATGAAGGAAAGATGATGAGCAATGAACCGGTCAGCTCGGATAGGCAAGTTTTCATGTTTGAAAAGGCCATGTTTTATGTTTTAGAACTCCGCTTCAACAGTGGCTGAGCTTGCTGTGATGCTGTTACTTTTAAAGAGAGGGACCATTATTCCTGTCCAGAGTGGCAAGTAATTTGCTAGTCTTAAAATATGTGGAATAATCTCAGGAAGGAAGTGAACATTATCTCTATCCCCGTCAGCTGAAGCGAGTGACCTGCTTTCTTCACATATTTCTGTTACCCACTGTCGTATGTCCTTTCTGGATCTCATCAACTGATTCCACTTTGTCGTTTTCCTCTGTCTCCTCATCTGGAACGATGATGGAGTCATCAGCAATTTGTGCTTTCAGATACTTTTTGCACGTTTCTGATGCAAGAGGGGCTCTAGAGCTGTCATCGCCTTCTGCTTCACTGAGGGCCACAACCATGATAGCACGTAAGAGCTCTTTTGCATGGTCCAATCACTGAGACTGAAGAAGTTTTGCTAGTGACCTCACAAAGAAATCTTTAACACAGTGTGTCTTCTTCTTCAGGCAGTCCCACTGGCATATCATCTTGATGCAGTGTGCAACATCAACCCTGATAAAACATGGGGGGAGTTTAGCAGACCGGATTCCAAGAAGGTCATGAAAGGATTCATTAATGTAGGACTTCAGATCAGGATGAGGAGTAAAACCTTGACCAGAGCGCCAAGAATAGCTAGAGAAAAATCACTCACTGCATCTTTTGGCACAGGTGCACCTGACCGAATCCATTCTGTCAACCAGTTTACAATGGCATTAATGTCATGTTTCTCTGACAGCATTTGTACAACTGGGACACTGGGGCAATTTTTTTGTTGTCAGAATACCTTGATAAAGAAATACATGACCAGATCTGCCATTTGGTCTCAGCTGTTTTTTTTTTTTACAACTGAGCCAGTTGCATCAAAGCACACAGTTGGGGGAGATTTTTTTGGACAAGGTTTTGTAGACATGCAACTGAGTTTGACTCCAGTAGTGACAGAAAAACCTGTCCAGTCCAATATCTCGGATGCTACCACATTGGTGGCGGTTGGATGGATATTCGCTCTTCGGAACGCAAGTGTGCACGTGCTCCTTTTCGAAAGGTAACTCTCGTTGCATCGTCATTTTTGACGACTGCTTATGGGGAAACTCCTGTTTACTCCGATACTGAAGCCTGATTTGCAAACATTTGTGAAGTTGCACAAACCAATGGTGCTTTTACCCTCCAGAAGGGGCAGAGCTGACTGCTATATAAGTCGGCGAAAAGCGCCATATAATCAGAATCTTCTCCTTCAGCGACGAGACATCTCTTCGCTGACCCTGCTGCAAGAAGCCAAAGCCGAGGAAGAAGCTAAGAAGCTTACCTGCCCGCTCTGCCATCCTGCCGTAGATCTCGCCACCTGCAGTGGACTCCGACTCCCCTGCAGCTATCCGGCCAGGACTAAAAGAGCAAAATTCACCTGCAGTGTCCCACACCTTAATGTTAGTAAATGTTACCTAATGTTTTTTGAAAACACCTGCAATTACTGCAAAAGAAGCAACTCAACAAAAGCCAAGGGTCAAGAGCCCAACTAAAGCAAACACAGATCTCCAGGATGGTGACTTCAAACTTAACATTTTCCATAAGAAACATCAACATCTAAACCTTTGTTAATTCTCAATAAGAACTGCTGTAGACATCTGGCAAAAATACAGTTAATCTGGTTAGTAATATTGTAAGTTGGTAATGCTATTTGTGGAGTTGTTTAATCAGATCTTGGGAGATTTGATGTCTTTTGTCTTCAGTTCTTCTAAGGCTGTGGCTGAAGTGTGTGTTCTTATTTCTCTTTCTTTCAGTGCTTGTTCAAAGCAGGTTTTTGAATGATTGAATGAATGTTTCAGGAACATCATACTAGGGCTGTCCCCGAATAGTCGAAGATTCGATGCATCGATATGCGGAGCCTGATTCGACCACCGATCTCACAGTCGAATCTTCGCGGGTGAAACGAGCATCATACCATTTTGGCAATATGGGGGTGCTCAATGTCTAATTGCACACAGAACTACTGGTTTTGTACGGTTATATTACGTTATATACAGCCTTTGATTATGATAATGCAGTAAAAACAAAAGTGAAAAGAAAGAAGCGTGCAATAAATATTTTTAATGTGTTTGTGAATAAATCTAACCACCCCTGTGACAGATTTAATTTTCACTTGCCCTGATCCATGATGAGATGCGGACCATCTTGACGGCAGGGATTAGGCAGCGATCACACCGAACGCGTTTTTGCAATTGGAGGCGCCTCTTTTGAATGGTTTTCTGTTGGCAGTGAGCGTTCTGCGCTCTGTTTATGCGCCCCCCGCGCCTCGCGTTTTTGCAGGAGCGCTCCGAGCGCCTGAAGTTGAAAAAAAAAAAAAATCAACTCTGAGCGGAAAAACGCCCAACGTCATTCGCGTTCCATTGTCCAATCGAATGAATGGAGAGGCGGGCCTTCTGTTGTGATGGTGAAAGTTTACCGTTGTTTCAAAAGTCCGGAGACTGCAAGAAATGGAGGAGAAACCTTTGGTGTCTATCGTGGGTAACCAGGAGCTGTATTATTTAGGGTTTCTGCTAATATGACAGTTTACTTAACAGCAAAAAACTAAGATTTTAGAGCGTTCGCGCTATAATCCTTTGATTTGACTGACAGGACAGCTGTTTCGGTCGTTGCTTAGCAAAAAAGGCAGTGCTGTGCGCCTCGCGTTTTTAGAACTAAAAGACGCGTTCTGTGTTTTTATTTAAACCTAAATAAGTTCGTCTGTCAGTTGGCAGGCAGTTTTGGTCGCTTTATTAAAAGTTGTTGCTGTGTGCAGTGTGTAAAATAAAATAAAAACTGTTTTACCCTCCTGCTGACTATAGTGTCATGCCCCTCCCAACCCATTCACACACGCACATAAGCCTCGATGATTCGACTATCGGTCGACTATAGAAAGATTCGAAAATTCTGATTCGACTATGAAAATTCATAGTCGGGGACAGCCCTACATCATACTAAACCTTAAATAACATTCTACTGACATTAAGGCAACTGGATATTTTTATGCTGTTGGAATGTTACAAAGCAACGTTTCTAGAATGTTGAGTTTTAAATCAAAATTAAGTTGAATAAACGTTTGAGAGTTGAAAGAACATCATATCTTTTAAAAATGTCCCTCTAATGTCGAAAAAACTGGACATTTTTTTATGTTCCCATAACCAACACTGTATATTTGGAGAATGTTAGCTGGGAAAAAAGCATAACATCCTCAGCTCTAAGACAGGATGAAACTATGAAGCAGTCAAATCCATAATGACCTGAAAACAACACAGTGCTCAGCAAACAGTAGTTCAAATTGTAAAATTAAAAACTGTCTAGAGTGGAATTCAGTACATCTGGTGGAACATCAGTACATTATGCAACTATGCAGCACCTAAGCATATTACCTGATGTGGCCAGTGAGTTGTCCACAGGAGAAATCAAACAAAATAATATTTCAATAACACCATATAATTAAAATGTTTAATTGATTTCAATATGGCATTACTGCTATTTCAACAACAAAAAAAACTATCCACTTATGTCTTGTTTTACTTTAACATACAACAATACCTTGAACAACAAATTCAAACAGTGCCTCCATTCTTTTAAGACAGGCCGATACAGCCTCAGTTACCTCACACCTGGGCAGAAGCACCTCATTGGTCCATGTTTTGATTCCAGGGCGGGATATAAATAACACCCCCCTGGAGCCAAGGGCCTGAAACCTTTCCAGCTTCCAACAAGAGTAAAACAAAATATGCATTATTTCCGAACATTTATGCTCTACGACATTTCAGAGTTAGGTAAAGCAAGTTTTTGTATACTATCATTATGACGTACTGCTGCTTGCATATGTATTCAGGCCCTACACAGTAACATTTGCCAAATAGCCATTTCGCTAAAGAATTTAGAATAATGGGATCAGCAAGTAGAAGTTTTCACAGTGATTATTCATTGAGAAGGTTTTTACTTAATTATAATAAGCTACGGTCAAATAAGTGTAAACCTAGAACTAAAAATACAGGTGTTTCATTACTTATGCATGCAAGCCAAAAGGTAAAAGTAAATGCAGTCTATAACATACCAACAAAGAAGCTTCATCCATTAGGTGCGATGACGTTTTGTTCTTTTTTCTGGGCCTGGGCCCATGCTTTTGATTTACAATAAAAATTTTCAAAAAAAAATAAAAAATAACCGCAGCTTGTGGGGCTGCGCTGATTTACAGTTCTTGCATGTCGTGCATGTCACATTGAGTGCCACGGAACAAGACACATTTTTTTGTGGTTGATCCTCGTTCTGGCATATCTTTTTTAGAAAGAAACATTAGAATAATGGGTTTCACATTAATAATACAATAAAATGATATAAAAGTTCCAGGGGCTGCCTGCAGGATGAGGGTGAAAATACAGAATGAGAACACTAGACAATCAACTACTGGTTAAATTAAGTATGGTAGTGCCCTTACAGCATAGTTAGTCTATTACCATCCTATTTGATGATGAGTTTATAGCCTACTTTATACTTGTATATTACGGTCAGGGCCTACTGTGCAGCCTGTTAGAAAGGACAGTTAGCAAAAATAGTAATACAACGGTCATGTGCCAATCATATAGCCAATTATAAAACCGTATTTGATGCGCCCAGAATTGATCCGTTTTAAAAAAGTTCTCTTATCAAATAAATTGAAATGTTTAAAAACTGATAAAATATTTAACTGTCTGATGAAATGAAGGTAACACTTTAGTGTACATTTTTAAATAAATTTAATAACAGCTACTGCAAGTGATTTTTAATGCTGAAAATTCATTTATCCTTTGCGGAAACTTTCGCATATTTATGGAGAGCGCAGGTCATGATTGCTTAGCAACGACAGACGCCATGGCAGCTCAGGCTACAGAGCGGTTTGGATAGAAAGAAAAAGCGGTGCGCCTTGCGTTTTCCACGTGTTTTAGGCGCGATATGTATTTTATCACCACTACTGTCACTGTTTCCATCTTCATTGCTCCAAAATATGATGCAAATCACATGTAGAACAGCATTCTCCATCCAATTTTAGTGTTTCAGATGCTGACAAATTATTTTATGCCTGCATGATTCCCCTAGTAAAAAAGTAATAGATTTAAAATGCATATATTTAACAGAAAGTATATTTCAAAACTATTAACATATTTACTGATAGAAAATACAGTGTGGACATTATAAAAACAATTGCACCTATGGAGAGTCCCCACAAGGATAGTAAACCAGACGTGCATATGTTTGTGTGTGTGTACTTGTATTTCTTACTTTGTTGGGCCCAGTGACAAGTAGCCCACCAACAGTATGGGGTCCAGCAGCCTTGTGGGGCCCAAAATAGTGATTTCCGATTTTCCATTAAACAGCCTCATAAGCCTCTCCTGGTGTGCCTTTTTTTCACTTTCCCAACTAGGTGACAAAGTATGGTTCTGTGTGTATATGTGTTTGTACTCTGTATCGTCCCCATTTCTCTAAGTGCGGTAGTGCCGCAGATACACACTACCGAAAGTGTGTGTTATTTTAGCTCACGGAAAAGGAGGAGCTGTTTAGTTTCTGTGATTAACAGCGTTAATTCCTTATTTTACATTTATAATTTAACGTGTTTCAACTCTCTACCAAGGGAAAAAATACTTAATGTGAGCAACAGGTAGGTTTATATTATTTTACTGCATTTGAGTTTCGTGTCAATTACTACCCAACAGAACGATGCTTAATGAAACACCTTTTTAATCACACGGCTAATTGCTAATAGCCCACGGAAAGGGAGGGTTCGTTTATATTCGGTCACGCACGTTATCAACCGCAAGTTGAACTCGGTTTAACGTCAAACAGATGAACTTCGTGTGAGAAACAGGTAGGCTTTTATTATTTGACTGAACATTTGATGTAGTTTTGTGTCAATTCCTACTCATATCAATTGAATTATGCTTAATGAAATAAAGTGACCATTGTACTGAGATCGCTAGTTGTTAATAGCCCATGGAAAGACGGACTTATCTGGAATTCTGGAATTTTCAACCGGATGTTCCACGCGGTTTATAAACGGAAGAATCTCTTCATGTGAATAACAGGTAGGTTTATGTTATTTGACTTTGTACATTATGTAGTTTCTTTAAATGTTTTCTCCATTTCGTAAGGTATCAAATTGATGGTTAATAATAATAAAGATGATGTGCTATTTTATTCAGATCGCTAGCATTAGCTGCTAATCTTAGTTCTAGACTGATAATGGTGTTGACAGCAGAAGAAAGAACCGTGTTTTATTGCAGTTGATAATTTGACTACATTTTGTTGGTAACACTTTACAGTAAGTTTCACTAGTTAATTACTTTAGTTAACATGAACTAAGAACGAACAATACTACTACAGCCTTTATTAATCTTAATGTAAATTTCAATATCTACTAATGCATCATTAAAATCAAAAGTTGTGCTTGTTAACATAAAATAATGTTCTGTGAATTAACTTGACCTAAAAATGAACGACTGTATTTTAATAAACATTAGTAAAGATTAATAAATGCTGTGATGTATGTATTGTTCATTGTTTATGTTAGTTGGTACATTAATGCCAGGGACAGCTCAACTTTTCTACTGACCCCCTCTAAAACTAGTCCTGTCGGAAAAAGGTTTTAAAGAAATCTACTGTTTAAGTAAATAACATTTTTTTAAACTGCTTTTGTTTTCATATATTAGTTATAATGTTTAAATACCACAAAACTCATATCATAATTCAATTGTATTATTTTAATGCAGGTACAATACCATTACTGGCCATCACTGAATGCGACAAAAAAAATACAAAAGCTTGAGATGCCCGATAAAGAAAATTGGACCCAGCACAGGGTCAGGGTGTTTGCTACAACAGGTATTTCTTTTTTTTACTTTAAAGAACCATTCCTAAAAGGATATTCACGAGTTCGCCCTTACATCTAATCTGCTTGAGCGAGTATTAAGCATATTTTGGCGTGCTGTCCTGGGGAAGGGTTCCGGGCCGGAATACAGGCCGGAACCAGAGAACTCCCCCTGCTAGTGTAGGATCGAAACAGATTAGAAGTGGGGAGTAGGGGTGGAGGAGGGATGCCAAGAAACTATCGCTGGATGGAGGTAAGACGGCTGGTAATATATAGAGGATGCGCTGATTGAATGATTGGTTAAACAGGTTGCACCTGTGCCGAATGGGTTGATTATCTGATCGTGCTCCTCCTGAACCTTGTTTAATCAAACATCATTTAGTGCAACTACTATAAAGGAATGCTAAACTCTATATATTTTTTCTCTTCAGGTGACTATGAAACAGCTAAAAAGTGGTAAAAAAACAGCTGTGTAATTTTTACTTGAGAGCTGTGATGACGCCCACCAAAAAAGGAAAAGATGACCAGTGTGTCTCAGCAGTTCTGATGAAGGTATAAAACCCGAATACAACCCCTGGCAAAAATGATGAAACCACTACACTTAGATGATATTCACCCAAATTTAAAATTAAATCACAGATATGACACAAAAAATATTTGTTTAATTATTCAACACACTGGTTATGGGAAACATACCTCAAACAAATGGAATTAAAATATTTGAATTAATGGAGAATTATTTTCCATATTAAGTATAGGGAAAAAAAATGAAATCAATCAATGCTGAGGAAGAAATTATGGAATCAGCATGCAATTTGTATTTCTGAAACAAACATCTAAACATATCTAAAATGCTAATTAGCCAGCAGTTAAAAGTGAGTACTTGTCATGATGTCACCCCAGCCACCTACGATGAACACATTCTCTGGAGAACCACCCACTCGTTCCGGATCACCTGACTACTAATTACACGCACCTTATTCCACTTACCACACCCAATAAAGACCCACTGCACTCAGTCACTCAACGTCTGGTCTACAGATCGCACTCCCTGCTCATGCTGCTCATCCGGACTCTGTTTGGACTCTGTTTCCCTCCTCTGTTCCTGTTGATCCCATCACCTGTGCAAAAGGACTGTTCAGATAAGATTAATCACCTTTACAACCATCCGTATTGCTGTTTGATACCTACCTGCTGTTTTAATAAACTTATCTCAATCTTCTCAACACTTACCTCTGCCTCTGTATCCGTCTGTGTTTGTGACAGAAGACCAGACCGTACCGAAGCCCTTCACCGAACTCGTCAACGCTTTCAATGCGGCTCTCACACCATCTCCCCCGCTGCCATCTGCCTCAGGAAGTCCCATGGCCTTACCTACAACGTTCGCTGGAGAAGCGGCTGAGTGCAGCGGTTTTCTGCTAAAGGTTGAATTATACATCCGGATGCAACCACAACAATTCCCCACAGAGGATTCCAAGGTAGCTTTTCTCATTTCTCTGCTAACTGGCAAAGCATTACAATGGGCTAAGGCCATCTGGAATGCAGATAACCCCATTATTCATTCATTTGATCAGTTTACCAGTAATTTCTCCGAAGTATTTAGCACTACCACCAGTATGCTCACTGTATCAGACCAACTATTCCGGTTACAACAAGGATCTTCTTCTGTGCATGAATACACATTTCACTTCCGCACGCTGGCGGCGGCTAGCGGCTGGAACGAGATCGCTCTGCTGGGAGCTTACCGACAGGGTCTTCATCCAGATATCCGAGCAGCAATGGCGCTGTATGACGATTCCATCGGCTTGGAAACTTTTCTACAATGGACCACTCGAGTTTCCCAGCGACTAGCCGCCTGCCAGCCCTCACAAACCGCTCCTCAGCCCGCTATGGTGGCAGCTTGCCCTCCAGTACCAGAACCCATGATCATCGACTCAACTAAACTTTCCCGGACAGAACGTCAATGCCGCATCACCTCTGGACTCTGCCTGTATTGTGGCAACCTTGGTCATTTCCTCCACAACTGTCCCGTCAGACCCCCACGTCCTGTAGTGAGTACCATCCAATCTCAAATACCGACTGCCCAACTTACACTGATTCCAGTAACTATTCATACTGCTGAACGCAATCTCTGTTTCTCTGCTCTGCTGGGATCCCTGTGACGTTATCGGCTGGAGTAAGCATTGTTTAAAGAATTGCATGTCTTCTCTACTCCCTGCCTGTGGTTCTCTATCCATAGCATCTACGCACGTCGAGAGTCCTGACACCAACATCTCGGTAGAAATCCCAGTAGAGTACATGGACTACGAGGGTGTGTTTAGCAAGCAAGCAGCCATCCATCTTCCTCCACACAGGCCATGGGACTGTGCCATCGATCTGCTACCTGGGGCTCAACTACCCAAGGGACGGGTCTATCCACTGTCCAACCCGGAGTGCCAGGCGATGGAGGAGTACATTCAGGAGGCTCTTGCACAGGGATTCTTTCGTACATCTACCTCATCGGCCACTTCCAGCTTCTTCTTCGTGGGTAAGAAGGATGGGGGTCTCCGTCCCTGCATTGATTATCGTCAGCTCAATTCTTAAATAATACAACCTTACCCACTACCACTCGTTCCTGCCACCCTCGAGGAACTCCGTGGAGCTCGTATCTTCTCCAAGCTGGACCTGCGAAGTGCTTATAACCTCGTTCGTATTCGGGAGGGAGACGAGTGGAAGACGGCCTTTATAACACCCACTGGCCACTATGAATATCTTGTCATGCCCTACGGTTTGTCCATCAGTCCCTCAGTCTTCCAAATGTTTATGAACGAGGTGTTCCGGGAATTTATACACCATTTTGTGGTAGTCTATATTGATGACATTTTGATTTATTCCCCGGAACCAGGCCGAAGATCGCCAGCACGTCCGTCAGGTCCTCCAAGTCCTACGTCAGCACCATCTATTCCTGAAAGGTTGTATCAGCGATTTCTAACCTAAAACATAAAGTGTCAATTTCAGCTTACCTTTCTTCACGATCCGCTCGCTGCCTGCCCCATAAATTGTCTGTGAAAAAAACGCGTCTCTCTGGTCAGCCTAGGGTCCGAGATATGCCAAAAAAACAATCGGCACTACCAACCTTTCCACACAAAAACAAACAGTGTTCCAACCAATCAGCATCAGGGGTTTGGTGTTGTGGACTTTCGCTCCGCCTCCCTCACGTCCCAGCACCAGTAGGAATGTCCACAACACCAAACCCCTGACGCTGATTGGTTGGAACACTGTTTGGTTATCTGTGGTGTGTTGATAGCGCCGATTGTTTTTTTGGCATATCTCGGACCCTAGGCTGACCAGAGAGACGCGTTTTTTTCACAGACAATTTATGGGGCAGGCAGCGAGCGGATCGTGAAGAAAGGTAAGCTGAAATCGACACTTTATGTTTTAGGCTAGAAATCGCTGATACAACCTTGAAGCTGGAGAAGTGCGAGTTTTACAAGACAGCGGTACAGTTCCTGTGCAAGGATCTACCCGTTGTCACTTCCGGAGAGTAAGGCCATGGAGGAGTACATCCAAGAGGCGTTACAACAAGGCTACATCCGTCCGTCCACGTCTCCACCAGCGTCCAGCTTCTTTTTTGTAGCTAAGAAGGATGGAGGGCTGCGGCCATGCATCGATTACCGTGTCCTGAACCAAGGAACCGTCAAGTTTAAATACCCCCTTCCTCTTGTCCCTGCGGCCCTAGAACAACTCCGGTCGGCCACCATCTTCACCAAGTTGGACCTCCGCAGCGCGTACAATCTGGTGAGGATACGGAGGGGGGATGAGTGGAAGACGGCCTTCGTGACCCCTACTGGGCACTATGAATATCGAGTCATGTCTTATGGCCTGGTCAACGCCCCCTCCGTATTCCAGAATTTCATCCATGAAGTCCTCCGGGAGTTCCTCCACAGGTCAGTAATCGTCTACATTGACGACATCCTCGTGTACTCCCGGAGTGAGACGGAGCACATTCACCACGTTGCGGAGGTCCTCCAGAAACTCAGGGAGCACTAGCTCTTCCTCAAGGCGGAGAAATGTTCATTTCACCTTCCATCTGTTCAGTTCCTGGGCTACATCATCGACCATGAGGGCATCCGTATGGACTAGAGGAAAGTATCCTCAGTTACATCCTGGCCACAACCATCATCAGTTAAGGAGCTGCAGAGGTTTCTCGGCTTTGCCAACTTTAATCGCCGGTTCATCCAGGGATACAGTCTCATTGCCACGCTGTTAACCAATCTGCTCAAAGGAAAGCCTTCCAAGCTGACATGGAATTCCGAAGCTGCCGCAGCCTTCCAATCCCTCAAGAAAGCCTTCACTAAGACGTCCATTCTGCGCCACCCTAACCCGGAACTCCCTTTCGTAGATGAGGTGGATGCCTCTACCACCGGCGTGGGAGCGGTATTATCCCAGTACCATGGAACCCCCAAGCTACTCCATCCATGTGCCTACTTCTCTCGGAAGTTCAACCTGGCGGAGAGGAATTACGACATCTGCAACAGGGAACTTCTTGCCATCAAACTTGCCCTGGAGGAGTGGCGACACTGGCTGGAGGGGGCCAATCATCCATTCCAAGTGTTGACCGACCACAAAAATCCAGTACCTCCGTGAAGCCAAACGTCTATGTCCACGTCAGGCCCGATGGGCACTCTTCTTTTCAAGATTTCAGTTCACCATCTCCTATCGTCCAGGTCCAAAGAATATCAGAGCAGTTGCCTTGTCCCGAATCCACGATTCTTCCGACGCCCCTGAGCCTCCCTGCAACATCCTCCCTCCCTGGGATGGCAAGGGATGTGCAGCGCTACGTCAGAGGATGCAGAGAGTGTGCCATGTCCAACAATCCCAGACACTTACCAGCAGGTAAGCTCCATCCCTTGCCGATCCCGACCCGCCCCTGGTCAAATCTAGGAGTCGATTTCATGACGGATTTACCGGCGTTGGATGGAAACACCTGCATCCTGGTAATTGTGGACCGCTTCTTCAAGTTTTGCAAACTCCTGCCCCTGAAAGGACTACCCACTGCCTTTGAAACCGCGGAGCTCTTGTTCAATAATGTCTTTCGTCAATACGGCATACCTGAGGATGTGGTATCGGATCGCTGTCCACAGTTCATCTCCCTTCTCTGGAGATCCTTCTTCTGGCTCCTAGGTGTGACCATCAGCCTCTCCTCTGGCTACCATCCGCAGTCCAACGGACAGACGGAGAGGAAGATCCAGGAAGTGGGGCGGTTCCTCCGGACCTTCTGCCATAGCCACCAGAACTCCTGGAGCCAGTTCCTGGGCTGGGCCGAATACGCCCAGAATTCACTGCGGCAGCCATCCACCGGCCTCACACCATTCCAGTGCGTCCTCGGGTTCCAGCCACCTCTATTTCCCTGGAATGGTGAACCATCTGAGGTCCCCGCAGTGGATCACTGGTTCCGGGAGAGCGAGAGGGTCTGGGACGAGGCCCATCACCACCTACAGAGGGCAGTTCGCAGACAAAAAGCCTTTGCGGATCGGAGGAGGACTGCGGCTCCTGAATACAGGTTTGGCTCTCCACCCGAGATATCCTTCTGCGACTGCCCTCCAAAAAGTTAAGTCCCAGGTTTGTTGGTCCCTTCAAGGTCCTGGAACAGGTAAACCCAGTCACGTACAAACTTCAACTCCCTCCGGAAAACCGCATTCATCCTACGTTCCATGTCTCCTTATTAAAACCATTTCACCCACCTCTCACTTCCTCCACAGAACCTGACCATGAAGAGGAACCTCCTCCCCCCCTGATGCTGGACGACGGCACCGTCTATTCCGTCCGGGAGATCCTCCGGTCTCGTCGTCGTGGTGGTCTCCTCGAATATCTGGTGGACTGGGAAGGTTATGGACCAGAGGAGAGGTCATGGGTCCCAAGAGAAGACATCCTCGATCCCACGTTCACGGAGGAGTTCCACGCAAGGCATCCTGAGTTTCCTGCACCTCGGGGACGAGGTAGACCACCACGGCGCAGGAGACTTCGGCCCTCAGGAGCGGCCCCTGGGGAGGGGGGTAGTGTCACTGATTGGTCAGGTTCCACACCCTCTGTCACGCCCAGATCACTGTCACCTGAGTTCTGATCACCATCACCTGCACGCCATCATCACCGCCACGTATAAATCAGCACGCCACACACCACTCATTGTCCGGGCTCGTTCTCGCGAAAGCGGACTGTAGTGTCTCTCTCTCAAAGAGTTTCGCTATCTATATTGTTACCTGATCATACTTACCTGAACTCTGTCTCGTTCCAGTCTTCCAAGTATTCCCAGCGTCTGTCCTCAGTGGTGTGTGCCGTAAGCCTTCATCCTCTCAGTCTCAGGAACCGTTGGAATACGGACCCCGTCATCCATTCCCCGCTGCACTAATCCTTCAAAGGAGATCAGAGTCAAACACTGCCCCTGTCTATCTGGCTTCATCAACTTCACGCAAGCTATACTCACCATCATCGGGTCTTCTCTCATCACCGGCACTGCTGCTTCACAATAAACTATACCATTGTATTACTTACCTTGTTGTCCCGTCTGCTTCATAACAGGTACTGTGCTATTTGTCAGATAATGGCTGATTTTTCACCAAGCAAATTCGTTGCGATAAATGATGAAGATGTGGAGGCGGTTCGACATGATTTTCAATTGTCAACCGTAGGTAATAAATGTGGTTATTAGTGCAAAAATCGATTATTTTATTTGTTTTGTTAGTTGTTTCAAAATAATTTTTTTAATAAAAATGAATGCGCTGGTCAGTTTATTTACACTAGCATACGAATATGTAAATATGCAAAAATGATTATGCAAAATTATGCAAATGTAAAGTTTAAAAAAGCGACTGTTAGTGATCCAGTATAGATTTATGTTGTATCCCCACTAGCATGGGCTGTTTGGAAGTTAAACCATGTAGTACGATAAACAACATACAACACAACAAGCATTACCCAATGTTCAGTGGCACTTACCACTCAAATACATATGTGTTACAAACTGACAACATTGTTTTAACACTTCTTATTAATTATTTTTTCAAAAACTTGTAATTTACCCCAGTATTGGGGGTGTTAAATTGGTATTTAAAGATATTCTTTCATGTTCAGAATATAATTTAAGATATTTTTGATGAAATCTGAAGTCTCTTTGACTCTCATAGACAACAAGGTAAGTACCGCAGTCAAGGCACAGAAAAGTACCAAGATATTCGACAAAGTCACATAAGTGTTTGCTGGTGGTGGTGTTGGTCCTGACTCAGATGTGGAGAGATGACTTTAAACACAAGGCATAAGAGATGGTGCATGTGTTCAAAGTTATCATGTCAGATTTGGGTTAGTGGTGGTGACGCCATACTCTTGTGGGTACTGTTGTGAATGTGTGTCCACCAGTGACACAGTAGAGACTAAAATGTGAAATAAAGTTATTTTGTTTTTTTGTCTAAAATAGTATCCTTGTAGGTTTGTATCATTATGGTTGAAGTAGTGATGTTATATAGAGCAGGGGTTCTCAAACTATCTGGAGATAGGGACCCCTCATAGGGCAGAAAAAATTCCAAGGACCCCCTCATAACCGCAACACAAATGTAATAGCTAAATTGTGTGTGTGTGTGTGTGTGTGTGTGTGTGTGTGTGAGAGAGAGAGAGAACGATGGGAAAGGGTTGAGCAAGTAAAAATTAACTGCAAGAACACAGTGGAACACAATGTAAATAGTGCAAAAGGCTTTTATAGGTATAGTCCTAAAATGCAATGAAAATGCACTGATGCAATAACAGGCAATAAACAGAGAGAATCAAACTTTTTTGGAATGACTTCATTTGTTAGGAAAATATATGTTTAACTGGTGTGTGTGTGGGGTGGGGTGGGATGGGGGACAAGTAAAAATTAACCCTGCAGCAACACAGTGGAACACAGTGAATATAGTGCAAAAGGATTTTTGATAAGGATAGTATAGTGCTAAAAAATAAAATACAATGACAATGCACCAATGCAGTAACAGGCAATAAAAAGAGAGTATGTTTACCCAGTTTAACAATTAACACTGCAGAAACATTGGAACACAATGAAAATAGAGCAAAAGATGTTTGCTAAGGATAAGTAGTGCTCAGATATAAAATACAATGACAATGCACCAATTTGGGATAATCAATACTTGACCTTTTTAAATATTTATCCATTGTGGATTCTAGCCTAGTAACGTTAGGTTAACGTTTTTATAGTGCTTTGACGGATTGATGTAACGTAACAACAAAGTTTCTATTGGCCCAGAATTAATGCGGGGGGAGTGCTGAAAATAATGCGCTGGTTTAATTGTCTTTCATTCATTAGCTGGAGACGTGAAGTTAAAGTCTGAGGTAAAATGTTTTGGCAGATTGATACGGTGACGCATTGCTGCCACACACATATTTTTTTCCACAGTTAGCTATGTGGTTATAACGACATCTTTTCTCGTAAAAACGACATCTTTTCTCGTTTAAACAACATCTTTTCTCGTAATAACGACATATTAAGTCATAAAAATGATCTGATATTCCTGTTATAGATGATATGATTATATTATGTGAGCGAGCTAAGCGTTTGTTGGCGCTGCCTTTGCCACAGTCCTGACATAAAGGAGGATGCACGCTGCTGGAGTTATATAGAAATACACTGTTTTAATAATTTTAATGTAATGGTTTCAATTGTAGCGGCTTGTTTATTAGGATTAATCTCCAATCTGCCCTCAGACCCAGAGGATTTAAGATGATCAGATCAAAACTGTTATTTCTGAATAATCAACTCTAAGCTTGGAATATTATTTGGATGAAAGTTAGATTTTACAGAAAATTGAAATACGATTATAAAGAAATAAAAGAGAAATGACAAACGGTTTGATTGTATTATGATAATAATAATTTCGTTCTGTTTCAAAAATGAACAAAATTAATTAAAAAAAATCAGTTTTAGTATCTTTGTCTGTGGGTAAAAAGAGAGCTTTAATTATGTGGGTGGCAATGAAAAGCCACTTTTCAACTCAACCTGTCTTTACTGTCTATCGCATCATCCAGGATAAATACAAATACAAAAATCTAGCTTAATTTCGTTTTTCCTTTTCTCAAACAAAACAAAATAATATTAATAATAATAATAATAATAATAATAATAATAATAATTAAGCTATAGTTATTATTATTGGTCCGTGTACTTTTTCGTTCATTTATTATTCAATTTCGGAATGAAAGATGAAATTTAAAAAAGGGTGCAGCTTGGTTTTTTGTTTAAAAGAAAAAAAGCAGAAATGGCTGTATTTTGTTTTCCAAATGTATTGTTGTCAATAAATAATAGTAATAGAAAATTGGACGCATTTCCGATCGTTTTTTAATTTGTAATATTTATTTGTACATTTATTGTATTTCATTTGACTGATCATATCTTTACCCGGAAGTAACTTACACCGTCGAGCGGGTATCAATAATTATTGTCTAGTATCACTAAAAATACTACTAAGATCCATATTACTATCAGACGAGCCAATGGCAATTAAATGCACGGATGCATCAGATAATGAATACAACTGTTCACGAACAGAAGATTGTATTTGACTCATGCTGCATACGCAATGACAATTATGCCTACTGTAAATATAGATTTACAACTATGATTAGAGTTGTTTGCATAAAATGCACCGTGAACATTCACACGTTTGCCTAGCTGTGATAGGCTACAATTTATCTTAATACTATTTTCTCAATTCTGCGCATATATTTTCACTTACCTTACATCAATTGCTCGATCAATATTATCATCACATATTTTACATTTGTAACTGTAGGTACCACAAACAATTTAATATAGCTAAGTTTCTGTATTTTTACAGGTAGTAAAATACTGTGTGCTGCTTATAAACACCAGAGAGATAATGATTCATGAAAAAGATGGTCTTTACTCATCTCACTTGCACAAAATAAATGCAGTAATAGAAAGTACAGAAACGCACAAAATACACTGAGAATTATATGCATTTAAAAATTTTGTTGAAATCATCCCCCCGGATCTTCTGCATCCACTCAGCCTGTACGCAGCGTCAACGGGGAATGCGACGAAACGGTACAAAAATGCACACAACGATGAAGTGCTGAGTCTCCTCTCTTGAATCCTAAAAACAGTCAATGTGAAAAAATATCTCTGTGGTAATGGAACTCGGTCGCTGTTGTCTCTCGCTCTCGCTGTCAGATCACCGGAAGTTTTCACGTGATGCGCGGGTTGGATTTTTTTTTCAACCCGCGGGTCCGGCAATTATGAAATTCTATTTGAACGCATTCGTTTACTTGGACTGAAAGGTTTACAGGTTCACTGGTTTAAGGAAGTTCTGATCATAAAAATCGGCTCCTTTTTATTTGTAAGGTATTGTTTTCGTTATTATGTACTGTTTAAAATGACTTCGGTGCGGGAGACGCAGAAGGCGCACACGCATCAGGCGCAATAACCAAATACATTTCAAAGCAAGCCGGTGCCACAGTCCTGACTGCATCATTGCTGTCTTTATTGTGTGTTTTTAGCGAATATTTACATTAATTCACATATGACTGGATGTGGCTGACTGTCATGATTTTGGCTAATGCAGGAAAATGCGCATCAGAGGAGATTTAAATACGCATAGCATCAGGCCTGCAGAGCTGAATGTGCGCTCGCGACTCTCCCAAGTCGTCACATATTGACGTTTGGCCAGGACCCTTTAGCGTCGCATTTTGACGCACAGGGTACCCCTTCAGCGTCATTTTTGGACGTGCAGGGTCCTCCACTACTTTAAATAAGAAACCCTTGGCGTCAATAAGCTGACGCGAAAGGCACTGTGAATTTTATCGTCATGATTAAATGATCTATTGGGTAATAATATTGCCATTATTGCATATGTATTGGGGTGTGATTGTTCAATGCAAACAGTCACAACAGACACATTTACGAGCACGTAACCCAACCCCTGCCCCTAAACCTAACCACTTGTCAATAACTTAATAACGATAACGAGAACTTTCGGACCCCTTCTCGGGTCACTTCTCGGAGGCTGACCCGTTTTGGCCCTTTAAAGTGTAGTAAACAGGGCTCACAATGATGCTGTGATTTTGGGTCACACGTCACTCAAGGTGCATTTGTGAGTCTATCAAATGACCAATTCCCACCTCGCTGGGTTCAGTGTATCAGTCAAAGACTGTTGATTTGGCAATAGGTCAATAAATTGAGATTTGCACCCTGGAGGGAGTTGGTCAACTGATTTATCTGAAAGTTTGGTGGTTTAGCTAGCTAGTAGAGCCTTGAATCATCAACACAATGAAAACACAATTGTAATAAAATTAATGAAATTTATTAACAATAGATATGCAAGAGTAAATACAACACTAGTGATAAACCAATAAATGAATACACACTGCTAATAGATAATAGGCAACTAAATGTGTAGAAACTAACAAAATGGAATGAACGCAGAATGGCAGAATGCAATGCTGTTGAGCTGAAAGTAGCAATATAAGAGATTTCTATGGTAATGTTGTCTATGGGAAACCCACTTAATGGCTCTGGTAGGTTTAATGATAAATAACTGCGTATTTATCTTGGAACAAACAATATAGCTATCATTTGTAATGCTGACCACAAGTAAATGTTATCTAAACAGGTTAGAAAACATAGGCTGCAGGTATAAACTAAGCCAAGGTCTTTAGGAAAGAGGTTTGGTAAGTTTATAGTTACGTTCCACTTGGTCGGGTGATCAGTCCGGCGGCAGAGACGTCTTCCACTGGTGATGCGGTTTGCATATAGTGGGGAGGGCACAGAGTTGCGTTCCGGTAGCCGTCGAGGCGCTGACCTGGAGGATGCTTGACTTCTGTTGTGCCAAAGAGGGTCCTTAGGGCGTGGACCGGGCAGCTGGGTCAGATGGATTCTCACAGGGTCCTTTGCAGCAGGGCTGCGTCGTTGAGGATCCGTGTGTTCAAGGCAGTGTCTGCCAATGTGGAGGTCCTTTACGGACTGGGCTGCGCTGCTTTCGGATTCGCAGGAGTCAGACGGGGTCCGTCACTGCTGGGTCCTTTGCAACTGAAGGGCAGCCGAATTCAGTATAGAAGGTTTACTCAAGAGCTGAGTGGATCCTTAGCTGTCTTGAAGTCTCTTTCCTCGTCAGGCCAGAAACTCAGGACCTTGTATCTGCTAATGTCTTAACCTTGCGGGGTTCAGACTCAGAACGGTGTAGCTGTTAATGTCTCTTCCCTTACGGGACTTAGACGCAGTACAAGGAGTGTCTTTTCGGAGACTACCTTTATCTCTTTTGATGAGGAGGAGATTGGAATCTAGCGCCTCTCCATTCCAGGAATGTGATTGGCCACTTGTGTCTGAGGTGGCCATGGTGTTACCCGCCCTAGTGTGGAACTCATTTGCATATAGTAGAGTACAAAGTTAGACAGTGTCTTTTACAATTTACCCAATGCAACATTTCTTTACCAAACCTCTTTCAAATTGTTACCCACATTATGAGGAGCAAAAAGAGTCCAAACATGATAGAAAACTGTTGAACAATCACTTATTCATATCATAATATGTTAATACGCCTGCTTCTGTGAACTGTTAGGTTAACAGTCAATGGCCATCAACATACACTGTACTTTATCAAAGGGTGAAGTGAATCTGTTGCAGTTTACATCAATTTAAGGTCCCAAAACATATGTATGAATGGATTTGGATGGATCTTTGTGGCCTTCTTTGTTTCGGCCACTGCTGTTGCATCCTGAAGGAATTTTTATGGCAGTCATTCCCAAACCTTAGGATTGGAGAGGGTCAGTCCGTAGTCCAATGAGAAGTCCTCTCTTAAGTGGTCGTGGTTGCAGAAGGTCTCTCTTCCTGTTCTGTTAGAGGTGTCTGGTAGTTGTCTTGGCATCTTATCTGATGTTTCTGAACATTTGTTTATGTTCCTCAACCAAGATCCAATCACAGTGTGGCACATCTCCCTCCACCATAGCAGATAGGGAAGGGGGCCTGCCATAAACCGACCCTTGGAATGCCATTTCGACCGTTGTTCACTACAAAAGGTTGTATCAGCGATTTCTAGCCTGAAACATAAAGTGTCAAATTCAGCTGACCTTTCATCACGATCCGCTCGCTGCCTGCCCCATAAATTGTCTGTGAAAGAAACGCGTCTCTCTGGTCAGCCTAGGGTCCGAGATGTGCCAAAAAAACAATTGGCACTACCAACCTTTCCACAGATAAACAAACAGTGTTCCAACCAATCAGCGTCAGGGGTTTGGTGTTGTGGACTTTCGCTCCACCTCCCTCACATCCCTGCACCAGTAGGAAAGTCCACAACACCAAACCCCTGACGCTGATTGGTTGGAACACTGTTTATGTGTGGAAAGGTTGGTAGTGCCGATTGTTTTTTTGGCATATCTCGGACCCTAGGCTGACCAGAGAGACGCGTTTTTTTCACAGACAATTTATGGGGCAGGCAGCGAGCGGATCGTGAAGAAAGGTCAGCTGAAATTGACACTTTATGTTTTAGGCTAAAAATCGCTGATACAACCTTTAAACAACATGTAATGAATCTAATCCATGATTTTGTCGTCACAGAGATATTTTTTTCACATTGAGTGTTTTTAGGATTCAAGAGAGGAGACTCAGCACTTCATCGTTGTGTGCATTTTTGTACCGTTTCGTCTCATTCCCCGTTGACGCTGCATGCGTACGGGCTGAGTGGATGCAGAAGATCCTGGGGGGATGACTTCAACCCCACCAAATTTTTAAATGCATATAATTCTCAGTGTATTTCAGTGTATTTTGTGCGTTTCTGTACTTTCTATTACTGCATTTATTTTGTGCAAGTGAGATGAGTAAAGAAAGACCATCTTTTTCATGAATCATTATCTCTCTGGTGTTTATAAGCAGCAGACACAGTATTTTACTACCTGTAAAAATACACAAACTTAGCTATATTAAATTGTTTGTGGTACCTACAGTTACAAATGTAAAATATGTGATGATAATATTGATCGAGCAATTGATGTAAGGTAAGTGAAAATATATGCGCAGAATTGAGAATGGTCCGTGTACTTTTTCGTTCATTCATTATTCAATTTCGGAATGAAAGATGAAATTTAAAAAAGGGTGCAGCTTGGTTTTTTGTTTAAAAGAAAAAAAGCGGAAATGGCTGTATTTTGTTTTCCAAATGTATTGTTGTCATCAAATAATAGTAATAGAAAATTTGACGCATTTCCGATCGTTTTTTAATTTGTAATATTTATTTGTACATTTATTGTATTTCATTTGACTGATCCTGTCTTTACCCGGAAGTAAATTACACCGTCGTGCAGCGGGTATCAATTATTATTGTCTAGTATCACTAAAAATACTACTAAGATCCATATTACTATCACACGAGCCAATGGCAATTAAATGCACGGATGCATAGTCAGATAATGAATGAAATACAACTGTTCACGACAGAAGATTGTATTTGACTCATGCTGCATACGCAATGACAATTATTCCTTCTGTAAATATAGATTTACAACTACGATTAGAGTTGTTTGCATAAAATGCACCGTGAACATTCACACGTTTGCCTAGCTGTGATAGGCTACAATTTATCTCCATTAATAGCCTACTATTTTCTCAATTCTGCGCATATATTTTCACTTAGCTTACATCAATTGCTCATCAATATTATCATCACATATTTTACATTTGTAACTGTAGGTACCACAAACAATTTAATATAGCTAAGTTTGTGTATTTTTACAGGTAGTAAAATACTGTGTGTGCTGCTTATAAACACCAGAGAGATAATGATTCATGAAAAAGATGGTCTTTACTCATCTCACTTGCACAAAATAAATGCAGTAGTAGAAAGTAAAGAAACGCACAAAATACACTGAAATACACTGAGAATTATATGCATTTAAAAATTTGGTGGGGTTGAAGTCATCCCCCCGGATCTTCTGCATCCACTCAGCCCGTACGCATGCAGCGTCAACGGGGAATGCGACGAAACGGTACAAAAATGCACACAACTATGAAGTGCTGAGTCTCCTCTCTTGAATCCTAAAAACAGTCAATGTGAAAAAATATCTCTGTGGTAATGGAACTCGGTCGCTGTTGTCTCTCACTCTGGCTGTCAGATCACCGGAAGTTTTCACCTGAAGTACTGGCCCATATAGTGATGCGCGGGTTGTGTTTTTTTTCAACCCGCGGGTCCCGCAATTATGAAATTATTTGGCCCGAGCCAGCCCGCCCCGCACCACTGTGTCTATTTTTACAACCCACCCCGCACCCGCGACCATTAAATAAACATACTATGCATTGTAATGCAAATGAAAACAGCTTTTTTTTTAGCCCGAAAGTGCTTGGAAACATCGCCCTTTAAACTGGCAACAACATACTGTACGATTATGAATATGAACCATAAATCAAATCATATTAATAACAAGATAATCAGTGGTGTAACGTTAGTGGTGCCGGAAGAAAAGTGGGTATATGCTTCATTTATGAATATCGTTTTAAACTTTCTATTTGAACGCATTCGTTTACTTGGACTGAAAGCTTTACAGGTTCACTGGTTTAAGGAAGTTCTGATCATAAAAATCGGCTCCTTTTTATTTGTAAGGTATTGTTTTCGTTATTATGTACTGTTTAAAATGACTTCGGTGCACCAAATACATTTCAAAGCAAGCCGGTGCCACAGTCCTGACTGCATCATTGCTGTCTTTATTGTGTGTTTTTAGCGAATATTTACATTAATTCACATATGACTGGATGTGGTTGACTGTCATGATTTTGGCTAATGCAGGAAAATGCGCATCAGAGGAGATTTAAATACGCATAGCACCAGGCCTGCAGAGCTGAATGTGCGCTCGCGCAACACAGTCTCACTCCCAAGTCGTCACATATTGACGTTTGGCCAGGACCCTTTGGCGTCGCATTTTGACGCACAGGGTACCCCTTCAGCGTCATTTTTGGACGTGCAGGGTCCTCCACTACTTTAAATAAGAAATCCTTGGCGTCAATAAGCTGACGCGAAAGGCACTGTGAATTTTATCGTCATGATTAAATGATCTATTGGGTAATAATATTGCCATTATTGCATATGTATTAGGGTGTGATTGTTCAATGCAAACAGTCACAACAGACACATTTACGAGCACGTAACCCAACCCCTGCCCCTAAACCTAACCACTTGTCAATAACTTAATAACAATAACGAGAACTTGTCACTTCTCGGAGGCTGACCCGTTTTGGCCCTTTAAACAACAAGTAATAATGAATCTGATCCATGATTTTGTCGTCACAGAGATATTTTTTCACATTGACTGTTTTTAGGATTCAAGAGAGGAGACTCAGCACTTCATCGTTGTGTGCATTTTTGTACCGTTTCGTCGCATTCCCCGTTGACGCTGCATGCATACGGGCTGAGTGGATGCAGAAGATCCGGGGGGATGACTTCAACAAAAGTGTATTTCAGTGTATTTTGTGCGTTTCTGTACTTTCTATTACTGCATTTATTTTGTGCAAGTGAGATGAGTAAAGACCATCTCTTTCGTGAATCTTTATCTCTCTGGTGTTTATAAGCAGCACACACAGCATTTTACTACCTGTAAAAATACACAAACTTAGCTATATTAAATTGTTTGTGGTACCTACAGTTACAAATGTAAAATATGTAATGATAATATTGATCGAGCAATTGATGTAAGGTAAGTGAAAATATATGCGCAGAATTGAGAAAATAGTATTAATGGAGATAAATTGTAGCCTATCACATCTAGGCAAATGTGTGAATGTTCACGGTGCATTTTATGCAAACAACTCTAATCGTAGTTGTAAATCTATATTTACAGTAGGCATAATTGTCATTGCGTATGCAGCATGACATGAGTCAAATACAATCTTCTGTTCGTGAACAGTTGTATTTCATTCATTATCTGCCTATGCATCCGTGCATTTAATTGCCATTGGCTCGTGTGATAGTAATATGGATCTTAGTAGTATTTTTAGTGATACTAGACAATAATAATTGATACCCGCACGACGGTGTAATTTACTTCCGGGTAAAGATAGGATCAGTCAAATGAAATACAATAAATGTACAAATAAATATTACAAATTAAAAAACGATCGGAAATGCGTCCAATTTTCTATTACTATTATTTGATGACAACAATACATTTGGAAAACAAAATACAGCCATTTCTGCTATTTTTCTTTTAAACAAAAAACCAAGCTGCACCCTTTTTTAAATTTCATCTTTCATTCCGAAATTGAATAATGAATGAACGAAAAAGTACACGGACCGTACACGGACCTGGTCGATGCATGGTAATATTTAGTTGATATTGAAAATATTGAAAATCGTAATTAAATTGAATCTTAATTTTAAGATGGCAGTAGGCCTACTGACATACAGAGATTCCAAATATAAACAAAAGGCATAAAACCTGCAATTTTACTTATTGTTAAAATGTAAAGATTCACACCACTTTACAATGAGCCCATTTGTAACATCAACTAAGATTGATGAAAGCTGTAGAATAGAAGTGTTGTTCCTTGTTAGAGTCTGTTAATTTCAACATTTACTGTAATATTGTTAAATTTTGAAGTTTATTTTGTTAACATTAATGAACTATGAAATAACTTTAATGATCAATATATAATTATTATAAATATTTTTATTCATTTACAAAGTATGGTTTAGTATTTTTTTTTAAATAGTACAGCACTATTTTAGATGCCGTTCAGTATCCATTTTCAAAAACTATCGGTTAATTAATCGGTATCGGCCAGTGTGGTCCAACCTAGCTATTGGTATCGGTAAAAACCAATGTCGGTCGACCTCTAGTTTCAACCTTCTCAAATACTGAGGCTTCTGGTCTCCGAATGGAGGCGTGGGTTCAAATCCCACTTCTGACAATAACTTTTCAGAAGCCCGAAAAAATGACATCTACGACTTAAGCAATATAGAATATGTTCTCAGATTTTAAATGTGGCAAATATCTATCACTTACAAAAGCTGAAACTTTTGGATTCCCACTATTACATTAATTGCACCGATACTTACAGCATAGCTGTCGTTCTGTCAGGATGACCGAGCGGTCTAAGGCGCCAGAGTCAAGGGTTTCAATCTTCTCAAATCATGAGGCTTCTGGTCTCCGAATGGAGGCTTGGGTTCAAATCCCACTTCTGACAACTATTTTTCAGGAGCCCGAAAAAATGTCATAAATGACTTAAGCAATATAGAATATGTTCTTAGATTTTAAATGTGGCAAATATCTATCACTTTCAAAAGCTCAAACTTTTGGATTCCCATTAGTTTATTAATGTCGTGCTGTCAGGATGGCCGAGTGGTCTAAGGCGCCAGACTCAAGGGTTTCAATCTTCTCAAATACTGAGGCTTCTGGTCTCCGATTGGAGGTGTGAGTTCAAATCCCACTTCTGACAGCAACTTTTCAGAAGCCTGAAAAAATTCCATATATCCTTATATGTCACTTAAGCAATATAGTATGTGTTTCAGATAATAAATATTGCAAATATCTATTACTTGACGAAAACTCAGGCTGCATCCGAAATCGCATACTTCCATGCTATTTAGTAGGCAAAAAGCAGTAGGCGAAGAAAAAGTATGCATGAAATCTCAAAAACCACAAAAGAGTAGGCAAGATTTACCTGGATGAAGCACTATTTCTCGCGAGATTCAGGTGTACGTATACCTAAGTATCATTCGAATATGCCTACTTACCTACTATATAGTAGGCGATATGGGTACGTGAGAAGAGTAATCACAAAAGAGTAAGCAAGAGATCCCTGGATGCCTACTGCGTCCCGCCCAGATTTCGAAGAAGCCCACGGGAGATCAATACGTCATCATCAAACGTGATGGAGAACAGCAACAAGGGTGTTTTCAAAAGTGAGTAACCTTACGCTGTTCCTTGTGTCACAATCGCGTAGAACTAAATTGTTTAAGGTGTAACACTAGTATAATTGTGATTGTTCTGTAAAAACATGTTGTATATGTAGGCTATAGCAAACAGGGGAGATCCAGTAAACACACGAATATCTCACACAGTGAATGTACATAAACCACATACATCTTAAAGATGATTGTTAAATGTCTAATTTATATGTGACAGGAAAAAGTTCGAAAAGAATTGCAGATGAGCACGTAATAGACATCTGAGTGTTGTATGCTGTTACAGTAGAATTCACTGTTGTCAACACTGTTTACTTTATATGAATGGAATGTAAATAAACGCATGTACATATAGTAACTGAACATAACTGATCTTTTTTATTAATATAATTAAATAGATAAATAGAAGAGCATTTGTGTTGGATAAAATGCGGGTGTAAATGCAGTATTGAGCACATGAATCACAGAGGTGACTTGAAACTTTTCTGGATGTTACAGGGACAGGACGTGATGGACGGCAGAGACAGGTGAAGGTGGACACGGTGGTCAGCTGCTTCATCAGAATAACCGTTTTATATATATTACCTTAATATTCATTTAATCAAAATGCATTAAAATTGCATGTGTTGTTTTTTGTTATTTATAATCCTCGGGGATGAAACGAGAAATCCAACAATAAAAAGAGGAAAACAAAGGAGATTTCAAGCCAGTTTTGCATGTGGATAAACAATTTTGCACATAAATAAATTAAAAACATATTCAAGTGGTTAAGATTTTAGGTTTTCGTAATAAAAAATAACATCTTTAAGGATTAAAAGTTATCTGTTTCTACTAGAAGACCACAAAATGAGAAATTTGATCAACATCATAATATATACAAATAGATGAATTAAACCTGTCGCTCATATCTTTTAAATTGTTGCTCTTGCTTTAACGTCATAGATCACATGATAACGTCATCATGGCGGATCGCATTCATACTCATCGGTACTATCAATAAACTAATGGGAATCCAAAAGTTTGAGCTTTTGAAAGTGATAGATATTTGCCACATTTAAAATCTGAGAACATATTCTATATTGCTTAAGTCGTAGATGTCATTTTTTTGGGCTCCTGAAAAATAGTTGTCAGAAGTGGGATTTGAACCAACGCCTCCATTTGGAGACCAGAAGCCTCAGGATTTGAGAAGGTTGAAACCCTTGAGTCTTGCGCCTTAGACCGCTCGGCCATCCTGACAGTACAACAGCTTTGTTGTAAGTATCGGTACAAATAGAGAACTAATGGGAATCCTAAAGTCATAGTTTTCTTCAAGTGGTTGATATTTGCCATATTTAATATCTGAAACACATACTATGTTGCTTAAGTGACATATAATGATATAAGGAATTTTTTCAGGTTTCTGAAAAGTTGCTGTCAGAAGTGGGATTTGAACCCATGCCTTCAATCGGAGACCAGAAGAATCAGTATTTGAGAAGCTTGGAACCCTTGAGTCTGGCACCTTGGACCACTTGGCCATCCTGACAGTACGACAGCTGTGTTGTAAGTATCGGTGCAATTAATAAACTAATGGGAATCCAAAAGTTTGAGCTTTCGTCAAGTGATAGATATTTGCCCTATTTAAAATCTGAGAACATATTCTATATTGCTTAAGTCATTTTTGACATTTTTTCGGGCTCCTGAAAAATAGTTGTCAGAAGAGGGATTTGAACCCGCACCTCCATTCGGAGATCAGAAGCCTCAGTATTTGAGAAGGTTGAAACCCTTGAGTCTGGCGCCTTAGACCGCTCGTCCATCCTGACAGAACAGCATCTGTGCTGTAAGTATCGGTGCAATTAATAAACTAATGGGAATCCAAAAATCTGAGATTTCCTCAAGTGACAGATATTTGCCATATTTAATATCTGAAACACATGCAATATTGCTTAAGTGACATACAAAGGATATATTGAATTTTTTCATGCTTCTGAAAAGTTCTTGTCAGAAGTGGGATTTGAACCCACGCCTCCAATCGGAGACCAGAAGTCTCAGTATTTGAGAAGGTTGAAACCCTTGAGTCTGGCGCCTTAGACCGCTCGGCCATCCTGACAGTACAACAGCTTTGTTGTAAGTATCGGTACAAATAGAGAACTAATGGGAATCCAAAAGTCAGAGTTTTCTTCAAGTGGTTGATATTTGCCATATTTAATATCTGAAACACATACTATGTTGCTTAAGTGACATATAATGATATATGGAATTTTTTCAGGTTTCTGAAAAGTTGTTGTCAGAAGTGCGATTTGAACCCACGCCTCCATTCGGAGACCAGAAGCCTCAGTATTTGAGAAGGTTGAAACTCTTGAGTCTGGCGCCTTAGACCGCTCAGCCATCCTGACAGTACGACAGCTGTGCTGTAAGTATCGGTGCAATTAATAAACTAATGGGAATCCAAAAGTCTGAGCTTTCGTCAAGTGATAGAAATTTGCCCTATTTAAAATCTGAGAACATATTCTATATTGCTTAAGTCATTTTTGACATTTTTTCGGGCTCCTGAAAAATAGTTGTCAGAAGAGGGATTTGAACCCGCACCTCCATTCAGAGACCAGAAGCCTCAGTATTTGAGAAGGTTGAAACCCTTGAGTCTGGCGCCTTAGACCGCTCGTCCATCCTGACAGAACAGCATCTGTGCTGTAAGTATCGGTGCAATTAATAAACTAATGGGAATCCAAAAATCTGAGATTTCCTCAAGTGACAGATATTTGCCATATTTAATATCTGAAACACATGCAATATTGCTTAAGTGACATATAAGGATATATTGAATTTTTTCATGCTTCTGAAAAGTTCTTGTCAGAAGTGGGATTTGAACCCACGCCTCCAATCGGAGACCAGAAGTCTCAGTATTTGAGAAGGTTGAAACCCTTGAGTCTGGCGCCTTAGACCGCTCGGCCATCCTGACAGTACAACAGCTTTGTTGTAAGTATCGGTACAAATAGAGAACTAATGGGAATCCAAAAGTCAGAGTTTTCTTCAAGTGGTTGATATTTGCCATATTTAATATCTGAAACACATACTATGTTGCTTAAGTGACATATAATGATATATGGAATTTTTTCAGGTTTCTGAAAAGTTGTTGTCAGAAGTGCGATTTGAACCCACGCCTCCAATCGGAGACCAGAAGCCTCAGCAGTTGAGAAGGTCGAAACCCTTGATTCTGGCGCCTTAGACCGCTCGGCCATCCTGACAGTACGACAGCTTTGCTGTAAGTATGGGTACAGTTAATGAAATAGTGGGAATCCAAATGTTTCAGCTTTTGTAAGTGATAGATATTTGCCACATTTAAAATCTGAGAACATATTCTATATTGCTTAAGTTGTAGATGTCATTTTTTCAGGCTTCTGAAAAGCTGTAGTCAGAAGTGGGATTTGAACCCATGCCTCTATTCGGAGACCAGAAGGCTCAGTTTTTGAGAAGGTTGAAACCCTTGAGTCTGGCGCCTTTGACCGCTCGGCCATCCTGACATTACGACAGCTTTCGTGTAAGTATCGGTACAAATAGAGAACTAATGGGAATCCAAAAGTCAGAGTTTTCTTCAAGTGGTTGATATTTGCCATATTTAATATCTGAAACACATACTATGTTGCTTAAGTGACATATAATGATATATGGATTTTTTTCAGGTTTCTGAAAAGTTGTTGTCAGAAGTGGAATTTGAGCCCACGCCTCCATTCGGAGACCAGAAGCCTCAGTATTTGAGAAGGTTGAAACTCTTGAGTCTGTCGCCTTAGACCGCTCGGCCATCCTGACAGTATGACAGCTGTGCTGTAAGTATCGGTGCAATTAATAAACTAATGGGAATCCAAAAGTCTGAGCTTTCGTCAAGTGACAGATATTTGCCATATTTAATATCTAAGAACATATTCTATATTGCTTAAGTCATTTATGACATTTTTTCGGGCTCCTGAAAAATAGTTGTCAGAAGTGGGATTTGAACCTACGCCTCCACTCGGAGACCAGAAGCCTCAGCATTTGAGAAGGTTGAAACCTTGAGTCTGGGGGCTTAGACCGCTCGGCCATCCTAACAGTACGACAGCTCTGCTGTAAGTATCGGTGCAATTAATGAACTAATGGGAATCCAAAAGTCTGAGCTTTCGTCAAGTGACAGATATTTGCCATATTTAATATCTAAGAACATATTCTATATTGCTTAAGTCATTTATGACATTTTTTCGGGGTCCTGAAAAATAGTTGTCAGAAGTGGGATTTGAACCCACACCTCCATTCGGAGACCAGAAGCCTCAGTATTTGAGAAGGTTGAAACCTTGAGTCTGGCGCCTTAGACCGCTCGGCCATCCTGACAGTACAACAGCTGTACTGTAAGTATCGGTGCAATTAATAAACTAATGGGAATCCAAAAGTCTGAGTTTTCATCAAGTGATAGATATTTGCCACATTTAAAATCTGAGAACATATTCTATATTGCTTAATGCCGAGTTCAGACTGCACGATTTTCAAAGCAATCGCGTCACAGATGTTTTCACACTGCTTGACTATCTGGGGTAGCATTCTGTCGCTGCTGTGTTCACACTGCACGATGGATCGGCGACAGGGCGTTTCACACTGCATGACTTTACAATAGGAAGAATCGCCGACAACTTTGTCCCGGTCCACAAACTACGTCTCACAACCAAACACACGCGAGAAGTGACATGGAAACAACGCAAGGTCAGGCGTGCAAGTTCTCACATGAGACTGGTATTATTATTAAAAAAAATGGTAGCCCGCAAGAAGCTTGTCATACAAATAGCATGTGCACTCATTTGCAGTGAAAAGAAAAGAAGCCGAAGCTATTCTTGTTGATACTGTGGTCTATACCTTCGTAACTCCTCCCCCAACTTCCCGCTGGCTTAGATGTTGCTGTCTCATTGGATGTAGGTAATCGCCGATGTGTTTTTCAGTCAGATCACCTTTCACACGGCATGATTTTGAATCGCCGACAGGTCCAGATATTTAGCATGCCAAATATCTCACGGGTGTCTGCGACACGTCAGCGATTCTCTCAGATCGCGTCTTTGATAGTTCACACTGTGTGATAGTCACTCACGTGAACGAGCACTGATTTGCCTGTGATTTCGGGCATTTGTCGGCGATTTCTCAAAACCTGTCGGCGAGTCAAAATCGGGGCTAAAATCATGCAGTCTGAACTAGGCTTAAGTCGTAGATGTCATTTTTTCGGGCTTCTGAAAAGTTATTGTCAGAAGTGGGAATTGGACCCACGCCTCCATTCGGAGAACAGAAGTCTCAGTATTTGAGAAGGTTGAAATCCTTGAGTGTGGCGCCTTAGACCGCTCGGCCATCCTGACAGCACGACAGCTATGCTCTTACTCTCAATTCAGCACTTCCTGTTTGACACGTCACTTCCTGTTTGTCCTAGCGCGCACCTTGAGTTGAAGCTCCGTCGAGTCAAATTACTATTTTCTATTTTTAAACCTAAAAACAATTCTATACACCATCGTTCTTGTTTTTCCATAACATGTGAATATACCCGTCGTGTGGTACAACAAAAACAATCGGAACGCCTTGTTATCATTAGTTTTTATTTTTGCTTTCCCGAGTCTGCTACTAAGCTAGCTTATAACCCTTTTAGCTTTGCCAGCGTGGTTGCGGCTAATCTTGCATACATCGTTTATTCTCTATTCACAAACACTTAAACTGCTTACTCACTGTTACTTGCTTTAATGGCGAATTTGTGTCTACCTTTGAGTGCAGGTGAAGACACGTTCGAGCTGCACTCGGTTCTGATGGAGCTGGAGGCAGTGGAGAAGCAGATCCAGGAGCTCCTGGCAAGACAGATTCAGCTGCGAATCCGAAAGGATGCTCTGGAATCTGTCCGGGTAAGTGTACAGCTCGATCCTAACACTCCCATAACCTCTACTCCGTGTGATTCTCTGCACAGATCCGCCGCACCCAGGACGCGATCCTCCCAGATGTCGTTCACTCCGGCGCCGGGACACCACGGACCCTGGGTGCAGCAGCAGAGGAAAGCGCGAGCCAGACCCCGAGCCAGGACCTCTCCCCCTCCGCCGCCCCTGGTCTTCGAGATCTCCACCCGGAACCGCTTTGCTCCCCTCCGCGAGACGGAACGCGGCGCTGTGATCGTCGGAGACTCCATCGTCCGGTACGTTCGTGCTAACTTAGCTAACGGTAAAGTGCACACTCGCTGTTTCTCTGGTGCTCGCGTTGTTGATGTCTCTTCACAGATACCTGCCATCCTGAAGGACGATGTGAGTGTCGGCGCGATCGTCCTGCACGCAGGGGTGAACGACGTCAGGCTGCGGCAGACGGAGGTCCTGAAGAGGGATTTCAGGAGCCTGATCGAGACGGTTCGCAGCACAGCGCCCGCGACGAGAATCATCGTGTCAGGACCGCTTCCCACGTATCGACGTGGACACGAAAGGTTCAGTAGACTTTTTGCTCTAAATGAATGGTTGTTGTCATGGTGTAAAGAACAGAAACTGCTCTTTGTCAATAATTGGAATCTTTTCTGGAAGCGTCCTAGGCTTTACCGCGCTGATGGCCTGCACCCCAGCAGAGTCGGAGCAGAACTGCTGTCGGACAACATCTCCAGGACGCTGCACTCCATTTGACTAGTAAGCAATTCTTCAAATAGTTGCGTTGATGGCTTTTGTTATGCACATTTAAACGATAGTATTGGTGCTGTCCAACCTATAAAGACTGTGTCTGTTCCTCGAATAGTGAGGTCAAAACAAAAATTTAATGCAGGATCTAGAACAAATCTAATCGTGATTAGACCAAAAAAATGCACAATAAATGAACAAAATCAATTTTTAAAGCTTGGGCTCCTAAACATTAGATCACTCGCACCCAAAGCACTTATTGTAAATGAAATAATCACAGACAACAGTTTTGATGTACTCTGCTTGGCTGAAACTTGGCTAAAACCAAACGATTATATTGGTCTTAATGAGTCTACTCCACCAAACTACTGTTATAAGCATGAACCCCGTCAGATTGGTCGTGGCGGTGGTGTTGCAACAATTTATAGTGATATTTTCAATGTTACCCAGAAAACAGGGTACAGGTTTAATTCATTTGAAGTACTCCTACTCAATGTTACTCTGTCAGATATGCAAAATAAATCTCTCCTATCTCTTGCTCTGGCTACTGTGTATAGACCTCCAGGGTCGTATACAGAATTCCTAAAAGAATTTGCAGATTTCCTTTCTGACCTATTGGTTAATTTTGATAAAGCATTAATTGCTGGGGATTTTAACATTCATGTTGATAATACAAATGATGCGTTAGGACTTGCGTTTAATGACCTGTTAAACTCTTTTGGAGTCAAACAAAACATCACTGGGCCCACTCATCGTTTTAATCATACACTAGATCTAATTATATTGCACGGACTTGATCTTACTGATATAGATATCGTACCTCAAAGCGATGATGTTACCGATCATTTCCTCGTATCGTGCATGCTGCGTATCACTGATGTTAACTATATAGCTCCGCGCTATCGTCTGGGCAGAACTATTGTTCCTGCTACCAAAGATAGATTCGCAAAAAACCTGCCTGATTTATCTCAACTGCTCTGTGCACCCATAAATAAACATGAACTAGACAAAATGACTAGTAACATAGGCACTATCTTCTCTAATACATTAGAAGCTGTTGCCCCAATCAAGCTAATAAAGGTTAGAGAAAAACCTACTGCGCATTGGTACAACAGTAATACCCATTCTCTCAAAAAAGAAACTCGTAATCTTGAGCGTAAATGGAGAAAAACTAACTAACAATTTTTTTAAAATTGCATGGAAAAACAGTATGTCCAGCTATAGACGGGCTTTTAAAGCTGCTAAAGCCGAGTATATCCACCAACTAATAGAAAAAAACCAAAACAATCCAAGGTTTTTATTTAGCACAGTGGCTAGATTAACAAATAACCAAACACCTCCTGACCTGAATATTCCTGCACAGTTTAATAGTAACGTCTTTATGAATTTCTTTACTGATAAAATAGACAACATTAGAAACACAATAACTAATATAGATACCACAGCAACTGATACTTCAACATTAGTCATTACACCGGAAGAAAAACTCCAGTGCTTTAAAACTATAGAACAGAAAGAATTAAATAAACTTATCACCACATCTAAACCAACAACATGCCTATTAGATCCTGTACCCACTAAATTACTAAAAGAGTTGTTACCTGTAGCAGAAGTACCGCTTCTTAATATTGTTAACTCATCGTTATCTTTAGGTCATGTCCCAAAACCATTCAAACTAGCGGTTATTAAACCTCTTATTAAGAAACCACAGCTAGACCCTGGTGAATTGGCAAATTGCAGACCCATTTCTAATCTTCCATTTATGTCTAAAATTCTAGAAAAAGTTGTGTCTGCTCAATTGTGCTCCTTCTTGCAAAATAATAATATATTTGAAGAATTTCAGTCAGGTTTCAGGCCCCATCATAGCACAGAAACTGCACTTGTAAAAATCACAAACGACTTGCTACTTGCGTCAGATCAAGGCTGCGTCTCATTGCTAGTTTTACTTGATCTTAGTGCTGCGTTCGACACTATAGATCATGAAATACTCATAAATCGATTACAAAACTATACAGGTATTCAAGGGCAGGCTTTAGGATGGTTCAGATCATACCTGTCCGATCGCTACCACTTTGTTTATTTAAACGGAGAGTCATCGCAGTTATCACCAGTAAAGTATGGAGTGCCACAAGGATCTGTCCTAGGTCCTCTGCTATTTTCAATTTACATGTTACCCCTCGGTAATATTATTAGGAAATATGGGATCAGTTTCCATTGTTATGCTGATGACACTCAACTATATATTTCAACAAGACCAGATGAAACTTCTAACTTAGCAAAGTTAACAGAGTGTGTTAAAAATGTGAAAGACTGGATGACCAATAATTTTCTACTGTTAAATTCAGATAAGACTGAGATATTACTTATTGGACCAAAAAACAGTACACAGAATCTCTTAAACTGCAACTTGCAACTAGATGGATGTACTGTTATTTCCTCTACAGTCAAAAATTTGGGTGTTATATTAGAAAGCAACCTGTCTTTTGAAAATCATATTTCCTATGTTACAAAAACAGCATTCTTTCATCTTAGAAACATTGCTAAGCTACGGAACATGCTACCTGTTTCTGATGCAGAAAAGTTAGTTCATGCATTCATGACGTCTAGACTGGACTATTGTAATGCACTACTAGGTGGTTGTCCTGCTTCTTCAATAAATAAACTACAGGTAGTCCAAAATGCAGCTGCTAGAGTCCTTACCAGGTCAAGAAAATATGATCATATTACCCCAATTTTACAGTCTCTACACTGGCTACCTATTAGGTTCCGTATCACTTAAAAAATATTACTTCTTACCTATAAGGCCCTAAATTGTTTAGCTCCTGAATACCTAACTAGTCTCCTACTACGCTACAATCCCTCACGCTCCCTAAGGTCGCAAAACTCTGGACTTTTGGTAGTACCTAGGATAGCAAAGTCCACTAAAGGAGGGAGAGCCTTTTCTCATTTGGCTCCCAAACTCTGGAATAGCCTTCCTGATAACGTTCGGGGTTCAGACACACTCTCTATGTTTAAATCTAGATTAAAGACTCATCTTTAGCCAAGCATTCACATAATGTATCTCATAACGTTGTAATTTCAGTTACATCTGATCAAATGCACATTAATATTCCTCAGCTTGGGCTAAACACATCATTTTTGTTTGGTCGGAAGTTGGAACAGCAGCTACGCTAATTATTTCTTTGTTTCTCTGTCTCTGCCACGGGATTTCCATCCCGTGGTAACTAGGGTTTACACAAGATTCAGCCCGGATTCAGAAGAAGAGATGATGCCAACCCCTCAGAGGACCGCAGATGATGCCAGCCTTGAAACAACATACAGCACTACATAATTTTCCTACAAGTCGATTACAGCACATAACCATTGCAATTAGTGTTCATCATCTGTTTGATTACACAGTTACTGATTTTAATATTTATATCATATGTACATCGACTCAACATACAGTATTCACCACTAATAAGCTACTAAATATATTGTAGTAGCCTAAAACTTTTGTACAGCTGCTCTGCAACAATTTGTATTGTAAAAAGCGCTATACAAATAAACTTGAATTGAATTGAATTGAATTAAGGATCGGTGCAATTAATAAACTAATGGGAATCCAAAAGTTTTCGCCAAGTGATAGATATTTGCCACATTTAAAATCTGAGAACATATTCTATATTGCTTAAGTCGTAGATGTCATTTTTTCGGGCTTCTGAAAAGTTATTGTCAGAAGTGGGATTTGAACCCACGCCTCCATTCGGAGACCAGAAGCCTCAGTATTTGAGAAGGTTGAAACCCTTGCGTCTGGCGCCTTAGACCGCTCGGCCATCCTGACAGTACAACATCTGTACTGTAAGTATCGGTGCAATTAATAAACTAATGGGATTCCAAAAGTCTGAGTTTTCATCAAGTGATAGATATTTGCCACATTTCAAATCTGAGACCAGAACGACAACTATGCTGTAAGTATCGGCACAATTAATAAACTAATGGGAATCCAAAAGTCTGAGTTTTCGTCAAGTGATAGATATTTGCCACATTTAAAATCTGAGAACATATTCTATATTGCTTAAGTCGTAGATGTCATTTTTTCGGGCTTCTGAAAAGTTATTGATAGAAGTGGGATTTGAACCCACGCCTCCATTTGGAGACCAGAAGCCTCAGTATTTGAGAAGGTTGAAACCCTTGAGTCTGGCGCCTTAGACCGCTCGGCCATCCTGACAATACGACAGCTGCGCTGTAAGTATCGTTGCAATTAATAAACTAATGGGAATCCAAAAGTATGAGCTTTTGTCAAGTGACAGATATTTGCCATATTTAATATCTGAAACACATGCTATATTGCTTAAGTGACATATAAGGATATATGGAATTTTTTCAGGCTTCTGAAAAGTTGTTGTCAGAAATGGGATTTGAACCCACGCCTCCAATCGGAGACCAGAAGCCTCAGTATTTGAGAAGGTTGAAACCCTTGAGTCTGGCGCCTTAGACCGCTCGGCCATCCTGACAATACGACAGCTGCGCTGTAAGTATCGTTGCAATTAATAAACTAATGGGAATCCAAAAGTCTGAGCTTTTGTCAAGTGACAGATATTTGCCATATTTAATATCTGAAACACATGCTATATTGCTTAAGTGACATATAAGGATATATGGAATTTTTTCAGGCTTCTGAAAAGTTGTTGTCAGAAATGGGATTTGAACCCACGCCTCCAATCGGAGACCAGAAGCCTCAGTATTTGAGAAGGTCGAAACCCTTGAGTCTGGCGCCTTGGACCACTCGGCCATCCTGACAGTACGACAGCTGTGCTGTAATTATCAGTGCAATTAATAAACTAATGGGAATCCAAAAGTTTGAGCTTTCGTCAAGTGACAGATATTTGCCATATTTAATATCTAAGAACATATTCTATATTGCTTAAGTAATTTTTGACATTTTTTCGGGCTCCTGAAAAATAGTTGTCAGAAGAGGGATTTGAACCCACGCCTCCATTCGGAGACCAGAAGCCTCAGTATTTGAGAAGGTTGAAACCTTGAGTCTGGCGCCTCAGACCGCTCGGCCACCCTGACAGCACGACAGCAGTGCTGTAAGTATCGGTGCAATTAATAAACTAATGGGAATCCAAAAGTCTGAGTTTTCATCAAGTGATAGATATTTGCCACATTTAAAATCTGAGACCAGAACGTCAACTATGCTGTAAGTATCGGCGCAATTAATAAACTAATGGGAATCCAAAAGTCTGAGTTTTCGTCAAGTGATAGATATTTGCCACATTTGAAATCTGAGAAAATATTCTATATTGCTTAAGTCGTAGATGTCATTTTTTCGGGCTTCTGAAAAGTTATTGTCAGAAGTGGGATTTGAACCCACGCCTCCATTCGGAGACCAGAAGCCTCAGTATTTGAGAAGGTTGAAACCCTTGAGTCTGGCGCCTTAGACCGCTCGGCCATCCTGACAGTACATCAGCTGTACTGTAAGTATCAGTGCAATTAATAAACTAATGGGAATCCAAAAGTCTGAGTTTTCGTCAAGTGATAGATATTTGCCACATTTAAAATCTGAGAACATATTCTATATTGCTTAAGTCGTAGATGTCATTTTTTCGGGCTTCTGAAAAGTTATTGTCAGAAGTGGGATTTGAACCCACGCCTCCATTCGGAGACCAGAAGCCTCAGTATTTGAAAAGGTTGAAACTCTTGAGTCTGGCGCCTTAAGCCTAGTTCAGACTGCATGATTTTAGCCCCGATTTTGACTCGCCGACAGGTTTTGAGAAATCGCCGACAAATGCCCGAAACCACAGGCAAATCGGTGCTCGTTCACGTGAGTGACAATCACACAGTGTGAACTATCAAAGATGCGATCTGAGAGAATCGCCGACGTGTCGCCGACAACCGTGAGATATTTGGCATGCTAAATATCTGGACCTGTCGGCGATTCAAAATCATGCCGTGTGAAAGGTGATCTGACTGAAAATCACATCGGCGATTACCTACAGCCAATGAGATAGCAACATCCAGGCCAGCGGAAAGTTGGGGGAGGAGTTATGAAGGTATAGATCACAGTATCAACAAGAATAGCTTCGGCTTCTTTTCTTTTCGCTGCAAATGAGTGCACATGCTATTTGTATGACAAGCTTTTTGCGGGCTACCATTTTTTATAATAATACCAGTCTCATGTGAGAACTTGCACGCCTGACCTCACGTTGTTTCCATGTCACATTTCGCGTGTGTTTGGTTGTGAGACGTAGTTCGCGGACCGGGACAAAGTTGTCGGCGATTCTTCCTATTGTAAAGTCATGCAGTGTGAAACCCCCTGTCTCCGATCCATCGTGCAGTGTGAACACAGCAGCGACAGAATGCAACCCCAGATAGTCATGCAGTGTGAAAACATCTGTGACGCGATTGCTTTGAAAATCGTGCAGTCTGAACTCGGCTTTAGACCACTCAGCCATCCTGACAGTACGACAGCTGTGCTGTAAGTATCGGTGCAATTAATAAACTAATGGGAATCCAAAAGTTTGAGCTTTCGTCAAGTGACAGATATTTGCCATATTTAATATCTAAGAACATATTCTATGTTGCTTAAGTCATTTATGACATTTTTTCGGGCTCCTGAAAAATAGTTGTCAGAAGTGGGATTTGAATCTACGCCTCCATTCGGAGACCAGAAGCCTCAGTATTTGAGAAGGTTGAAACCTTGAGTCTGGCGCCTTAGACTGCTCGGCCACCCTGACAGCACGACAGCTGTGCTGTAAGTATCGGTGCAATTAATAAACTAATGGGAATCCAAAAGTCTGAGGTTTTGTCAAGTGACAGATATTTGCCATATTTAATATCTGAAACACATGCTATATTGCTTAAGTGACATATAAGGATATATGGAATTTTTTCAGGCTTCTGAAAAGTTGTTGTTAGAAGTGGGATTTGAACCCACGCCTCCAATCGGAGACCAGAGGCCTCAGTGTTTGAGAAGGTCGAAAGCCTTGAGTCTGGCGCCTTAGACCGCTCGGCCATCCTGACAGCACGACAGCTGTGCTGTAATTATCGGTGCAATTAATAAACTAATGGGAATCCAAAAGTTTGAGCTTTCGTCAAGTGACAGATATTTGCCATATTTAATATCTAAGAACATATTCTATGTTGCTTAAGTCATTTATGACATTTTTTCGGGCTCCTGAAAAATAGTTGTCAGAAGTGGGATTTGAACCCACGCCTCCATTCGGAGACCAGAAGTCTCAGTATTTGAGAAGGTTGAAACCCTTGAGTCTGGCGCCTTAGACCGCTCGGCCATCCTGACAAAACGACAGCTGCGCTGTAAGTATCGTTGCAATTAATAAACTAATGGGAATCCAAAAGTGTGAGGTTTTGTCAAGTGACAGATATTTGCCATATTTAATATCTGAAACACATGCTATATTGCTTAAGTGACATATAAGGATATATGGAATTTTTTCAGGCTTCTGAAAAGTTGTTGTTAGAAGTGGGATTTGAACCCACGCCTCCAATCGTCGACCAGAAGCCTCAGTGTTTGAGAAGGTCGAAACCCTTGAGTCTGGCGCCTTGGACCACTCGGCCATCCTGACAGTACGACAGCTGTGCTGTAATTATCGGTGCAATTAATAAACTAATGGGAATCCAAAAGTTTGAGCTTTCGTCAAGTGACAGATATTTGCCATATTTAATATCTAAGAACATATTCTATGTTGCTTAAGTCATTTATGACATTTTTTCGGGCTCCTGAAAAATAGTTGTCAGAAGTGGGATTTGAATCTACGCCTCCATTCGGAGACCAGAAGCCTCAGTATTTGAGAAGGTTGAAACCTTGAGTCTGGCGCCTTAGACTGCTCGGCCACCCTGACAGCACGACAGCTGTGCTGTAAGTATCGGTGCAATTAATAAACTAATGGGAATCCAAAAGTCTGAGCTTTCGTCAAGTGATAGATACAGTATTTGCCCTATTTAAAATCTGAGAACATATTCTATATTGCTTAAGTCATTTTTGACATTTTTTCGGGCTCCTGAAAAATGGTTGTCAGAAGAGGGATTTGAACCCACGCCTCCATTCGGAGACCAGAAGCCTCAGTATTTGAGAAGGTTGAAACTCTTGAGTCTGTCGCCTTAGATTGCTCGGCCATCCTGACAGAACAACATCTGTGCTGTAAGTATTAGCGCAATTAATAAACTAATGGGAATCCAAAAGCGTGAGCATTCGTCAAGTGACAGATATTTGCCATATTTAATATCTAAGAACATATTCTATATTGCTTAAGTCATTTATGACATTTTTTCAGGCTCCTGAAAAACAGGTGTCATAAGTGGGATTTGAACCCACGACTCCATTCGGAGACCAGAAGTCTCAGTATTTGAGAAGGTTGAAACCCTTGAGTCTGGCGCCTTAGACCGCTCGGCCATCCTGACAGTACGACAGCGGTGCTGTAAGTATCGGTGCAATTAATAAACTAATGGGAATCCAAAAGTCTGAGTTTTCATCAAGTGATATATATTTGCCACATTTAAAATCTGAGACCAGAACGTCAACTATGCTGTAAGTATCGGCGCAATTAATAAACTAATGGGAATCCAAAAGTCTGAGTTTTCGTCAAGTGATAGATATTTGCCACATTTAAAATCTGAGAACATATTCTATATTGCTTAAGTCGTAGATGTCATTTTTTCGGGCTTCTGAAAAGTTATTGTCAGAAGTGGGATTTGAACCCACGCCTCCATTCGGAGACCAGAAGCCTCAGTATTTGAGAAGGTTGAAACCCTTGAGTCTGGCGCCTTAGACCGCTCGGCCATCCTGACAGTATGACAGCTGCGCTGTAAGTATCGGTGCAATTAATAAACTAATGGGAATCCAAAAGTTTGAGCTTTTGTCAAGTGATAGATATTTGCCATATTTAATATCTGAAACACATGCTATGTTGCTTAAGTGACATGTAAGGATAAATGGAATTTTTTCAGGCTTCTGAAAAGTTGTTGTCAGAAGTGGGCCTTGAACCCACGTCTCCAATCAGAGACCAGAAGCCTCAGTATTTGAGAAGGTTGAAACCCTTGAGTCTGGCGCCTTAGACCGCTCGGCCATCCTGACAGTATGACAGCTGCGCTGTAAGTATCGGTGCAATTAATAAACTAATGGGAATTCAAAAGTCTGAGCTTTCGTCAAGTGATAGATATTTGCCCTATTTAAAATCTTAGAACATATTCTATATTGCTTAAGTCATTTTTGACATTTTTTCGGGCTCCTGAAAAACAGTTGTCAGAAGAGGGATGTGAACCCACGCCTCCATTCGGAGACCAGAAGCTTTAGTATTTGAGAAGGTTGAAACCCTTGAGTCTGGTGCCTTAGACCGCTCGGCCATCCTGACAGTACATCAGCTGTACTGTAAGTATCAATGCAATTAATAAACTAATGGGAATCCAAAAGTCTGAGTTTCGTCAAGTGATAGATATTTGCCACATTTAAAATCTGAGAACATATTCTATATTGCTTAAGTCGTAGATGTCATTTTTTCGGGCTTCTGAAAAGTTATTGTCAGAAGTGGGATTTGAACCCACGCCTCCATTCGGAGACCAGAAGCCTCAGTATTTGAAAAGGTTGAAACTCTTGAGTCTGGCGCCTTAAGCCTAGTTCAGACTGCATGATTTTAGCCCCCATTTTGACTCGCTGACAGGTTTTGAGAAATCGCCGACAAATTCCCGAAATCACAGGCAAATCGGTGCTCGTTCACGTGAGTGACAATCACACAGTGTGAACTATCAAAGATGCGATCTGAGAGAATCGCCGACGTGTCGCCGACAACCGTGAGATATTTGGCATGCTAAATATCTGGACCTGTCGGCGATTCAAAATAATGTCATGTGAAAGGTGATCTGACTGAAAATCACATCAGGGATTACCTACAGCCAATGAGACAGCAACATCCAGGCCAGCGGAAAGTTGGGGGAGGAGTTATGAAGGTATAGATCACAGTATCAACAAGAATAGCTTCGGCTTCTTTTCTTTTCGCTGCAAATGAGTGCACATGCTATTTGTATGACAAGCTTTTTGCGGGCTACCATTTTTTATAATAATACCAGTCTCATGTGAGAACTTGCACGCCTGACCTCACGTTGTTTCCATGTCACATTTCGCGTGTGTTTGGTTGTGAGACGTAGTTCGCGGACCGGGACAAAGTTGTCGGCGATTCTTCCTATTGTAAAGTCATGCAGTGTGAAACCCCCTGTCTCCGATCCATCGTGCAGTGTGAACACAGCAGCGACAGAATGCAACCCCAGATAGTCATGCAGTGTGAAAACATCTGTGACGCGATTGCTTTGAAAATCGTGCAGTCTGAACTCGGCTTTAGACCACTCAGCCATCCTGACAGTACGACAGCTGTGCTGTAAGTATCGGTGCAATTAATAAACTAATGGGAATCCAAAAGTCTGAGCTTTCGTCAAGTGACAGATTTTTGCCATATTTAATATCTAAGAACATATTCTATATTGCTTAAGTCATTTATGACATTTTTTTGGGCTCCTGAAAAATAGTTGTCAGAAGTGGGATTTGAACCCACGCCTCCATTCGGAGACCAGAAGTCTCAGTATTTGAGAAGGTTGAAACCCTTGAGTCTGGCGCCTTAGACCGCTCGGCCATCCTGACAATACGACAGCTGCGCTGTAAGTATCGTTGCAATTAATAAACTAATGGGAATCCAAAAGTGTGAGGTTTTGTCAAGTGACAGATATTTGCCATATTTAATATCTGAAACACATGCTATATTGCTTAAGTGACATATAAGGATATATGGAATTTTTTCAGGCTTCTGAAAAGTTGTTGTTAGAAGTGGGATTTGAACCCACGCCTCCAATCGGAGACCAGAGGCCTCAGTGTTTGAGAAGGTCGAAACCCTTGAGTCTGGCGCCTTGGACCACTCGGCCATCCTGACAGCACGACAGCTGTGCTGTAAGTATCGGTGCAATTAATAAACTAATGGGAATCCAAAAGTTTGAGCTTTCGTCAAGTGACAGATATTTGCCATATTTAATATCTAAGAACATATTCTATGTTGCTTAAGTCATTTATGACATTTTTTCGGGCTCCTGAAAAATAGTTGTCAGAAGTGGGATTTGAATCTACGCCTCCTTTCGGAGACCAGAAGCCTCAGTATTTGAGAAGGTTGAAACCTTGAGTCTGGCGCCTTAGACCGCTCGGCCATCCTGACAGTATGACAGCTGCGCTGTAAGTATCGGTGCAATTAATAAACTAATGGGAATTCAAAAGTCTGAGCTTTCTTCAAGTGATAGATATTTGCCATATTTAAAATCTAAGAACATATTCTATATTGCTTAAGTCGTAGATGTCATTTTTTCGGGCTTCTGAAAAGTATTGTCAGAAGTGGGATTTGAACCCACGCCTCCATTCGGAGACCAGAAGCCTCAGTATTTGAGAAGGTTGAAACCTTGAGTCTGGCGCCTTAGACCGCTCGGCCATCCTGACAGAATGACGGCTGCGCTGTAAGTATCGGTGCAATTAATAAACTAATGGGAATTCAAAAGTCTGAGCTTTCATCAAGTGACAGATATTTGCCATATTTAATATCTAAGAACATATTCTATATTGCTTAAGTCATTTATGACATTTTTTCGGGCTCCTGAAAAATAGTTGTCAGAAGTGGGATTTGAACCAACGCCTCCATTCGGAGACCAGAAGTCTCAGCATTTGAGAAGGTTGAAATCCTTGAGTCTGGCGCCTTAGACCGCTCGGCCATCCTGACAGTACTACAGCTGTGCTGTAAGTATCGGTGCAATTAATAAACTAATGGGAATCCAAAAGTATGAGCTTTCGTCAAGTGATAGATATTTGCCATATTTAAAATCTAAGAACATATTCTATATTGCTTAAGTCATTTATGACATTTTTTTGGGCTCCTGAAAAATAGTTGTCAGAAGTGGGATTTGAACCTACGCCTATATTCGGAGACCAGGGCCCGTATTCACAAAACATCTTAAGGCTAAAAGTAGCTCATAACTTGCCGATTTAGGAGAAAATCTTAAAAATAATGGGCGTGTCAGTCCTAAATTTAGGACTCCTAAATTTTTGCTCTAAGAGTATTTCACAAAGCGTTTTAGCATTAAAACTAGCTCCTAAATATGTGAAACGTAAAAGTTGATTTATACAAGACGCGCCTGCTAATTTGTTTGGATGCGCGGCAAAAGTGACGTCATCGCGGCGTTTTTGACTGAATGGGTACGTCTGTACAGACATCTCTATGATCCATCAATGCGTGATTATAGAGATACTGCAAATAACTCTTGAACAGAAATCGCCACCAGCGTTGGACTTTTGCAAGAAAGTTTGTGAAATTACATTTGAACACTTGTGTTGGTTTTACTGTGTTAGACTGATAATAAAATATTTTTCATAATTGCTTGTGCTAGTGTTTTACATTAGTTTTGTGGTGTAAACACATGTCAATTTATTAAGGTTGATTAACTCTCCTAATATCCTCAGATTTCCCAACATTTTTTCCATGCCAATTAATGGGAACCTAGCAGGGTTACATTTGTAAAAGCAGCGGCTATTTGCATTGTGTATTTATTTGAGTATTTACACTTTGTTAAAATAGCAGGATTTTCTGCTATTTATAATAATATTTATTGCAAATAGAAGCAAGTATCAAGTAGTAGAATAAAAGTATTGAGTGTAAATTATAGTTTTAATTCAAATTATTAAATATTGGGACAATAAGCCAACCCTAACTGATACTTTATTTTCAACTTTTCGATTATTTCCTTTATTTTTATTGAAAATAAATTATTTTCCGCTTTGATTTGAAATTTGAAAAGGGAGAAAAAAAGGTACTCAACTGGCGGATTCGAACCTGTATCGATCGCATTGAAAACAGACGAATACACGATTTATCATCTGCGCCACTGGAGATTACACGTTATTTGGGGAAGATGTACAGCACAAGACATAAAGACGACACTCAGCTTAATACTTAATAAATTAATACTTAGCTAAAGTTTATTATTAAACATTTATGAATGCACAGACTTTTTTTCTTAAATGTAAATCTTGCTTTAGAGTGTTCATATATATATATTTACATGTATGTATGTATGTATGTATGTATGTATGCTCTCTCTCTATATATATACACACACACACACGTATAGTCAGAGCCTGCAACCATAAAACTTTTTATCTTACCACTACAAGTTCTCCTAAATGCCAGTAAAAGTTTTTAGCTAAGAGTTTTCTCTTAAAACCTATTCACAAAGCTGCTGAGACAAACTTTTACTAAGGAACAGAGAGAAGACCTAAGCTAAGAGTAAGGGGCGGGGTTGACCTTGTTACTATGGATGATGTCAGCATGTTAACTAACTATGCACACAATGATTGGCTGAAAGGGAAAGTGTCTCTGTCAGACATTTATTCATAGAAATATTAAAGTGCAATATTACGTTGCCGTATTCAAATAAAGGTTTTAAAATAACAAATATTGCCATATGCAAATAAAGATTTTAAAACGCAGGCTAAGTCACTAATTAAACAATTATATGTTCAGCTAATTGTCAGCCTCTTACATGTGTGCTCCTCATGTACAATCAGTGGATATGTATATAAACAGCCTTTTAATTAACAGGGTAGAATAATCATGGCTGATAGTAAGGCATGTAAACGTAAGAGAAAACCAAACTGGACGCAAGAACAGCTCTTACTTCTTGCCCAACTTGTTCATGAACACAAGGGTGTAATCAAGGGAAAATTTGGAGCCGGGATAACCTCCAAAACTAAAAAGGATGTGTGGGAAAATATATGTTTGCAAATAAATGCAGCTTTCCCACTTTTGTCCAGAAGCAAAGATGACTGTGAAAAGCGCTGGTATTCTTTGCAAAGTCAGGCCAGGGCAGAGATTGCAGAATTCAAGCGACAAACAACTGCTACAGGTAAAAGTGCATTATTTTCAAGATGACCATAATGTTTTCATGTAACCTTGTTATGCTATTGCAGATTAAATCTATAGCCTAATTAAAATATTTATTGTATTCATAAGGAGGTGGCTCAGCACCCAAGGCTTTATCACCTGTTGCCTCCATGGTGTACAGTGTCCTTGGGCACTCAGACACCAGCATAACAGGGCTGGAGGGATGTATTGACCCAGCAATGCAATTGCTGAATGAACTTGAGGAGTAAGTGTTTATTTGTTTGTTTTTTTAATGTAAACATTTGCCTCAATTATTCACAGCTTCCATTAATGATTGTCATTTTTATAAATCAATTAAGAATCACATAATTACAATGACTTACAAAAAATAATAATCATAATAATGATTTTATAAATGTCTCACAACATAGGGTACTCAAAATAAGATGCCAAAACTCTCTCTCTCTCTCTTTTTTTTAGGGCAAACACTTCATCTGGCAATTATGGCAATGCTCCTGCCCCCACTGCCCCAGATCTTCCTGCCCTTTCTCCAGGCTCTGCTCCTGCCAGTCCTGCAGCAACTGGTGGTGGTGGTGCTGCTGCTCCAACAGCATCTCTGTTGGAACAGAAATTGAAACTTGAAATTAGTTTATTAAAAAAACAGCACAGGCTCCTTGACACACAGGAGAGGCTTCTCCACTTACAAGAGAAGTACTATTCTCAGAAACTGAACATGCTTAAAGAGAGACAATCTCTTGAATAAAAACATTAAAATCATAACTTGTTTTGTGACTTATTTTTTTGTAGATTCAAGATGAAGCTAAAATAAAATGTGTCATTTAAGTACTTATTATAGCCTGGTAATTCAAGGTCTGTATTTAAGCAGAGAAGTGACATTACTCTGCTAGTCTGTGATACTGTTGTTGTGATGGTTTACCCAAAGTGTGTATTGACGAAGTGGTCCCTGTATGCCAGTCCACTTTGTAGCATGTGAACAACCACTCTGCCTTCTTCAGCAGCAGCAGAATCATCATCATCATCATCATCCTCTTCATTTTCCTCTGGCTGTGGAATATTTTGTTGCTTGCACAGGTTATGCAGAATGGCACAGACAGTGATGATCCTGCTCGCTTTCTCTGGTGTTAGCCGGATTTCCCCATGTAGGACATGAAACCGACGTTTCATCTGTCCAATGCCCCTTTCCACAACACTGCGAGTTTTCTTATGGGCTCTAAAACATATATAACGTCTTGAGTGAGACAGTGAATACTGATCGAAAGGTTTAAAACCGCTGAACATATGTTGTCTGTGTAATTTTGTTTATTTTTATTTTTTTATTTAAGTGTTTTTGTTACCAAAACAACCAGTGTTGTAGTGCACTTCTTTATCAGTCGGTTTTGCGTATACCCACTTCTAAATCCCCTGATGCGCATCATTCAGTAGTGTCGCGCATTAGCCAAATTCACTACATGAATAACAAATCACATGTGAATAAATGTAAATGTTCCCTTAAAAAACCCAGTAAAGACAGTGAAACAGTCCTTTAAAATATGTTTGATGATTGCGCCTGATGCGCCCGCTACTCCTCCAGCCCAGATGCTGCCAGTTGTGTCAGGGGAGGCGCGTAGAGTGGAGATTATTGATTAGTAGTACATTATAACAAAACCAATACCGTAAAAATTAAAATAAGCAGGTTTTTCAACCATAAATTTCTTAAACAAGTGAATAATTTATTGTGGGGGGATCAATTATGCATATACCCACTTCTGCAGGCACCACTAACACCACTGAATATAAAGCAAGCATTTTGTTAGCTTACCTGTTGTAATTCAACTGTGGTCCTGGTTGTGGGTGGATGTAAGGCGTAAGAAGCCATGTCCTGCATGGATAGCCACTGTCCCCCACCAAGTGACATCCAGGTGGGACATGATGCCTCTCAAACAGAAGCCTCAAGCCACTCTCTTGTAGGATCCGGGAGTCGTGTGTTGCACCTGGCCACTTGGCGACAATGTCCAGAATATTGTAACTGGCATCAAAAACCACCTGTGTGTTAATGCTGTGAAATTTTTTCCTGTTTACAAATGCGTGCTCATCTTCTGATGGTGCAATGATTCGGACATGTGTCCCATCTATAGCACCAACTACACCTGGTAATCCAGCTATGGCCATGAATTGGGCTTTGTTTCTGTGTAGTTGGCGAATGTCAAGAGGAAAGTTTATAAATTGACGGATGATGTGAGGTCGACAGAGGGCATTTATAGTTTGATGCAATATTCTGCTGACGGATGGCTGAGAAATTCCTAATTCATCTGCACTGCATAGCTGCATTTTACCTGTGGCCAGGTATCGTAGCGTTGTCAAAACCTTAATCTGTGGCGTTATTGGATTATTTCTGTTTGTTGGTGAAGTGACTACATCCCTGACAAGTTCCACAACAGTCATAATACCTTCGCGATTAAGACGATACCTTTTTAAAAGGTCATTATCGTCAAATGTTTCTAAAATGTTTCTGTTCCGAGGTAGATTGCCAGCAACAGCCATTTTTAGGATAGTTTTATGACTTGATCTTAGTGATTTAGGAGTCCTCTCCACTCTTCTTAACATTTCACAGATTTAGGAGCTAGTTTTAGTGCTAAAACGTTTTGTGAAATACTCTTAGAGCAAAAATTAGGAGTCCTAAATTTAGGATTGTTTTAAGCATTATTTTTAAGATTTTCTCCTAAATCGCTAAGTTATGAGATAGGCTACTTTTATCCTTAAGATCTTTTAGGAACAGGGGCCCAGAATTTGGTGATGTGCGCGTGCAGGCAGCACAGGCTTGCGGTGCAGAAGAACGCGTCGAGTATAAATCGTCCTAAATCATGCTTAAATCACAAGATCAAATCCTAACCTTCCTAATATTGCTGTTGCTGGTGATCGCCTCGGAACTTAAATGTTTTAGAAACACTCTGCATGTATATATATATATATATATGCACACATATTCCTACACAATTTTTTTTAGTCTTGGAGGTTATTTTCATTTGATTATATCCTACGTTGGGCAAGAAGTAACAGCTGTTCTTGCATCCAGTTTGGTTTTGTTTTACGTTTGCGTATCTCGCTATCAGCCATGATTATTCTATCATGAATAGAAAACAAGGCATTTCTGTAGGCGCCGATAGCCTAGCGGTTAGTGCGTCATATATAGCGTAACTCTGCTCAAAACGCCCTGAGTTCGATTCCTGTCTCGAAACATTTTGCTGCTCCCGCTCCCTTCTCTTCACCCAATGATTTTGTGTTAGTTCTCCGCTATTCTGTGTCATTAAAAGCATAAAAAGCTCTTTAAAAAAGTCTGTTTACATGCATATCAGCTAATTGTTTCTTATAAGAAGCACACAGGTAAAAGGCTGTCAATCATTTGAACACTTGTTTATTAAGTGACACTTGCCCTGTATTTTAAATTATTTTTGAATGTGGCAACATTTTTACTAACTTTTTAAAACTTTATTTGAATAAGACCATTTACAACATTTACTACAATATTTCTATGAATAAATGTCTGACAGAGATCCCTCCCCTAACAGCCAATCACTGTATGCATGGTTAGTGAGCATGCTGACATCATCCATAGTAACGAGGTCAACCCCGCCCCTTACTCTTAGCTTAAGACTTCTCTCTACTGCTTAGTAAAAGTTTGTCTCAGCAGCTTTGTTAATAGGTTTTAAGAGAAAACTCTTAGCTAAAAACTTTTACTGCTATTTAGGAGAACTCTTAGTGCTAAGATAAAATGTTTTGTGAATACGGGCCCAGAAGCCTCAGTATTTGAGAAGGTTGAAACCTTGAATCTGGCGCCTTAGACCGCTCAGCCACCCTGACAGTACGAGAGCTGTGCTGTAAGTATCGGCGCAATCAATAAACTAATGGGAATCCAAAAGTCTGAGTTTTCGTCAAGTGATAGATATTTGCCACATTTAAAATCTGAGAACATATTCTATATTGCTTAAGTCGTAGATGTCATTTTTTCGGGCTTCTGAAAAGTTATTGTCAGAAGTGGGAAATGAACCCAAGCCTCCATTCGGAGACCAGAAGCCTCAGTATTTGAGAAGGTTGAAACCCTTGAGTCTGGCGCCTTAGACCGCTCGGCCATCCTGACAATACGACAGCTGCGCTGTAAGTATCGTTGCAATAAATAAACTAATGGGAATCCAAAAGTCTGAGCTTTAGTCAAGTGACAGATATTTGCCATATTTAATATCTGAAACACATGCTATATTGCTTAAGTGATATATAAGGATATATGGAATTTTTTCAGGTTTCTGAAAAGTTGTTGTCAGAAGTGGGATTTGAACCCACGCCTCCAATCGGAGACCAGAAGCCTCAATATTTGAGAAGGTTGAAACCTTGAGTCTGGCGCCTTAGACCGCTCGGCCATCCTGACAGTACAACAGCTGTACTGTAAGTATCGGTGCAATTAATAAACTAATGGGAATTCAAAAGTCTGAGTTTTCATCAAGTGATAGATATTTGCCACATTTAAAATCTGAGACCAGAACGACAACTATAGTGTAAGTATCGGCACAATTAATAAACTAATGGGAATCCAAAAGTCTGAGTTTTCGTCAAGTGATAGATATTTGCCACATTTAAAATCTGAGAACATATTCTATATTGCTTAAGTCGTAGATGTCATTTTTTCGGGCTTCTGAAAAGTTATTGTCAAAAGTGGGATTTGAACCCAAGCCTCCATTCGGAGACCAGAAGCCTCAGTATTTGAGAAGGTTGAAACCCTTGAGTCTGGCGCCTTAGACCGCTCGGCCATCCTGACAATACGACAGCTGCGCTGTAAGTATCGTTGCAATAAATAAACTAATGGGAATCCAAAAGTCTGAGCTTTAGTCAAGTGACAGATATTTGCCATATTTAATATCTGAAACACATGCTATATTGCTTAAGTGACATATAAGGATATATGGAATTTTTTCAGGCTTCTGAAAAGTTGTTGTCAGAAGTGGGATTTGAACCCACGCCTCCAATCGGAGACCAGAAGCCTCAGTATTTGAGAAGGTTGAAACCTTGAGTCTGGCGCCTTAGACCGCTCGGCCATCCTGACAATACGACAGCTGCGCTGTAAGTATCGTTGCAATTAATAAACTAATGGGAATCCAAAAGTCTGAGCTTTTGTCAAGTGACAGATATTTGCCATATTTAATATCTGAAACACATGCTATATTGCTTAAGTGACATATAAGGATATATGGAATTTTTTCAGGTTTCTGAAAAGTTGTTGTCAGAAGTGGGATTTGAACCCACGCCTCCAATCGGAGACCAGAAGCCTCAATATTTGAGAAAGTTGAAACCTTGAGTCTGGCGCCTTAGACCGCTCGGCCATCCTGACAATACGACAGCTGTGCTGTAAGTATCGGTGCAATTAATAAACTAATGGGAATCCAAAAGTCTGAGCTTTCGTCAAGTGACAGATATTTGCCATATTTAATATCTAAGAACATATTCTATATTGCTTAATTCATTTATGAAATTTTTTCGGGCTCCTGAAAAATAGTTGTCAGAAGGGGGATTTGATCCCACGCCTCCATTCGGAGACCAGAAACCTCAGTATTTGAGAAGGTTGAAACCCTGAGTCTGGCGCCTTAGACCGCTCGGCCATCCTGACAGTACAACAGCTGTACTGTAAGTATCGGTGCAATTAATAAACTAATGGGAATCCAAAAGTCTGAGTTTTCATCAAGTGATAGATATTTGCCACATTTAAAATCTGAGACCAGAACGACAACTATAGTGTAAGTATCGGCACAATTAATAAACTAATGGGAATCCAAAAGTCTGAGTTTTCGTCAAGTGATAGATATTTGCCACATTTAAAATCTGAGAACATATTCTATATTGCTTAAGTCGTAGATGTCATTTTTTCGGGCTTCTGAAAAGTTATTGTCAGAAGTGGCATTTGAACCCACGCCTCCATTCGGAGACCAGAAGCCTCAGTATTTGAGAAGGTTGAAACTTTGAGTCTGGCGCCTTAGACCGCTTGGCCATCCTGACAGTATGACAGCTGCGCTGTAAGTATCGTTGCAATAAATAAACTAATGGGAATCCAAAAGTGTGAGCTTTAGTCAAGTGACAGATATTTGCCATATTTAATATCTGAAACACATGCTATATTGCTTAAGTGACATATAAGGATATATGGAATTTTTTCAGGTTTCTGGAAAGTTGTTGTCAGAAGTGGGATTTGAACCCACGCCTCCAATCGGAGACCAGAAGCCTCAGTATTTGAGAAGGTTGAAACCCTGAGTCTGGCGCCTTAGACCGCTCGGCCATCCTGACAATACGACAGCTGCGCTGTAAGTATCGTTGCAATTAATAAACTAATGGGAATCCAAAAGTCTGAGCTTTTGTCAAGTGACAGATATTTGCCATATTTAATATCTGAAACACATGCTATATTGCTTAAGTGACATATAAGGATATATGGAATTTTTTCAGGTTTCTGAAAAGTTGTTGTCAGAAGTGGGATTTGAACCCACGCCTCCAATCGGAGACCAGAAGCCTCAATATTTGAGAAGGTTGAAACCTTGAGTCTGGCGCCTTAGACCGCTCGGCCATCCTGACAATACGACAGCTGTGCTGTAAGTATCGGTGCAATTAATAAACTAATGGGAATCCAAAAGTATGAGCTTTCGTCAAGTGACAGATATTTGCCATATTTAATATCTAAGAACATATACTATATTGCTTAATTCATTTATGAAATTTTTTCGGGCTCCTGAAAAATAGTTGTCAGAAGGGGGATTTGAACCCACGCCTCCATTCGGAGACCAGAAACCTCCGTATTTGAGAAGGTTGAAACCCTGAGTCTGGCGCCTTAGACCGCTTGGCCATCCTGACAGTACAACAGCTGTACTGTAAGTATCGGTGCAATTAATAAACTAATGGGAATCCAAAAGTCTGAGTTTTCATCAAGTGATAGATATTTGCCACATTTAAAATCTGAGACCAGAACGACAACTATAGTGTAAGTATCGGCACAATTAATAAACTAATGGGAATCCAAAAGTCTGAGTTTTCGTCAAGTGATAGATATTTGCCACATTTAAAATCTGAGAACATATTCTATATTGCTTAAGTCGTAGATGTCATTTTTTCGGGCTTCTGAAAAGTTATTGTCAGAAGTGGGATTTGAACCCACGCCTCCATTCGGAGACCAGAAGCCTCAGTATTTGAGAAGGTTGAAACCTTGAGTTTGGCGCCTTAGACCGCTCGGCCATCCTGACAGTATGACAGCTGTGCTGTAAGTATCGGTGCAATTAATAAACTAATGGGAATTCAAAAGTCTGAGCTTTCATCAAGTGACAGATATTTGCCATATTTAATATCTAAGAACATATTCTATATTGCTTAAGTCATTTATGACATTTTTTCGGGCTCCTGAAAAATAGTTGTCAGAAGTGGGATTTGAACCCACGCCTCCATTCGGAGACCAGAAGTCTCAGCATTTGAGAAGGTTGAAACCCTTGAGTCTGGCGCCTTAGACCGCTCGGCCATCCTGACAGTACTACAGCTGTGCTGTAAGTATCGGCGCAATTAATAAACTAATGGGAATCCAAAAGTATGAGCTTTCGTCAAGTGATAGATATTTGCCATATTTAAAATCTAAGAACATATTCTATATTGCTTAAGTCATTTATGACATTTTTTTGGGCTCCTGAAAAATAGTTGTCAGAAGTGGGATTTGAACCTACGCCTCCATTCGGAGACCAGAAGCCTCAGTATTTGAGAAGGTTGAAACCTTGAATCTGGCGCCTTAGACCGCTCAGCCACCCTGACAGTATGACAGCTGCGCTGTAAGTATCGTTGCAATTAATAAACTAATGGGAATCCAAAAGTCTGAGCTTTTGTCAAGTGACAGATATTAGCAATATTTAATATCTGAAACACATGCTATATTGCTTAAGTGACATATAAGGATATATGGAATTTTTTCAGGCTTCTGAAAAGATGTTGTCAGAAGTGGGATTTGAACCCACGCCTCCAATCGGAGACCAGAAGCCTCAGTATTTGAGAAGGTCGAAACCCTTGAGTCTGGCGCCTTGGACCACTCGGCCATCCTGACAGTACGACAGCTGTGCTGTAATTATCGGTGCAATTAATAAACTAATGGGAATCCAAAAGTCTGAGCTTTCGTCAAGTGATAGATATTTGCCCTATTTAAAATCTTAGAACATATTCTATATTGCTTAAGTCATTTTTGACATTTTTTCGGGCTCCTGAAAAATAGTTGTCAGAAGAGGGACTTGAACCCACGCCTCCATTCGGAGACCAGAAGCCTCAGTATTTGAGAAGGTTGAAACCTTGAGTCTGGCGCCTTAGACCGCTCGGCCATCCTGACAGCTGTGCTGTAAGTATCGGTGCAATTAATAAACTAATGGGAATCCAAAAGTCTGAGCTTTCATCAAGTGATAGATACAGTATTTGACCTATTTAAAATCTGAGAACATATTCTATATTGCTTAAGTCATTTTAGACATTTTTTCGGGCTCCTGAAAAATAGTTGTCAGAAGAGGGATTTGAACCCACGCCTCCATTTGGAGACAAGAAGCCTCAGTATTTGAGAAGGTTGAAACTCTTGAGTCTGTCGCCTTAGATCGCTCGGCCATCCTGACAGAACAACATCTGTGCTGTAAGTATCGGCGCAATTAATAAACTAATGGGAATCCAAAAGTCTGAGTTTTCGTCAAGTGATAGATATTTGCCACATTTAAAATCTGAGAACATATTCTATATTGCTTAAGTCGTAGATGTCATTTTTTCGGGCTTCTGAAAAGTTATTGTCAGAAGTGGGATTTGAACCCTCGCCTCCATTACGGAGACCAGAAGCCTCAGTATTTGAGAAGGTTGAAACCCTTGAGTCTGGCGCCTTAGGCCGCTCGGCCATCCTGACAATACAACAGCTGTGCTGTCAGTATCGGTGCAATTAATAAACTAATGGGAATCCAAAAGTCTGAGCTTTCGTCAAGTGAAAGATATTTGCCATATTTAATATCTGAAACACATGCTATATTGCTTAAGTGACATATATAATATATGGAATTTTTACAGGCTTCTGAAAAGTTGTGAGTTTGAACCCACGCCTCCATTCGGAGACCAGAAGCCTCAGTATTTGAGAAGGCTGAAACTAGAGGTCGACCGATATTGGTTTTTACCGATACCGATAGCTAGGTTGGACCACGCTGGCCGATACCGATTAATTAACCGATAGTTTTTGAAAATGGATACTGAACGGCAACTAAAATAGTGCTGTACTATTTAAAAAAAATACTAAACCTTACTTTGTAAATGAATAAAAATAATAATAATTATATATTGATCATTAAAGTTATTTCATAGTTCATTAATGTTAACAAAATAAACTTCAAAATTTAACAATATTACAGTAAATGTTGAAATTAACAGACTCTAACAAGGAACAACACTTCTATTCTACAGCTTTCATCAATCTTAGTTGATGTTACAAATGGGCTCATTGTAAAGGGGTGTGAATCTTTACATTTTAACAATATGTAAAATTGCAGGTTTTATGCCTTTTGTTTATATTTGGAATCTCTGTATGTCAGTAGGCCTACTGCCATCTTAAAATTAAGATTCAATTTAATTACGATTTTCAATATTTTCAATATCAACTAAATATAACCATGCGTCTCGGTCCGTGTACTTTTTCGTTCATTCATTATTCTATTTTGAAATGAAAGATGAAATTTAAAAAAGGGTGCAGCTTGGTTTTTTGTTTAATAGAAAAAAAGCAGAAATGGCTGTATTTTGTTTTCCAAATGTATTGTTGTCATCAAATAATAGTATTAGAAAATTGGACTCATTTCTGATCGTTTTTTAATTTGTAATATTTATTTGTACATTTATTGTATTTCATTTGACTGATCCCAGCTAACACAATTACGTCGTGACGACGTTACTGGACCGGACCATATTTGTCGCAGCGACGTACCAAATAACGTTCCAGCGACATAACTTTGTGATTCCCATATTCGTCGTAGCGACGTTATTTGGTACGTTGCTGGAACGTGGTGAGTACGTCTCCACGACCAAACTGGCACGTCGTGAGGACGTTACTATAAAGGACCACATTGGTCGCGGCGACGTTCCAAATAACGTACCAGCGACGTAACTTTGTGATTCCCATATTCGTCGCAGCGACGTTATTGCGTTACGTTGCTAGGACGTGGCAAGTATGTCCTAACGACCAAACTAGCACCTTCCCAGTATTTTTAATATTTGCTTCTCACCTTTAGTCCTGTCCGAGGATGTGTTCCTACCACCTTGAAATCAGTATATAATGACAAACTCAAACATTTTCTGCTGTAAAAAACAAACACTAAATCCTTATGTTTTTGTAAATATATTCACTACATACATGCAAACCAATACAAAATCATTAAATTCCAACATAAAATCAGCATTCATTTATTAAATCACCATTTATTCAGTGTTATTTTCTACATATACTAAGCCATTGCATTTTAAACATGACACCTATTATTTAACCATGTAAAGTGCTGCCAAGTCATTAGCACAGATAATTGAACACATCACATAAAGTACATAGTAATCAAAGAATAATACAACCACTGATTAAAATGTTTTACTTTTACTGAAAAATATTAAATATTTAATTAATGATGGGTATAGTATAGTAATAGTTATCAGTAGCCTACTCTTATTAACACAACTCCCCTAGTTTGGTACAAAAATACTGATACAAAGATAGAAACAATTCAGTAGTGATTTCTGTATTACTTTAAGTTAATTTGTTTTCTGAGTGTCCTGTGTATGAAACACCTGCTACAAATATCTGGTGGTGAAGTGCTGTAATACTGCTTCACTCTCAGAAGCAAAACCTAAACAATTACCAAAGGACCATAGTTCTTCTCAGAAGATAACAGAAATAAAGAAAATAGCAACATTAATAAACAGTAAGAACATGTTAATATAACAATGTAGAGATTACATCTCCCCTGTATTAGGCCCACCCAAAAAACATACAGAAAATGAGCCTGTTGACTTTTCAGAAAAATCTGAGATCTCTGTCCCCAGCTGTGGAGAAGACTCTTTGCTGAGAATTTAGGTTCTGGACAGTCGTGAGAGAAAAAGAAGAATGTCTTTCTTACCACAGCAGCAGAAGGTACTCTTTTCTGAGGAAAGGATAGGAGGGTGACACTTCACTCTTGATCTACTCTTGGAGAGTTGATGAGGAGTTTTGCTAAAGAATAAGGTTCCTGCTCAGCACTTGGTCTTATTCAGCAAAGAGTACCTCTAATGCAGTGCCACATACTCCAGATTCTTTGCAAACTTGAAACTTTTAATAAAATTGACCATATTATTGTAGTCAGGTTTATTGTTTTTATAATAACACATGGCATATGTATGAGAAAATTATGTCAAAGGTGTTTTTCTTCCTCTTCGCTATCCTGAGGCTGTACTGTCAATATCCTTCTCTGGCAGCTGAAAGGGAGAATCACCTTGTTAATGTTGCTACTGTATGTACACACAACCAGTCAAAATCTGCAGTCTTTCAGTTTTTTTAATGTTTTTCGACACACCAAAGCTATATTTATATTTAACTTACAATACAATAATACTGTGAAATATTTTAATTTAAAATACGTTTTCTGTTGTTTTTCAAATAGACTTTAAAATGCATTTCTTTCCTGTGAGGCAAAGGTGAATTCTTCAGTAGCCTTTACTCCAGTCTTCAGTTTCACATGATCATTCTCATATGATTTGATGCTCAAAAACATTTTTGATTATTATCAATGTTGAAAACAGTTGTGCTACTTAATATTTCTGTGTAAACTGTGATTTTTTTTAGGATAATTTTATAAATACATAGTTAAGGTTTAAAACCTTTTTTTTTTTTTTTTTTTTTTTACTTTTGTAACATTATAAATGTTTTTACTACCACTTCAGATCAGTTTAATGCATCCTTGCTATTAAGGTCTTCATAAAGAAAAAAAAAAACTTAAGTGACTCCAACCTAGTGTACACAACTAAATTGGGCAACACAGCATATTAGAATGATTTTGAACACTTACAACTGGAGTATTGATGCTGAAAATTCAGCTTTGAATTTAAATGAAAACACACCTTGTAATAAACAATGCACAGATTGCAAAGAACTTACATTCTGATGATTACTTCATTTTCCTCACGGCTGCCTTCCTCAGTCATTCCTAGGCCTTCTCATTTTTCACCTTTCCCTTGAATCCACATAAAATATAAATAAAACTAATTAACCAATTAATTTTATAGACAGTTTGAATACGTTTGTATAAAACTGCAAATCTTCCTTTTAAAATCAGTTATTCTCCAGCTTCTAAAGGAAAGGCACAATCTGTAGCCATGTTCACAGAGAATTTGATCTTACTATTAGGTGTCCTGGCTATTTAGCTTAAAACCTATTCACGAAATTCTTAAGAGTCCACAATAACCAAAAAGAGGGATACGTCATTTGCATTGACTTTTTTTCTTTGTTAAATTTCCACACTAAGCATGGGTTGGAGCTCTTAATACAAAGTGCACCAGATAGAAAAAATGTAGTTTAAAATGTACAGTACATACTTTTGTACACTAGGCCATGCCCCCAGACAGACGAAGGTCCAGCCCCCAAAGTCTCAAACAAATCCTGTGGGAAACACAGCAAAGTGATGTGGTTGTGTATGATTTAGAAATAGGGGAGTCTTACATTGGTCAAATTCAGGCCAACTCAAATATTTTTTAAACATGTTTAAAAATGATCAGGAGCACAGGAGGTGCTCATGAAGGCAGTGGTTTACAATTGTGGTCCAGGTGACCCACAGCACTGCACATTTTGTATGTCTCTCTTGTTAAACCCACCTTCTTCAGATCATCAGCTCCTTAAGAAAGAGCTTCATGAACAAATCTGTCAGTAAAAAGAGATGTGCAAAAATGTATAGTGCTGTGTGTCCCCAGGTCCAGGTTTGAAAACCACTGTTGTAAGTTACCATGACATATGACAATCATACGAGCATCAACAATTTAAAAAAAAAATGTCTCCTGACTGAGGAAAAAACAAAATCATTCACAGGCTCTGGAATTAGACTATCAATTGATATCTATCTAGCTATGAGTAATTGAAATGATAAATCCAACCCTGTGGATTACCTGTCTCTCCTCCTGAGCATTTTGTTGTGTGGGTCCAGGAAGGATACTGCAGCACAACTCCTTCAACCATGAGAAAATGCAGTTCCAGCATGTCTTCACATCCAGGACAACAGAAGGGTCAGGGAGGCCTGAAATATAAATATTTAAGCCACTTAAATCAATTTAAATCTATATTTGTGCCTGAGTGACACTGAAACAATGAGGTTTAGTTTTTTACCGAGGATTTTCTGGGTTCTTCTGAACACAGTCTTCATGATGGATGATCTCTTGATCCTGGATCCTTTCTGCAATACACTTAGAGATGGTTTGAATGTCATGTGGTTGTGTCTAAAATACAAATAGCAGCACCATTAGTCCTGTTGCTTTATATATATATTTTGGTACTGAACAAGTCAGGAACCAAATCAGTAAGTTACCTGTACTTGATACCCATCCCTAATCATAATCATGGTTGTTGTGTTGCTGCTGCCCAGACTCTCTCTCCACCTGTTATTAAAAAAAGTATGTTAGTTTTGAATAAAACATTGATAAAACAATGAACAAAAAATAAAGCATTCAAACTACTACTTAAAAAAAATAGGCTCAATACATTTAGTGCAATAATATGAAAAATTATCCAGAGACCAGCTTTGAGGACGTGCCCACGACGTTTCTGGGACTTTAGCCAAAATCCTTAAACTACTAGGTAGTATCAATGAACATCATTTCTAATAAGCAACTCACTGAATGACTCAACTGGTTCACTGGCAGTAGGGACATAAAATAGTAAACTATTTGTTGGATACATATTTGTTAAAACTAAACTATCAGATCTGTTTGTCAATGAAAAGTCACTAGCATAAAAATTATGCAAGTTATGTATGTAAAAATGTTGTATGTAAAAACCAATAACATGTAACGAGCAAATTACACCATTTACAGGCCTGTTAATCGACAGGAAAGCAGGACATTATTAATCCCACATACACTGAATGGGATTTCGGCAGCCTCGGTCTAATTAAAAGTTTATATAACATCAGTGGTTTGTATTTAAGTTTACAATACGGCTAGGCTAGCATGAGCATAGTCAGATGCGAACGACAAGCAGTCAACGTTACTATGGTAGAAGTTAAAATAATTAAAAAAAAATGAATACTGTATAGTGTATCGTGGGTAAATTTCAAACTAGACTAAAAATAAGGTATAACATTTTAATTTAGGATTTTAAAAGTTAACTTAACGTTACCACAGACCGCATCCAGAACTAAGCGTTAACATTAACCAAACAGGGCATTTATTTATTAAATTAATATAGAAAACCTCCAAAAACACAAAACACTACTTATCTTACGTGTCATCTAACGTTATATCAGCAAAAAAAAATATGAATAAGAGTAGATTTTAAGCGCTTACCTTTTCCTTCTCGTCCGTCTTCTGGAAGTTGACCGTTAATGACGGGCACCCGCACGGCGCACTTACGCAGCACTCAGAAAGTGACGTGCGCTGGTTTTAACATTTGTCCCGTTCCCCCTTTCAATAAACCATTCACAACCATAAATTATCACCATTTGCTAAGCAAACTATTTGGTTTTTGTTTTGCCATTAATTTGATGACAAACATTTCTATATTTTAAATGACGGGTTATACTTATATAATAATTCATTCCATCATGCAAAATGACGAATTCAGTATATTCCCCATATTATTGGCTATTAAAACGGTTTACACCTTTAAAAATAAGCTTAATACATGTAGTGCAATAATATGAAAAGTTAGTTGGAGACCTGCTGACCACGTCGCTATAACGTTTCCCACGAGACCAACCAGCGACGTCTTTTAAGGACGTGCCTACGACGTTTCTGGGACGTTAGCCAAAATTAAAAAATATGGAACCTTACCACAACGTCCTCACGACGTTGTCATAAAGTAATGTCGCGCTGACCAAATGACGACCAACTGGCGACGTCCTCACAACGTACTGTGTTTGCTGGGTTAGACATTCAACACTTAAATATAGCACATTTTCATGAAAAGTAGTGAGCACATGCTCATCAAACAATAAATTCTGTTAATGAACTCCACTAGCAGCACCAGTAAAAAAAACAAATAAAACTGTTTGCTAAGTGTGAAGAACTGTAACCATTAGATCTCAGATAAACCAGTAGGATATTATTAGCAGCAGTAATAGTAGTAGTAGCATTAGTAGTTATGCTTTAAGTAATTAATCATTAATTACTAAAAACATAGCTAATACTATTACTGCTGCTATAATAATGTGTTCATTAGCTACCTGTTTTTGGCTAGCTAGAGGAGCACATTCAGCCAGAAATAATGAATTATAATGAATAAATGCTCCAATGAATGTCCTTATAATTATTGTGGACATCCAGATATATATTTGATATTAAATTATTATTTTTTTATAGCAAAGTACTTTCAAATTATAATTAAATATTTAAATTATAATTTATTTATATGATTTATATATTCATTATAATTATGAGATTTAAATCATAAAATTTGCATACATTTAATGAATCACCTAAGAATACAGGTTAATAGAGAGAATTCAGAGTTGTTTGTATGCGCCACAATCCAATCCATTAGGTGGCAGTAATGCAACTTAAAGCTGGCTGCCAACCGCCAATCAAATCAAAGCGCGGCATTACAGATTTCAAATGCGAAACGGACGCAGACGCAGCTAAAGGACAACGTCAAAGTGATTTATTAGAGGTAAGTAATGAAAATTGACATAAAATATAACGCCTCGAAATAATAATAAAATCCGTGTAACTTAATTTACTTCAGGTACAGAGAGTTCCGTTTTTTTTGACGACAGTTCACAGATGTTTATTAATTCACCTCAGAGAAAAGAAGTAAGTTAGCGTTACTTATTTCATTTCGCGTGTATTTCACTATTCATCTTCCTTACAACTTGTGTGTTTTTATCTGGACAAGTCCGAGTGAACTGCGAGTCTTCAGTGAGTCACATGAACGCGCGCCGTTCAGACCAACGAACAGCCAGGTTAGGATAACGTTATATTACATTTCGGTTTGTTTTTCCACCAAACTCTATCAGATACAATAGTGAGAGTGTTGTTTAAATGTTTGTGTTTCAACACTTTATGTGACTGATCGCCATTTTGATTTTCTATCCGGAATAAAATGTAAATGGAAAATATTAATATGTGTGGTGATATGTGAACAGGTATTGTGATTGGCTGTTCTGTGTCTGGGTCCAGGGTTGCTCGGCAACGGGGGCGGTTCCAGCCATGCAGGCTGACACAGAAGGCAGAGAGTTTGTCTATCAGTGCATGCTTTAATAAAGTACAACTCTGAGTTCAACGAAGCAACAAACCGCTCTGTGTATCATGACATGGTGTCAGAATGGAAGTTCTCCGCGCACTCCTATAATCTGAGAAGGAGGACGGAAGGAAAATGTCGAAGTTTCACGCGCCCGAAGGTTTTGATTTCGCACAGCCATCAAGTTGGCCAGCGTGGAGGCAGCGTTTTGCACGATTCAGGATTGCAACGAAGCTTGACAAGGAAGACAAAGATGTACAGGTGAATTCACTGCTCTATGCAATGGGCAAGCAGGCTGAACCCATATTCAGCACATTTTCATTTTCCGCAGAGGAGGAAAATGATTACTACAATGCAGTAGTTAAAAAGTTTGACGAACATTTCGTGCCCAAACGCAACGTGATTCATGACCGTGCTTGTTTTCACAAACGGAGTCAACGGAATGGTGAAAGTGTCGAGGCATTCGTCAGAAATTTATACGAGCTTGCAGAGTTTTGTGATTTTGGTGCTACTAAAGACGAGCAGATTCGCGATCGCATCGTGATCGGAATTGCAGATAGCAATATGTCTGAAAAGCTGCAGTTAGAGCCCGATTTGACGCTGGAGAAAGCGATACAGATTGCTCGCCAGTCGGAACTGATTAAAATTCAAAGTGCTGATATTCGAGGAGCAGGTGATGTAAGTGAAGTAGGCTACAAGCCTAAACATACAAGACAATTCAAGAAATACACAGGCGGTAAATTCAGAAATCCTGACACTAAACAAAGAGATGAAAGTAATAAAGTGACCTGCTCAAGGTGTGCACGTTCGCACGAATATGGGGCCTGCCCTGCTCGGGGTAAACGATGCCGCAGGTGTAATAAAACAGGCCATTTCGAAGTCGCTTGTAAAACAAAAACTGTAAAAGAAGTGACCAGCGAAAAACAAGATGATGAAATCAAGGGAACGTGGTTTCTGGGCTCAGTTTCTGAGGATGCTAATGAGGATGAGTGGCATGTAAAGTTACCAATGCAGGGGACTACTGTTAATTTCAAGATTGATACTGGCGCAGATATCACAGTCATGTCTGAGCAAACATTTCTAAAACTTCCCATTTGCCCCCATCTTACTAAAACATTTGCAGACATCAGGAGTCCGGGTGGCAAATTGAACTGTATTGGTAAATTCTTAGCCTGTACAGAAAGAAAAGGACAAAATGTCAGTTTCTGGACTTACGTTGTTAAAGGCCCATACACCAACAACCTCCTCAGTCGTAAAACTGCCTGCGAAATTAAACTGGTAAGCAGAATTGATTCTGTTAACATGGAGGGCAGTGTTTTCGGGGACTTTGGACTGTTAGATTGTGAGCCGATCAAAATTGAGCTCAGAGAGGATGCCATACCATACAGTCTTTCTTCCCCTCGTCGAGTCCCTTTTCCATTGCTGCCAAAAGTGGAAGAGGAGCTGCAGCGAATGTTAAAGTCAGGAATCATAGAAGAAGTCACGGAAGCCACAGACTGGTGTGCTCCAATGGTGCCTGTGATAAAGAAAAACGGCAAGATTAGAATTTGTGTTGACCTTAAGAAACTGAACGAAGCAGTAAAGCGTGAAAGATTCATTCTGCCTACGCTTGAGGATATCTTACCACAACTGTCTGGTGCATGCATATTCTCCACATTAGACGCATCTAGTGGATTTTGGCAGATACCATTGGATTCAAGCTGCAGAAAACTCACCACTTTTATAACGCCGATTGGCCGCTTCTGTTTCCGGAGGCTTCCCTTTGGAATAACCTCAGCTCCGGAGATATTTCAGAGAGAAATGAGCACTCTTCTCAAAGACCATGCCGGCTCAGTAGCAGTGATGGACGATATACTGGTGTTCGGTAGAGACAAGGAGGAGCATGATCGCAACCTCAAGGCAGTCCTAAATTCCATCAGAGAATCTGGTCTTAAGTTGAATAAAGAGAAGTGTCACTTTGGAAAATCTGAGATTCAATTCTTTGGACACATTATCGGAAAGGATGGGATCCGGCCTGACACTAACAAAGTGAGAGCTATAACGGAGCTTCCCTGCCCTACCAATCTGACTGAACTGCGACAGGTCTTAGGGATGATAAATTACCTGGGCAAATTCCTTCCAGGTCTTTCGTCAGTTATTCATCCAATGACTGAGCTGCTGAAGGGTGACACTGAGTGGACCTGGAGCGAGGCACAGATGCAGGCATTTAACAGGGTGAAGAGCATGTTGACTTCAGCACCAGCTCTAGCGTTCTATGATGCAACCAAGACCACAGTAGTCAGCGCGGACGCAAGCAGTTATGGTCTAGGTGCTGCCCTGTTTCAGCAGCAGGAGGATGGACTGCGTCCGATTGCTTTCTGCTCAAGGACTTTAACTGAGACTGAACGCCGTTACTCACAAATCGAGAAGGAGTGCCTAGCCGGTGTGTGGGCATGTGAGCGGTTCTCACGGTACTTGCAAGGTATGGACAAATTTGAACTCCAGACTGACCATAAGCCACTTGTGCCCTTGATTAACACATATGATGTTGACAAAGCTCCCTTAAGATGCCAACGGTTACTGATGCGCTTGATGCGATTTAATGTCAAAGCAGTGCATGTACCGGGCAAACAGCTCGTGGTGGCAGACACTCTTTCCAGAAATCCTCTGACTCATTATGGCGAGTCTGACACAGAGCGTGACGTGACAGTGTATGTACAGACTGTACTGTCCACTAAGCCTGTGAGTGGAGACAGGTTAAATGCCATAAGGAAAGCCACGCTACAAGATTCAGATCTCCAGTCGGTTTCCAAGTACATACGCCAAGGTTGGCCCAGTCAGACATCCCAATTGACAAATGCGCTGCACGGGTTTTATGCTGCTAGAGCTCACCTTTCTGAAATTGACGGACTTTTGCTGTATGAGGATAGAATTGTGATTCCTGGTTCACAGAGAATGGAAGTGTTACGGCAGCTCCACACAGGTCATCAGGGCCTCACGAAGTGCAGGGAAAGAGCTAATATGTCTGTATGGTGGCCTAGAATAGGCAAGGACATCACAAAAACAGTAGAGACATGCGAGTTCTGTCAAGTCTATAAGTCGACACAAAAGAGAGAGCCCCTGCTGGTTACATCCCTTCCTGATGGGCCATGGCAAAAGATTGCTGCGGACATCTGTGAACTAGATGGTAAGAAATACCTAATAGTCGTAGACTATTATTCTCGTGATATTGAGATCGCACCTCTGCAAACTATTACAAGCCAGCAGGTGATTACGCATCTAAAAACTATGTTCGTTCGGTGGGGGATCCCATTCGAAATTGTAACCGACAATGCTACTCAGTTTACGTCTGCTGAGTTTGTGGATTTCAAAACGACATACAATTTCACTCACACTACCTCAAGCCCTCATTACCCACAGGCTAACGGTGCGGCTGAGAGGAGTGTTGCTATTGCGAAAAGGGTGTTGAGACAGCCAGATCCACAGTTAGCTCTTATGAGCTATCGTGCTACGCCTATCAATGCCACAGGACTGAGTCCAGCTCAACTGATGATCGGACGTCAGATCAGAACGACAGTTCCGATACTACCAAAGAACCTGTTACCAAGTCCAATTGACTATGAACAAGTCAGACGTAAAGACCAGCAAACCAAACAGGCTTATCAGTTCTTCTACAACCGACGATACTCGGCACAAAGTCTACCTGACCTATGTCTCGGACAAAGTGTGAAAGTTAAGGTGGATGGAGAAAAAGCATGGAAAACATCAGCAACAGTCCTCGGAAAAGCTCCTGAACCCAGATCATATATTGTTCAAACAAAGGGAGGCTCAATCTCTCGCCGCAACCGGAGACACATTCAGAGTGTCCCTGAAACTCCTGAAACTCCTGAAACACTTGAGACACCACATGGGCAGGCTGTAACTGAGAACAGTGAAGCCACTGACGGACCCTCACTTGAGACTGATTTACCCACAGACTCTATGAATGGGTTTGTTACCCCAGCTTCCTGTACACCACACACTTATACATCCTCCCACAAAAGAACCCTTGCTGGTAGAGAAGTAAAACAGCCTGTAAAATTTAAGGATTATGTTTTGGGGTAGTTGTTAAAACTATCCATATAGATGCAAAGGACTCCCTTACATGTTAATTTCTACAGTATGCTTTAAGTTTGTCAACGGAAAAAAAAAAAAAAAAAGTGAATTTACAAATATTAACATGTTCTGTGATGTTGACAGGTTATGGTTAAGAGATTAACGATTGTAAGCAGAGGATATAGTTATTGATATCTGTTGATATCTAAAGTTGATATTGATATCAGTTACCTGGTTGAAAAGTAATTTGCTTTGTTCCATGTTGCTAAAAGGGAACTTGTTATGTGGTAACTATGGGGAGGCATCATCACTTTAAAGAGGGGAGATGTGGTGATATGTGAACAGGTATTGTGATTGGCTGTTCTGTGTCTGGGTCCAGGGTTGCTCGGCAACGGGGGCGGTTCCAGCCATGCAGGCTGACACAGAAGGCAGAGAGTTTGTCTATCAGTGCATGCTTTAATAAAGTACAACTCTGAGTTCAACGAAGCAACAAACCGCTCTGTGTATCATGACAATATGTAATAACATTGTGTCTTATTCGTGCTATCGACCTAATTTTAATTTCTCTTAACTATTTTGACTGATAAATAGGGAAAACCTTGCATTGTTTGATTTTCTCATTTTATTTAATATATTTTTATATATTAGTGTTATATAACATTAATACTTTTGGTTTTTTGAACACCTTAAGCCAGTATGCCACAAAACGAATTTGCTTAACCTAATAACAGTGTTTTTCACACTCCATTTTTCGCTTTTTGTAGGCCCATCAGAAGGACATTTCACAGCTTTGCTCACATCAGGACTGAAGAACTGGCTGAATGAGTGTCTGGAGTTTCAAGAGATGGCAACTACCAGAGTGGACTCTTTAAAGTGAAGATGCCAGATGTGTGATGGTAATTTTCATTTTAAGAGTAATTTATTTTTATTTTATTTATTTATTTATTGACAAAAGCAAGTTTTTCATTTAACACGCATTTACCAAGTGAATGCTGTTTTTAATGTTTTCTAACTTAAAAAAAAACCTACATTCCCATGACAATTATTTGTAACCTGTCAATGTTTTTTTTTTTTTTTTTGTGTGTGTGTGCAAATATGTTCCTGACACTCTTTTAGGTTGCCTGTTTTGATGTTAGAGGAGCATCAATTGAGGCACGTGTTAGGATTCTGTGTTGTATTCTCTGAGCTGGCTTCTCAGATGAACTGGGCAGCAGGAGACTGAAAGATCAGCCTGGAAAAAAAAAACCCAATGGTAAGTCAGGGTCTTTGGTCTTAAATTCAGTGTGATCAAATTTAAATCCATTAAAATTCTTAAATATCTTAAATTTAGTGAGAAAAGGCTATAATTATGTTTTCAATAGATTTTAACTTTGGAGACAGAAAAAAATTACAAAAAGACTTGATGATGATGATTATTAAAGGGTTAAGACCAAGAGCAATAACTTTAAAGAAAACTATGTTCGCTTGTTTATTCTAAGCACACTCATCTGCCACATTAAATTCTAAAGGTTGTTTTAGCAAGATTGCAAGATTTAGCAAGATTGAGTCTGATTGGATTTGTGTTTAGTGTGTGTGTTTCTTTAGAGTTATGGTCCTTGGTGTGAACAGGCCTTTAGTTTACTCAAAAATTTAGCAATTTATTCGCCCACATGTTGTTCCAAACCTGTGTTCCAATCAGTTTCTTTCTTCTGTTGAACTCAAAAGATGACTTGTTAAAGGCTGTTGGTAACCCAACAGCTGATGGAAACCATTAACTTTCATTGTAGAGGAAAAAACTATGGAAGTCGATGTCTACCCTCAACTGTTCACCACCATTATTTGGAAAATCATCTTTTATGTTCAACAGAAGAAAGAAACTCATACAGATTTTGAATGTTTATATATTGAGCATATACTGTTTGAGTTTGCCTGATATCTTGATATAATTTATAAACAAAATAAAACTAGGTAATATCATTTATATAAATATACAATAGTTTTATATTACAAGCACATCTTAAAAATAGATGGCACAGAGTGAGTTGTGTGGAAAGTACATCTAATTTGTTACAAACATGAAACAAGCTTTATATGAAGTGTTTTAAAGTAATATACAATTACGTCTGCAGGCGCTTAAAATTTGTTTACTTGTAAACATTTGATCAAATTATAATTTGCAATTAATTTTGAAGTACATTAAGTTACATTTCGAAGTATTAAGGACCCACCTTCTTTCAGTTACATGCTACTACTAATAAAATGTTTTACACTATTGTGCAGTTTTAACAACCTGTTTGTTTTTATACTTTAGATGTCTTACAACACGTCAAGAAGTCAAGCTGAGAAAAAGGAGGCCTCAGATTTCCTCTTTGCTGTGACAGTGCAACATTGGCTCCAGTGTGGCCCTGTATGGCTTGGGGCATTGCCTTATGGTGGAAAGCCCTGAGTTCTCAACTATGGACTATCTGTTTAATGAGGAGTAAGGACATCTTTTTTGAATAAGAAACAGCAAACTGATAATGTTTTAGTCTGTGGTATTTTAGTGTTTCTGCCTTTGATGGTGAGTTTTAATTTCCATTTACTTCCATTTTGCAGATGTAGGTTGCATTTGTTATATGTTGTCAGTTTTTTACAGGCTCTTCTTCTGGCATTTGCTTTATAAATTCAGAATTAACTGTTTCGTGTATTTAGGCCACTCTGTCATTCATTTTATCATATCCTGTATGTACATTGTATTTTAAGCTCTGTCCCCCATTTCACAAGGCTAGTCCCAAACTAGTCCCATTGCTTTGTCTCAGATGCACACCAGTAATGTGTTTTTTCCCTTGGATATTATAAATGCTGTTTAAATATCCTATTGTAACTAAGGTCTAGCCCTGATTTAAGCTAAGCCCTGTCTGCGAATCAGGTCCTTTATGTTTTGAAGTTACCACAAAGTTTTTTTTTTTTTTTAAGAATAATTTGTTTTACCAGAATGCAATGTTATTTTCTTGTTCAATAAACATTTGCATGTAAACTGAAGGATGTTGTTTACTTTGAGTGACTTATTGATTCAGAACCATATTAATCACAGTCCTGCATATTCTATAATTGAAAAAAGTAAAAAGCATGATTGATTTGATAATGTTTCTATGTTAATTCAATGTTAAATAAGTGATTTTATTTGAATTGAAGAAATGTTGATTTATTGACTATCTTGATTGATTTTTCATCATTGAAATAACATTATTTCAGGGTGCAAAACTGATGAAAAAACAATGTTAAATTTCAACATTGCTTCAATGATAACAACGTTGATTCAATGATAATATGATTGATGCATTAGCATTGATTCAATGTTGATTCATTGTTGGTCTGCTATCTGGGACGCGATTGGCTCTCATCCATTCTCACAATGGACGGCGAGATCGGCGATTGGACGAGGAGACGGCCGCGGAAACCGACGATCCTGCTCCAGGTAGCGCCACAGAGACAGCCGCTGTTGCTTGCTGCCGCCGGATCACCGGTGTAAAAGCAAGGGTTAGGGTTAGTGACAGGGATTAAAATCGCTCGCACTAACAGCGACATCTGTTTTGAAAGATGTTTCGCCACCCTTTTGGGAAGAAAGAGAGTCAACAGAGCCGCCCAACGTGGGGCTCGAACCCACGACCCTGAGATTAAGAGTCTCATGCTCTACCGACTGAGCTAGCCGGGCTGGTCGTGGGCTTCTTCACCGGGTCGGACCCAGTTTTCATCGGCCCCCAAATTACACAGGCGAAACGGAGGCTCTCGCGTTGTGCGAGACTGTCGAGCCCTCCCCGTGGGTAGGGCTTAGAGCAGGCTTAGAGTTTTCTTCTGTCGGTTTTGACCCAATCTGTTTTTGGGAAGCGCAGTTTGACCCAGCAGTGCGGGCCAACAACACGTTCTGTTTTGCCGCGTGAAGGCGGGTCAATGCTTTGGACAGCGTATGGTTGAGATGTGATTTTCCACCAATTTGGGGCACCTTTCTTAAGGAAATCAAGGATGATTTCATGGGAAATGGCAAACTGCTGTAGCGTTTGGCTAACAAGCCAAAGCTACAAAGGATGTACCGGTGCCCCGTCGTCCGAGCAGAATCCACATTCGGCCGTAATCGGAGGTTACTACTAACGTTCGATTGTGTCTCATAGGGAGTTTGACGCAGGGCCTCAGTGGAAAACAGGCCCTCGGCGGCTGAAAGGGACCAGACAGGACCAACCTGTTTACGATGGGTAACGGTGAGCTGTAATTGCGCTGCAGTTTAATGATACCCGTCTTGAGGACATATTTACAAAACAACAAGCCTTCTGGCTCTGGCGCTCAATCATCAGCAGACACCTTTTCGACGAAAAACAAAACCTAAGCGAAACAAGGCTATTTTTTCTCAACAATACTCTAAGCCTCCAGAGAGGCTAGCAAAAATTGCCAAAGCTGACTGTATTTCAAGTCATCCTGGCGGGGTATTGGGTAAAGTTTTCAACCAGCAACGATCGCGCCTCAGATAAACCTCACAGGCTACAATATTGCCTCTGCGAAAGAATGCCGGCGACGGTCGTGACCTTTTCAGGCACCTACGTGGATGTGAACCGACAAGGTGGTAGCAAGCTTTAAACTGCCGCACAAACAGTCTCCTGGCCACGGGTTGCTGCACCGTGTTTCTACGGAACAGATTAGAGGTGTGTAAAAGACGGCTCATTCACTATTCCCTCTGTGCTCAAAACAGCCTGCTGAAAGCACAGCAGCAGCAGCTGAAAAGGTCCGCAGCATGGCCTCTCTCAGTCAGCAAGGGGGCGGGGAGGCCGAGTGGTTAAGGCGATGGACTGCTAATCCCATCCTTGTCGTTCGGTTCCTTTAGCACTGGACCTTAATCTAGGTCCTGGGGACCCCATGCTGAACTTTTTGTGTGTCCTCCTTATCTAACACACTCAGTTCAGTTCTTTGAGGTCTCTACTAATGAGCTGATGATCTGAATCGGGAGTGCTAAATAAAAGACGCCACGTAATATGACGAGGTGGCCGAGTGGTTAAGGCGATGGACTGCTAATCCATTGTGCTCTGCACGCGTGGGTTCGAATCCCATCCTCGTCGTTCGGTACATTTAGCAGTGATCCTCGGTCCTGGGGACCCCACTCTGCAATTTTTGTGTGTCTTCCCTATCTAACACACTCAGTTCAGTTCACTGAGCGCTCTACTAATGAGCTGGTGGTCTGAATCGGGAGTGTTAAACAAAAGGACCGCGCAAAACGAAAGGAGGTCGAGTGGTTAAGGCGATGCAAGGCTAGTCCGTTGTGCTCGGCACGCCTTGGTTTGTGTGGTTTCGAGTCCCATCCTCTTCATTTGATGCTTTAGCACCACTGAGAGCCCACCGGAACAGACAGGCCCAACCTGTTTACGATGGGTAGCGGCGAGCTGTGATTGTGCTGTAGTTTATCGATACCTGCCGCAAAGTCTTGAGAACATATTGACAAAACAACAAGTCTTCTGGCTCCGGCACGCTATGATCGGTGGACACCTCTTTGACGAGGACCAACAACCAGCCACGCCAATAAAAGGAAACAAAACGAAGCAAGACTATCTTTCTCAACAAGCCTCCAGAGAGACTGGCAAAAATTGCCGATGCTGACTGTATTTCAAGTCATCCCGGTGGGGTATTGGGTATTGACTTTGTGGCAACATGGAACTTTTGCATCTACATTAATATTAGTCTGTTTCTTCTTATTCTGAGGTCACCGTAGCCACCAGATCCATTCTGTATTCCGATCTGATGGTCACTACAGTCCCCCGGGTTCCAGTCCGTACCAAGAGCAGATGGTGGATCAGCACCTTCAGCCGAATGTCAGCGGATACTATGTCAACTAGATGAGCCCCAGAGACAGATCATCAGTAAAGAAGGCATCCACATGCCACAGCAAACTACTCGAGCTGGTGAAAATGTTCACCAAACACCCGCCGCTGAATTCTTTTGAAACAAGCCAGCTTATTGAAGGTGCACAAGATAAACGCCCTGAGAAAGCTGTGCCTCGCAACCCTAAGAATGGCATAGGCGTTAGTGGACACCTGACGCGCGTGCGTGCAAAACTCCGGCATTTCACACGTCCCTGGGTGGGCTCGAACCACCAACCTTTCGGTTAACAGCCGAACGCGCTAACCGATTGCGCCACAGAGACAGCCGCTGTTGCTTGCTGCCGCCGGATCACCGGTGTAAAAGCAAGGGTTAGGGTTAGTGATAGGGATTAAAATCGCTCGCACTAACAGCGACATCTGTTTTGAAAGATGTTTCGCCACCCTTTTGGGAAGAAAGAGAGTCAACAGAGCCGCCCAACGTGGGGCTCGAACCCACGACCCTGAGATTAAGAGTCTCATGCTCTACCGACTGAGCTAGCCGGGCTGGTCGTGGGCTTCTTCACCGGGTCGGACCCAGTTTTCATCGGCCCCCAAATTACACAGGCGAAACGGAGGCTCTCGCGTTGTGCGAGACTGTCGAGCCCTCCCCGTGGGTAGGGCTTAGAGCAGGCTTAGAGTTTTCTTCTGTCGGTTTTGACCCAATCTGTTTTTGGGAAGCGCAGTTTGACCCAGCAGTGCGGGCCAACAACACGTTCTGTTTTGCCGCGTGAAGGCGGGTCAATGCTTTGGACAGCGTATGGTTGAGATGTGATTTTCCACCAATTTGGGGCACCTTTCTTAAGGAAATCAAGGATGATTTCATGGGAAATGGCAAACTGCTGTAGCGTTTGGCTAACAAGCCAAAGCTACAAAGGATGTACCGGTGCCCCGTCGTCCGAGCAGAATCCACATTCGGCCGTAATCGGAGGTTACTACTAACGTTCGATTGTGTCTCATAGGGAGTTTGACGCAGGGCCTCAGTGGAAAACAGGCCCTCGGCGGCTGAAACAAAAGACGAAGAAGGCATCCACATGCACATGATTCAGGAGTGTTAAACAAAGAAACCACGCAAGATGACGAGGTGGTCCAGCGGTTAAGGCGGTGGAAGGCTAATACATTGTGCTCGACATGCACTGGAAGCTTTAGCGCCACTGAGAGGCCACCGGACCAGACAGGCCCAACCTGTTTACGATGGGTAACGGTGAGCTGTAATTGCGCTGCAGTTTAATGATACCCGTCTTGAGGACATATTTACAAAACAACAAGCCTTCTGGCTCTGGCGCTCAATCATCAGCAGACACCTTTTCGACGAGAAACAAAACCTAAGCGAAACAAGGCTATTTTTTCTCAACAATACTCTAAGCCTCCAGAGAGGCTAGCAAAAATTGCCAAAGCTGACTGTATTTCAAGTCATCCTGGCAGGGTATTGGGTAAAGTTTTCAACCAGCAACGATCGTGCCTCGGATAAACCTCACAGGCTACAATATTGCCTCTGCGAAAGAATGCCGGCGACGGTCGTGACCTTTTCAGGCACCTACGTGGATGTGAACCGACAAGGTGGTAGCAAGCTTTAAACTGCCGCACAAACAGTCTCCTGGCCACGGGTTGCTGCACCGTGTTTCTACGGAACAGATTAGAGGTGTGTAAAAGACGGCTCATTCACTATTCCCTCTGTGCTCAAAACAGCCTGCTGAAAGCACAGCAGCAGCAGCTGAAAAGGTCCGCAGCATGGCCTCTCTCAGTCAGCAAGGGGGCGGGGAGGCCGAGTGGTTAAGGCGATGGACTGCTAATCCCATCCTTGTCGTTCGGTTCCTTTAGCACTGGACCTTAATCTAGGTCCTGGGGACCCCATGCTGAACTTTTTGTGTGTCCTCCTTATCTAACACACTCAGTTCAGTTCTTTGAGTTCTCTACTAATGAGCTGATGATCTGAATCGGGAGTGCTAAATAAAAGACGCCACGTAATATGACGAGGTGGCCGAGTGGTTAAGGCGATGGACTGCTAATCCATTGTGCTCTGCACGCGTGGGTTCGAATCCCATCCTCGTCGTTCGGTACATTTAGCAGTGATCCTCGGTCCTGGGGACCCCACTCTGCAATTTTTGTGTGTCTTCCCTATCTGACACACTCAGTTCAGTTCACTGAGCGCTCTACTAATGAGCTGGTGGTCTGAATCGGGAGTGTTAAACAAAAGGACCGCGCAAAACGAAAGGAGGTCGAGTGGTTAAGGCGATGCAAGGCTAGTCCGTTGTGCTCGGCACGCCTTGGTTTGTGTGGTTTCGAGTCCCATCCTCTTCATTTGATGCTTTAGCACCACTGAGAGCCCACCGGAACAGACAGGCCCAACCTGTTTACGATGGGTAGCGGCGAGCTGTGATTGTGCTGTAGTTTATTGATACCTGCCGCAAAGTCTTGAGAACATATTGACAAAACAACAAGTCTTCTGGCTCCGGCACGCTATGATCGGTGGACACCTCTTTGACGAGGACCAACAACCAGCCACGCCAATAAAAGGAAACAAAACGAAGCAAGACTATCTTTCTCAACAAGCCTCCAGAGAGACTGGCAAAAATTGCCGATGCTGACTGTATTTCAAGTCATCCCGGTGGGGTATTGGGTATTGACTTTGTGGCAACATGGAACTTTTGCATCTACATTAATATTAGTCTGTTTCTTCTTATTCTGAGGTCACCGTAGCCACCAGATCCATTCTGTATTCCGATCTGATGGTCACTACAGTCCCCCGGTTCCAGTCCGTACCAAGAGCAGATGGTGGATCAGCACCTTCAGCCGAATGTCAGCGGATACTATGTCAACTAGATGAGCCCCAGAGACAGATCATCAGTAAAGAAGGCATCCACATGCCACAGCAAACTACTCGAGCTGGTGAAAATGTTCACCAAACACCCGCCGCTGAATTCTTTTGAAACAAGCCAGCTTATTGAAGGTGCACAAGATAAACGCCCTGAGAAAGCTGTGCCTCGCAACCCTAAGAATGGCATAGGCGTTAGTGGACACCTGACGCGCGTGCAAAACTCCGGCATTTCACACGTCCCTGGGTGGGCTCGAACCACCAACCTTTCGGTTAACAGCCGAACGCGCTAACCGATTGGCGCCAAGCTGGGGAACAATAGTCTGTTAAGGGGGGGGGAAGAAAAGGAAGGAGGGGGGAGAAGGGGGAAAAGAGAAAAAGAAAGAAAAGAGAGAGAGAAAAGAAAAAAACGAGGAGAAAAGAAGTGAAAGGGAATTTTATCTCTTTGTCCTTTAAAGCAATGTTTTTGGAGTGTATATTTACAATAAATTATCTGAAAAAAAAATGTCTTCTCTATTTTCCTGTACATTTATATGGGAGTAAGGATGATCACAAGCTTCCCAGTTCATATTACAGTGTTGCCATACATTGAAGTGTTTACTGAATGTTTTATTTATCAGTAATTATCACATAAATGATGTCCAAATTAATGAAATCACTTTTGAAATGACAAATTAATATTTTATTAGATTTATATTACTGATTATTGATATTTTATTCAAAGTTTTTGCACTTTAAATATATTTCGGCTGTAGTTTTGTTCTAAACTTATATATATTACATTTATGTATTAAATCATCCCCAAATTTATCAACATTTTTAAAAGGGCGTATAACTGTTTAATGATACTGTAACAATGACAAACAAAAAGAGTTATTTGATCATGACCAAACTTTTATTTTTCAATCAGTCATAGCCAATTATTCATTATTCTTTTTTTTTTTTTTTTTACATTTTTATTCTTATAGTTATGTTGCACGTGCAGAAAACAGAATAATACCTCTTAATAATACTTTCTATTGTCCATGACTCCTGTGCCTTTTTTGCAAGTGCAAAAGAACAGAAAACAGAAGTATACATATAAACAAAAACGTCCAATGTCCATGGCTCTGTCTTGTGCATCAACTGCAAGTGAAAAGAACAGAAAGCACAAAACAATACAAATGAATAAAACTTTAAAATATTAATGACTCCTGTGCATGTTTTGAAAGTGCTAAAGAACAGAAAACAAAACTATACTTTTAAATAACTGTTTTAATGTCCATGGCACTAGTGCATTCATTGCAAGTGCAAAAGAACAGAAGGCAGAAAACAATACACATAAATAAAACTTTATCCCCTTTCTTTTTTGGACTCTTATGGATGAAACAGAACTTGAAATGGTCTCTATCAGGCGACAACAATCTGGCCACTGAGCAAGTGGGGCAGTGGTGGTGAATGTATGCCTCTTCACGCTCTCCACCCCTGGATTGAACCTGTGTCCAGCCTGCTCTGGTGTCTGGCAGCAAACATCACTCTCTTCTTATCGTAATCCAGCAGGTTCTGCCAACTATATTGCTCACCTAAGCAGAGAGAGCATATAATACAAGGCAAATGAGAAAACAAAACAAGTGGTAGTGTTAACATATGACAGGTCAAGAAGAGAAATTGACCTGATGGTTGGTGAGAGCCAGAGATGGCTGATTCCTGAGCTCCACAAGATACTCCGCAAGGCTGTCCACTTTGTCCAGCACACCAGCACTATGCAAAGCCTGTGAGAAAAATACAAAAAAAAAAAATTACATAAACAACATGAGTACAGTGAAGTGGGACAAAAAGATGTTTTTTTGTCAACTTCAGACAAAAAGCTACAGGTCAGCACGAATTATATTTTTTCCCTAGAAATTTAACAATATTACATAAAACATAATTACATACATACATTAAATGAGATATTTACATACCACAGACTCGTCAGGAGATGCTGAGGCACCTGGCGTGAAGGAGGCATCAGGCTGAGTGGAGGAGAGAGAGAAGCTTGGGTCATCAGTAAGACTTGACACAGTAATGTCAAATGTTTGGTCCTCCCTAAAGCCCTCGTCTTCTTCATCCTCACCTTCATCCACATCCTCCAGCATGTTCTCTGTCTCTTCTGAGTCAGGGTCCACTACCAGGGGCTGTCCAGTCTGACCCAGGAAGTAGTCAACACCAAGCAGCTCTCCTATGAAAAAAAAAAATTAATAAAAGAAAACACAGAAATACAGGATCATTCAAAAGTTTGGACACATCACTATTTTTAATGTTTTTGAAAGAAATGTCTTATGCTCATCAGTCCTGCATTTATTTAATAAAAAATACAAAAAACATGAATAATATTATTAAATGTTAATACAGTTTAAATTTACAGTTCCATATACTTTACATTTAATTTATTTCTGTCATCAACGCTGAATATATTTAGCAATCATTTTAGAAATCATTAAAAAGTTAAATAAAGAACAGCATTAGAAATATAATAGAAAATCTTCTGTAACAATATACAGTACTGTTCAAAAGTTTTTTTTTAAAGAAATTAATGCTGTTCTTTTTAACTTTTTCTTCATCAATGAATTCTGCAAAACGTATCACAGTTTTCATTAAAAAAAAAAAAAAAAAATACAAATATGCAGTAATAATTATATTGCTGTTTTTTTCTGTATTTTTGATCAAATAAATGCAGGCTGAATGAGCAAAAGACACTTCTTTCAAAAACATTAAACACAGTCACGTGTAAAAATGTTTGACAAATAATGTACACACATACATATTCTACAATAAGATACAGGTAACTTTACCTTCTGGTAGAGGTTGTACCACTTCCGCTGCCGTGGTGCTGGTCTGTTGCCTCCAGACGGACAAACCCCAGAGCTGGCAAAAGTCCTCAACCTGGCCATCCACTCGCCATCACCCATGGCCTTGTGGCTCTTTGGCTTAGTGCTCATCTAAATATATTAGGGAAATAATAGTTAGTAATGTGCATTTTGCAGGTATTGGTCAACTACACAAATGTTTTAAATTTTTTTATAATGATACAACGATATATATTCAAGCTGACTAAATAATGGCACCCATTACAACAATTAAACATTATTTTATTGCTAATAAAGCAAAACAAGGTTACACATTTAAAGGTGTTACACTACAGTTATACATATAAAGATTTGAATATGAAATTACTACATGCAGTTACGATAGGGATAAGATTATTGTTTTGTTTGGTTTACAGTTAGTTGCATCCAATTATGCATAATTTACTGTTATTACTATAGTAAATACATATAGCATGTATTAATGACAATGTAAAATAAAGTACATTGTTAGTTAAAAGCTGTGGTTATACATATGATAATCAATCTGAGAAAAAAAAAAAAAAAAAAAAGAACATAGTAAGTACACTTTACTTAAACCATGGTTAATTTTTGTAAAGGATGTCTATATAACATTGCATTTTCATTTAAGGAAAGGAATGGAAAGGGGGTGAGTGAGGCCAAGTATGGTGACCCATACAAGGAATTTGTGCTCTGCATTTAACCCATCCAAGTGCACACACACAGTAGTGAACACACACACACCGTGAACACACACCCGGAGCAGTGGGCAGCCATTGCTGCGGCGCCCGGGGAGCAGTTGGGGGATCGGTGCCTTGCTCAAGGGACTCACCTCAGTCGTGGTATTGAGGGTGGAGAGAGTGCTGTACATTCACTCCCCCCACCTACAATCCCTGCCGGACCTGAGACTCGAACCTGCAACCTTTGGGTTACAAGTCCGAATCTCTAACCATTAGGCCACGGCTGCCCCTTAAATTAAATTATTATTTGTAGCACTTGCATCTGCGTTTATATAAATAGTAATCCATCTGCAAACACAAAACTTGATTACTACATTCACATAGCAAAATCACATTAAATATTAATTAGAAATGACAATGTCTACAACTAAACATATTTTTTAAATCCAAATCAAACTTTAAATAGAATAGATGTGTTTACTATGCAAAATTACAGGCAAATGGTGTTTTATATGTAAGATTATAGGCAAATCATGGAAACAAAACATGATTACTACACTTTCACTATAGTAAAAGCATGGTAAATGACTTGGTTTTTTTTTTCATTCATATTTTTATTTATAGTAAGACGGTGTTTACACTTAAAGAACAAGTAAACTGAGTTTAATAAGTACTATTACAGGCACAATTGTGTTTAATATGTGAGATTATAGCCAAGTAATGAAAAGAAAACATGATTACTACACTTTCACTATAGTAACCCTGCTGAAAAAACCAGCTAAAACCAGCCTAGGCTGGTTGGCTGGTCTTAGCTGGTTTAAGCTGGAAATGGCTGGTTTTAGCTGGTCTCCCAGCCTGGCCAGGCTGGTCAGGCTGGTTTTAGCTGGTGGTTTCCCAGCCTGACCAGCTAAGACCAGCCTGACCAGCCTGGCCAGGCTGGAAAAATGGCCAAAACCCCTCTAAAACCAGCCTGCCTCCCAGCTATGACCAGCTAAAACCAGGCTGGTTGACCAGCTAAAACCAGCCAACCAGCCTAGGCTGGTTTTAGCTGGTTTTTTCACCAGGGAAAGCCATGGTAAATGACGACAAACACAAGCACAACGTTTTTTGTTGTTGCTGTTCATTCAGATTTTCATTTATAGTAAGACTGTGTTCATACAGTTGTAATCGATCAGCCAAAAACACAACATGGTTACTACGCTTTTACTATAGTAAAAACAAGGTAAATTGTCATAAGGGATGACTGCACTTACAGCTGAAACGCGTTTTTCCCCCATTTAAATCGAACTTTAGAATGAGTAAATGGACTTTAGAAAGTTAGATTACATTTAAACAGTGTTTCATTATGCGCAATTCGCGAGTCAAAAGTTTGTGAACGCCAAACACGGATGAACGAAGGACGAAAACGTAACGAGTTACCAGTTGAGAACATTGTAAACAGAGAGGAAGAAAGTAGAAAACATGTATTACTTACTTTGAAAAGTTATCCTATATTCCGTTCGTCTGATTTTTGAACCTGACTTAGAATGAAACTAAGCGCGGTGAGTGGCTCTCAACAATGGAGCTCGAGCGATGCGATTGGCTCTCGTCCATTCTCACAATGGACGGCGAGCGACGCGATTGGCTCTCGTCCATTCTCACAATGGATGGCGAGCGACGCGATTGGCTCTCGTCCATTCTCACAATGGACGGCGAGATCGGCGATTGGACGAGGAGACGGCCGTGGAAACAGACGATCCTGCTCCAGGTAGGCGCCACAGAGACAGCCGTTGTGTGTCTGCTGCCGCCGGATCACGGTTGTAAAAGGAAGGGTTAGGGATTAGAATCGCACGTACTAACAGGCTGTTTTGAAAGATGTTTCCGGAGCTCGCAAAATCCACTTAGCCTGTGCGGCGAATGGGCACGCTGGAGCCCGCCACCCTGTTGGGAAGAAAGAGAGCCAACAGAGGTGCCCAACGTGGGGCTCGAACTCACAAACCTGAGATTAAGAGTCTCACGCTCTACCGACTGAGCTAGTCGGGCTGGTTATAGTTTCCTTTACCGGGTCGGAGCCAGTTTTCATCGGCTCCCAAATGACACAGGCGAAACGGAGGCTCTCGCGTTGTGCGAGACTGTCGAGCCGTCCCGTGGGTAGGGCTTAGAGCACGCTTAGAGTTTTCTTCTGTCAGTTTTGACCCAATGTGTTTTTGGGAAGCGCAGTTTGACCCAGCAGTGCAGGCCAACAACATGTTCTGTCTTGCCGCGTGAAGGCGGTTCAATGCTTTGGATAGCGTATGGTTGAGATGTGATTTTCCACCAATTTGGGGCACCTTTCTTATGGAAATCAAGGATAAATCTATATAAGGATAAGGATAAATCTTCTATTTTTCGGTGGTCTTTTGAGAACACTAGATTTATATGTCAATTCCAACATAACACCGACTGTTACGCAACAGTCCCGGGATCGTTAATAATTACGCCTCCAACATTTGCATCGCCCAATCATCGGTAACGTCAGTACATCAGTAAAACAAGGCAAGCCACTGAAGGGACACGGTTAGCTTAATGCTAGCACTATCCTGTTACATTGCAGTACAAAAGATATCACTTACCACATAAACAGAGAGATGACTGTGCTGATGATGGTGAATGATGGAGAAATAACTGCGCTGATGATGGCGAATGATTTACAGATCAAGAGTATCACCGAGAAGCAGCTGAACTTGTGTGGTAAGAAGAGCTCCCTCTGCATTATAACTTTACACAGAGCACATGGATCACAGTAATGAGACTAAAATGTCTGCGATTCAAAACGGCAGATTCAACAAACCACATATTAAAAGCGGCTAGAGCTCCTAATTAAATATATATTTTTTATCAATGTGCCAGCTATAGAGATGAGCAGCTCTGTGAAACAGCCAATCGGAGCAGAGCTCATTAATATTCATGAAGCTTCCAAAAAAGGCAATAACAGAGCATTTCATTCTAGGAACAAATCCTAGGGTTGTAAATGGTCCTGTAAAACCGTTTCTGGAGATTGTTTGCCCTTTCCTATGCCATATACCTTCTATATAGACATCAAAGAACAAATTAAAATATTCTGTCAATGCATTTTATGGCAACTTTAAGTTGATAGAACCAGCTGACATCTTATCCTGACATTCTGAATCTCAAGGATGGTGACACCCACCAACAAAAATGTAAAATAAAAAAAAAAGATTAAAAAAAGTAGTTTCATCAGATATACACCAATTATGAGCTAAACAGTCAATCGCAACTACTCACAAGATTTTTGATCTGATATTTACAATTTTCAAAGACCACTCTGATCATACTCTCTTCTTCTATGCTGCATAAATGCCACACAGAACGTTCATCAATGGTGTGGAGCATACGAAATAAACCATTACTCCACACCCGATTCACGCTGGAATCTGACGTGGAGATAAGTACTTGGCTGAATCCAGATCTCTTCTTGACATCCATAGTATAGTCTACAGCCCTTTACCGTGACTGATTTGCAAATTGAATCAAAGCAATTAAGCAAGGAACGCCGACTTGTTTTCTCGACCTCGTGGCCGCGACAGAGTGCGCCTGACCCCGGATCGGGAGGTTGCGTGTTCCAATTATGTTGAGTTCAAGCGAACTGTTCTTGACTTTGTGAGTGTAAAGACTAGCGGATTTGCATAGTTTATCAAAGTGCTTTTGCATGAAACACTAAATAATTTTTCCGCTATCTTGTAGTGCAACGGTAGAGTGTCTGGCTCCAAATCACCTTGAGGTCAGACGATCTGTTTTTGATCTCCTGAGTATAAAGTCCAACATCAAGAGTGTTCCTTGAGCACCGTATATTTACTGATTTGCATTCTGTGTCAAGGGGGTTAAGCAAAATACATCACCTCTGGGTTCAGGACCTCGTGGCGCAAAGGTAGCGCGTCTGACTCCAGATCAGAAGGTTGCGTGTTCAAATCACGTCGGGGTCACGTGATTTCTTGTTGACTTCTAATGTGAAAAGAAGTCCTGTCGTTGTGTGCTGCAGTGGTTTCCAATCCCACCGCTCTGTATGTCTCCCTTATTAAACACACCTGATTAAGATCATTAGCTAGTTAGGAGAGAGCTCCATGAGCTCATCTGGGTGTGTCAGAAAAAGGAGACAGACAAAAATGCAGGGCCGCGTCTTCCAGAGTCATCGTAAGCCTAAGTTGATTGCAACTCTATTGGTTTCAATGCGTCTACGTTGTATGAAGGATTGCAACGCTTTTGGGAAACACAGCCCAGAGCAGGGGGTCCCCAGGATCAGGATTGAAAATCACCAGTGTACTGTGATAGATTTGTATCTTGACCTGTTATTTTTATTAAGCCTGAGATCTCATGTAATAACCATTCCTGTCATTGTGTACTGTGACAGATCTGCCTCTTGACGTGTTGCTTTTGCATATCTTGCCCTGGAATCTCTGAAGAAATCGTGGAAACATCTACGTGCCGAATTCAAAAGCCAGCTCCTTCGAGCCGGAATCGAACCAGCGACCTAAGGATAGCCAATGTATCATCTACAGTCCTCCGCTCTACCAGCTGAGCTATCGAAGGCAGGATGACAAAAGGTGGCTTAAGCAGGAAACACCAGATAGGTTTGTGGTGTCTTGGGGTACAGTGTTGCCAGATTGGAAATGTCCAAGTATCGTACCAGAAGCTCAAAATTATCGTATTTGGGAGAAAATTATCATATTTAAGTCAAACGTTCAAAATAAAGATCGGCTATTTATCTAGATGTTACAGCTATTGTCCTTTTCAGCACTCATTTTCTATACCTTATTGTAATGATAAAAACTAATTATCTTACCCGAGTCAAACGTTCAAAATACAGCTATTTATCTAGATGTTACAGCTATTTATCCTTTTCAGCACTCAATTTCTATACTTTATTTTTAAACTAACAACCTCAGTTTTGAAACAACTGACCTAAGTGCGACAGGAACGTTAACTTGTGCTCGTGAGAGAGAGCCATTCTCCACGATGATTGGTTGAGAAGACGTAAGATTGGATGCGTAACACCACGTTCACGTCTCCTCACAATCATGAAGGTAGACGTAGGATCCACACAACTACATCTTTGAGAATAGAAGCTCTATAATTACAACGACCATGGTGTCACAAAATTCAGAAATTATCGTACATTGTGGTATTATTGATCGTACATCGTACAGAGGTCAAAATTATGGTACAAATACGATAATTATCGTACGTCTGGCAACACTGTTGGGGTACAACGGTAGCTTGGCTGAATCCAGATCAGACGGTTGCAGGTTCCAATCACATCAGTTGATCTCTTCTTGACATCCATAGTATAAAGTCTACAGCCCTTTACCGTGACTGATTTGCAAATTGAATCAAAGCAATTAAGCAAGGAACGCCGACTTGTTTTCTCGACCTCGTGGCCGCGACAGAGTGCGCCTGACCCCGGATCGGGAGGCTGCGTGTTCCAATTAAGTTGAGGTCAAGCGAACTGTTCTTGACTTTGTGAGTGTAAAGACTAGCGGATTTGCATAGTTTATCAAAGTGCTTTAGCATGAAACACTAAATAATTTTTCCGCTATCTTGTAGTGCAACGGTAGAGTGTCTGGCTCCAAATCACCTTGAGGTCAGACGATCTGTTTTTGATCTCCTGAGTATAAAGTCCAACATCAAGAGTGTTCCTTGAGCACCGTATATTTACTGAGTTGCATTCTGTGTCAAGGGGGTTAAGCAAAATACATCACCTCTGGGTTCAGGACCTCGTGGCGCAACGGTAGCGCGTCTGACTCCAGATCAGAAGGTTGCGTGTTCAAATCACGTCAGGGTCACGTGATTTCTTGTTGACTTCTAATGTGAAAAGAAGTCCTGTCGTTGTGTGCTGCAGTGGTTTCCAATCCCACCGCTCTGTATGTCTCCCTTATTAAACACACCTGATTAAGATCATTAGCTAGTTAGGAGAGAGCTCCATGAGCTCATCTGGGTGTGTCAGAAAAAGGAGACAGACAAAAATGCAGGGCCGCATCTTCCAGAGTCATCGTAAGCCTAAATTGATTGCAACTCTATTGGTTTCAATGCGTCTACGTTGTATGAAGGATTGCAATGCTTTTGGGAAACACAGCCCAGAGCAGGGGGTCCCCAGGATCAGGATTGAAAATCACCAGTGTACTGTGATAGATTTGTATCTTGACCTGTTATTTTTATTAAGCCTGAGATCTCATGTAATAACCATTCCTGTCATTGTGTACTGTGACAGATCTGCCTCTTGACGTGTTGCTTTTGCATATCTTGCCCTGCAATCTCTGAAGAAATCGTGGAAACATCTACGTGCCGAATTCAAAAGCCAGCTCCTTCGAGCCGGAATCGAACCAGCGACCTAAGGATAGCCAATGTATCATCTACAGTCCTCCGCTCTACCAGCTGAGCTATCGAAGGCAGGATGACAAAAGGTGGCTTAAGCAGGAAACACCAGATAGGTTTGTGGTGTCTTGGGGTACAACGGTAGCTTGGCTGAATCCAGATCAGACGGTTGCATGTTCCAATCACATCAGTTGATCTCTTCTTGACATCCATAGTATAAAGTCTACAGCCCTTTACCGTGACTGATTTGCAAATTGAATCAAAGCAATTAAGCAAGGAACGCCGACTTGTTTTCTCGACCTCGTGGCCGCGACAGAGTGCGCCTGACCCCGGATCGGGAGGTTGCGTGTTCCAATTATGTTGAGTTCAAGCGAACTGTTCTTGACTTTGTGAGTGTAAAGACTAGCGGATTTGCATAGTTTATCAAAGTGCTTTTGCATGAAACACTAAATAATTTTTCCGCTATCTTGTAGTGCAACGGTAGAGTGTCTGGCTCCAAATCACCTTGAGGTCAGACGATCTGTTTTTGATCTCCTGAGTATAAAGTCCAACATCAAGAGTGTTCCTTGAGCACCGTATATTTACTGATTTGCATTCTGTGTCAAGGGGGTTAAGCAAAATACATCACCTCTGGGTTCTGGACCTCGTGGCGCAAAGGTAGCGCGTCTGACTCCAGATCAGAAGGTTGCGTGTTCAAATCACGTCGGGTTCACGTGATTTCTTGTTGACTTCTAATGTGAAAAGAAGTCCTGTCGTTGTGTGCTGCAGTGGTTTCCAATCCCACCGCTCTGTATGTCTCCCTTATTAAACACACCTGATTAAGATCCTTAGCTAGTTAGGAGAGAGCTCCATGAGCTCATCTGGGTGTGTCAGAAAAAGGAGACAGACAAAAATGCAGGGCCGCGTCTTCCAGAGTCATCGTAAGCCTAAGTTGATTGCAACTCTATTGGTTTCAATGCGTCTACGTTGTATGAAGGATTGCAACCCTTTTGGGAAACACAGCCCAGAGCAGGGGGTCCCCAGGATCAGGATTGAAAATCACCAGTGTACTGTGATAGATTTGTATCTTGACCTGTTATTTTTATTAAGCCTGAGATCTCATGTAATAACCATTCCTGTCATTGTGTACTGTGACAGATCTGCCTCTTGACGTGTTACTTTTGCATATCTTGCCCTGGAATCTCTGAAGAAATCGTGGAAACATCTACGTGCCGAATTCAAAAGCCAGCTCCTTCGAGCCGGAATCGAACCAGCGACCTAAGGATAGCCAATTTATCATCTACAGTCCTCCGCTCTACCAGCTGAGCTATCGAAGGCAGGATGACAAAAGGTGGCTTAAGCAGGAAACACCAGATAGGTTTGTGGTGTCTTGGGGTACAGTGTTGCCAGATTGGAAATGTCCAAGTATCGTACCAGAAGCTCAAAATTATCGTATTTGGGAGAAAATTATCATATTTAAGTCAAACGTTCAAAATAAAGATCGGCTATTTATCTAGATGTTACAGCTATTGTCCTTTTCAGCACTCATTTTCTATACCTTATTGTAATGATAAAAACTAATTATCTTACCCGAGTCAAACGTTCAAAATACAGCTATTTATCTAGATGTTACAGCTATTTATCCTTTTCAGCACTCAATTTCTATACTTTATTTTTAAACTAACAACCTCAGTTTTGAAACAACTGACCTAAGTGCGACAGGAACGTTAACTTGTGCTCGTGAGAGAGAGCCATTCTCCACGATGATTGGTTGAGAAGACGTAAGATTGGATGCGTAACACCACGTTCACGTCTCCTCACAATCATGAAGGTAGACGTAGGATCCACACAACTACATCTTTGAGAATAGAAGCTCTATAATTACAACGACCATGGTGTCACAAAATTCAGAAATTATCGTACATTGTGGTATTATTGATCGTACATCGTACAGAGGTCAAAATTATGGTACAAATACGATAATTATCGTACGTCTGGCAACACTGTTGGGGTACAACGGTAGCTTGGCTGAATCCAGATCAGACGGTTGCAGGTTCCAATCACATCAGTTGATCTCTTCTTGACATCCATAGTATAAAGTCTACAGCCCTTTACCGTGACTGATTTGCAAATTGAATCAAAGCAATTAAGCAAGGAACGCCGACTTGTTTTCTCGACCTCGTGGCCGCGACAGAGTGCGCCTGACCCCGGATCGGGAGGTTGCGTGTTCCAATTATGTTGAGTTCAAGCGAACTGTTCTTGACTTTGTGAGTGTAAAGACTAGCGGATTTGCATAGTTTATCAAAGTGCTTTTGCATGAAACACTAAATAATTTTTCCGCTATCTTGTAGTGCAACGGTAGAGTGTCTGGCTCCAAATCACCTTGAGGTCAGACGATCTGTTTTTGATCTCCTGAGTATAAAGTCCAACATCAAGAGTGTTCCTTGAGCACCGTATATTTACTGATTTGCATTCTGTGTCAAGGGGGTTAAGCAAAATACATCACCTCTGGGTTCAGGACCTCGTGGCGCAAAGGTAGCGCGTCTGACTCCAGATCAGAAGGTTGCGTGTTCAAATCACGTCGGGTTCACGTGATTTCTTGTTGACTTCTAATGTGAAAAGAAGTCCTGTCGTTGTGTGCTGCAGTGGTTTCCAATCCCACCGCTCTGTATGTCTCCCTTATTAAACACACCTGATTAAGATCCTTAGCTAGTTAGGAGAGAGCTCCATGAGCTCATCTGGGTGTGTCAGAAAAAGGAGACAGACAAAAATGCAGGGCCGCGTCTTCCAGAGTCATCGTAAGCCTAAGTTGATTGCAACTCTATTGGTTTCAATGCGTCTACGTTGTATGAAGGATTGCAACCCTTTTGGGAAACACAGCCCAGAGCAGGGGGTCCCCAGGATCAGGATTGAAAATCACCAGTGTACTGTGATAGATTTGTATCTTGACCTGTTATTTTTATTAAGCCTGAGATCTCATGTAATAACCATTCCTGTCATTGTGTACTGTGACAGATCTGCCTCTTGACGTGTTACTTTTGCATATCTTGCCCTGGAATCTCTGAAGAAATCGTGGAAACATCTACGTGCCGAATTCAAAAGCCAGCTCCTTCGAGCCGGAATCGAACCAGCGACCTAAGGATAGCCAATTTATCATCTACAGTCCTCCGCTCTACCAGCTGAGCTATCGAAGGCAGGATGACAAAAGGTGGCTTAAGCAGGAAACACCAGATAGGTTTGTGGTGTCTTGGGGTACAGTGTTGCCAGATTGGAAATGTCCAAGTATCGTACCAGAAGCTCAAAATTATCGTATTTGGGAGAAAATTATCATATTTAAGTCAAACGTTCAAAATAAAGATCGGCTATTTATCTAGATGTTACAGCTATTGTCCTTTTCAGCACTCATTTTCTATACCTTATTGTAATGATAAAAACTAATTATCTTACCCGAGTCAAACGTTCAAAATACAGCTATTTATCTAGATGTTACAGCTATTTATCCTTTTCAGCACTCAATTTCTATACTTTATTTTTAAACTAACAACCTCAGTTTTGAAACAACTGACCTAAGTGCGACAGGAACGTTAACTTGTGCTCGTGAGAGAGAGCCATTCTCCACGATGATTGGTTGAGAAGACGTAAGATTGGATGCGTAACACCACGTTCACGTCTCCTCACAATCATGAAGGTAGACGTAGGATCCACACAACTACATCTTTGAGAATAGAAGCTCTATAATTACAACGACCATGGTGTCACAAAATTCAGAAATTATCGTACATTGTGGTATTATTGATCGTACATCGTACAGAGGTCAAAATTATGGTACAAATACGATAATTATCGTACGTCTGGCAACACTGTTGGGGTACAACGGTAGCTTGGCTGAATCCAGATCAGACGGTTGCAGGTTCCAATCACATCAGTTGATCTCTTCTTGACATCCATAGTATAAAGTCTACAGCCCTTTACCGTGACTGATTTGCAAATTGAATCAAAGCAATTAAGCAAGGAACGCCGACTTGTTTTCTCGACCTCGTGGCCGCGACAGAGTGCGCCTGACCCCGGATCGGGAGGTTGCGTGTTCCAATTATGTTGAGTTCAAGCGAACTGTTCTTGACTTTGTGAGTGTAAAGACTAGCGGATTTGCATAGTTTATCAAAGTGCTTTTGCATGAAACACTAAATAATTTTTCCGCTATCTTGTAGTGCAACGGTAGAGTGTCTGGCTCCAAATCACCTTGAGGTCAGACGATCTGTTTTTGATCTCCTGAGTATAAAGTCCAACATCAAGAGTGTTCCTTGAGCACCGTATATTTACTGATTTGCATTCTGTGTCAAGGGGGTTAAGCAAAATACATCACCTCTGGGTTCAGGACCTCGTGGCGCAAAGGTAGCGCGTCTGACTCCAGATCAGAAGGTTGCGTGTTCAAATCACGTCGGGTTCACGTGATTTCTTGTTGACTTCTAATGTGAAAAGAAGTCCTGTCGTTGTGTGCTGCAGTGGTTTCCAATCCCACCGCTCTGTATGTCTCCCTTATTAAACACACCTGATTAAGATCCTTAGCTAGTTAGGAGAGAGCTCCATGAGCTCATCTGGGTGTGTCAGAAAAAGGAGACAGACAAAAATGCAGGGCCGCGTCTTCCAGAGTCATCGTAAGCCTAAGTTGATTGCAACTCTATTGGTTTCAATGCGTCTACGTTGTATGAAGGATTGCAACCCTTTTGGGAAACACAGCCCAGAGCAGGGGGTCCCCAGGATCAGGATTGAAAATCACCAGTGTACTGTGATAGATTTGTATCTTGACCTGTTATTTTTATTAAGCCTGAGATCTCATGTAATAACCATTCCTGTCATTGTGTACTGTGACAGATCTGCCTCTTGACGTGTTACTTTTGCATATCTTGCCCTGGAATCTCTGAAGAAATCGTGGAAACATCTACGTGCCGAATTCAAAAGCCAGCTCCTTCGAGCCGGAATCGAACCAGCGACCTAAGGATAGCCAATTTATCATCTACAGTCCTCCGCTCTACCAGCTGAGCTATCGAAGGCAGGATGACAAAAGGTGGCTTAAGCAGGAAACACCAGATAGGTTTGTGGTGTCTTGGGGTACAGTGTTGCCAGATTGGAAATGTCCAAGTATCGTACCAGAAGCTCAAAATTATCGTATTTGGGAGAAAATTATCATATTTAAGTCAAACGTTCAAAATAAAGATCGGCTATTTATCTAGATGTTACAGCTATTGTCCTTTTCAGCACTCATTTTCTATACCTTATTGTAATGATAAAAACTAATTATCTTACCCGAGTCAAACGTTCAAAATACAGCTATTTATCTAGATGTTACAGCTATTTATCCTTTTCAGCACTCAATTTCTATACTTTATTTTTAAACTAACAACCTCAGTTTTGAAACAACTGACCTAAGTGCGACAGGAACGTTAACTTGTGCTCGTGAGAGAGAGCCATTCTCCACGATGATTGGTTGAGAAGACGTAAGATTGGATGCGTAACACCACGTTCACGTCTCCTCACAATCATGAAGGTAGACGTAGGATCCACACAACTACATCTTTGAGAATAGAAGCTCTATAATTACAACGACCATGGTGTCACAAAATTCAGAAATTATCGTACATTGTGGTATTATTGATCGTACATCGTACAGAGGTCAAAATTATGGTACAAATACGATAATTATCGTACGTCTGGCAACACTGTTGGGGTACAACGGTAGCTTGGCTGAATCCAGATCAGACGGTTGCAGGTTCCAATCACATCAGTTGATCTCTTCTTGACATCCATAGTATAAAGTCTACAGCCCTTTACCGTGACTGATTTGCAAATTGAATCAAAGCAATTAAGCAAGGAACGCCGACTTGTTTTCTCGACCTCGTGGCCGCGACAGAGTGCGCCTGACCCCGGATCGGGAGGCTGCGTGTTCCAATTAAGTTGAGGTCAAGCGAACTGTTCTTGACTTTGTGAGTGTAAAGACTAGCGGATTTGCATAGTTTATCAAAGTGCTTTAGCATGAAACACTAAATAATTTTTCCGCTATCTTGTAGTGCAACGGTAGAGTGTCTGGCTCCAAATCACCTTGAGGTCAGACGATCTGTTTTTGATCTCCTGAGTATAAAGTCCAACATCAAGAGTGTTCCTTGAGCACCGTATATTTACTGAGTTGCATTCTGTGTCAAGGGGGTTAAGCAAAATACATCACCTCTGGGTTCAGGACCTCGTGGCGCAACGGTAGCGCGTCTGACTCCAGATCAGAAGGTTGCGTGTTTAAATCACGTTGGGGTCACGTGATTTCTTGTTGACTTCTAATGTGAAAAGAAGTCCTGTCGTTGTGTGCTGCAGTGGTTTCCAATCCCACCGCTCTGTATGTCTCCCTTATTAAACACACATGATTAAGATCATTAGCTAGTTAGGAGAGAGCTCCATGAGCTCATCTGGGTGTGTCAGAAAAAGGAGACAGACAAAAATGCAGGGCCGCGTCTTCCAGAGTCATCGTAAGCCTAAGTTGATTGCAACTCTATTGGTTTCAATGCGTCTACGTTGTATGAAGGATTGCAACGCTTTTGGGAAACACAGCCCAGAGCAGGGGGTCCCCAGGATCAGGATTGAAAATCACCAGTGTACTGTGATAGATTTGTATCTTGACCTGTTATTTTTATTAAGCCTGAGATCTCATGTAATAACCATTCCTGTCATTGTGTACTGTGACAGATCTGCCTCTTGACGTGTTGCTTTTGCATATCTTGCCCTGCAATCTCTGAAGAAATCGTGGAAACATCTACGTGCCGAATTCAAAAGCCAGCTCCTTCGAGCCGGAATCGAACCAGCGACCTAAGGATAGCCAATGTATCATCTACAGTCCTCCGCTCTACCAGCTGAGCTATCGAAGGCAGGATGACAAAAGGTGGCTTAAGCAGGAAACACCAGATAGGTTTGTGGTGTCTTGGGGTACAACGGTAGCTTGGCTGAATCCAGATCAGACGGTTGCATGTTCCAATCACATCAGTTGATCTCTTCTTGACATCCATAGTATAAAGTCTACAGCCCTTTACCGTGACTGATTTGCAAATTGAATCAAAGCAATTAAGCAAGGAACGCCGACTTGTTTTCTCGACCTCGTGGCCGCGACAGAGTGCGCCTGACCCCGGATCGGGAGGTTGCGTGTTCCAATTATGTTGAGGTCAAGCGAACTGTTCTTGACTTTGTGAGTGTAAAGACTAGCGGATTTGCATAGTTTATCAAAGTGCTTTTGCATGAAACACTAAATAATTTTTCCGCTATCTTGTAGTGCAACGGTAGAGTGTCTGGCTCCAAATCACCTTGAGGTCAGACGATCTGTTTTTGATCTCCTGAGTATAAAGTCCAACATCAAGAGTGTTCCTTGAGCACCGTATATTTACTGATTTGCATTCTGTGTCAAGGGGGTTAAGCAAAATACATCACCTCTGGGTTCAGGACCTCGTGGCGCAACGGTAGCGCGTCTGACTCCAGATCAGAAGGTTGCGTGTTCAAATCACGTCGGGGTCACGTGATTTCTTGTTGACTTCTAATGTGAAAAGAAGTCCTGTCGTTGTGTGCTGCAGTGGTTTCCAATCCCACCGCTCTGTATGTCTCCCTTATTAAACACACCTGATTAAGATCATTAGCTAGTTAGGAGAGAGCTCCATGAGCTCATCTGGGTGTGTCAGAAAAAGGAGACAGACAAAAATGCAGGGCCGCGTCTTCCAGAGTCATCGTAAGCCTAAGTTGATTGCAACTCTATTGATTTCAATGCGTCTACGTTGTATGAAGGATTGCAACGCTTTTGGGAAACACAGCCCAGAGCAGGGGGTCCCCAGGATCAGGATTGAAAATCACCAGTGTACTGTGATAGATTTGTATCTTGACCTGTTATTTTTATTAAGCCTGAGATCTCATGTAATAACCATTCCTGTCATTGTGTACTGTGACAGATCTGCCTCTTGACGTGTTACTTTTGCATATCTTGCCCTGGAATCTCTGAAGAAATCGTGGAAACATCTACGTGCCGAATTCAAAAGCCAGCTCCTTCGAGCCGGAATCGAACCAGCGACCTAAGGATAGCCAATTTATCATCTACAGTCCTCCGCTCTACCAGCTGAGCTATCGAAGGCAGGATGACAAAAGGTGGCTTAAGCAGGAAACACCAGATAGGTTTGTGGTGTCTTGGGGTACAGTGTTGCCAGATTGGAAATGTCCAAGTATCGTACCAGAAGCTCAAAATTATCGTATTTGGGAGAAAATTATCATATTTAAGTCAAACGTTCAAAATAAAGATCGGCTATTTATCTAGATGTTACAGCTATTGTCCTTTTCAGCACTCATTTTCTATACCTTATTGTAATGATAAAAACTAATTATCTTACCCGAGTCAAACGTTCAAAATACAGCTATTTATCTAGATGTTACAGCTATTTATCCTTTTCAGCACTCAATTTCTATACTTTATTTTTAAACTAACAACCTCAGTTTTGAAACAACTGACCTAAGTGCGACAGGAACGTTAACTTGTGCTCGTGAGAGAGAGCCATTCTCCACGATGATTGGTTGAGAAGACGTAAGATTGGATGCGTAACACCACGTTCACGTCTCCTCACAATCATGAAGGTAGACGTAGGATCCACACAACTACATCTTTGAGAATAGAAGCTCTATAATTACAACGACCATGGTGTCACAAAATTCAGAAATTATCGTACATTGTGGTATTATTGATCGTACATCGTACAGAGGTCAAAATTATGGTACAAAAACGATAATTATCGTACGTCTGGCAACACTGTTGGGGTACAACGGTAGCTTGGCTGAATCCAGATCAGACGGTTGCAGGTTCCAATCACATCAGTTGATCTCTTCTTGACATCCATAGTATAAAGTCTACAGCCCTTTACCGTGACTGATTTGCAAATTGAATCAAAGCAATTAAGCAAGGAACGCCGACTTGTTTTCTCGACCTCGTGGCCGCGACAGAGTGCGCCTGACCCCGGATCGGGAGGCTGCGTGTTCCAATTAAGTTGAGGTCAAGCGAACTGTTCTTGACTTTGTGAGTGTAAAGACTAGCGGATTTGCATAGTTTATCAAAGTGCTTTAGCATGAAACACTAAATAATTTTTCCGCTATCTTGTAGTGCAACGGTAGAGTGTCTGGCTCCAAATCACCTTGAGGTCAGACGATCTGTTTTTGATCTCCTGAATATAAAGTCCAACATCAAGAGTGTTCCTTGAGCACCGTATATTTACTGAGTTGCATTCTGTGTCAAGGGGGTTAAGCAAAATACATCACCTCTGGGTTCAGGACCTCGTGGCGCAACGGTAGCGCGTCTGACTCCAGATCAGAAGGTTGCGTGTTCAAATCACGTCGGGGTCACGTGATTTCTTGTTGACTTCTAATGTGAAAAGAAGTCCTGTCGTTGTGTGCTGCAGTGGTTTCCAATCCCACCGCTCTGTATGTCTCCCTTATTAAACACACCTGATTAAGATCATTAGCTAGTTAGGAGAGAGCTCCATGAGCTCATCTGGGTGTGTCAGAAAAAGGAGACAGACAAAAATGCAGGGCCGCGTCTTCCAGAGTCATCGTAAGCCTAAGTTGATTGCAACTCTATTGGTTTCAATGCGTCTACGTTGTATGAAGGATTGCAACGCTTTTGGGAAACACGGCCCAGAGCAGGGGGTCCCCAGGATCAGGATTGAAAATCACCAGTGTACTGTGATAGATTTGTATCTTGACCTGTTATTTTTATTAAGCCTGAGATCTCATGTAATAACCATTCCTGTCATTGTGTACTGTGACAGATCTGCCTCTTGACGTGTTGCTTTTGCATATCTTGCCCTGCAATCTCTGAAGAAATCGTGGAAACATCTACGTGCCGAATTCAAAAGCCAGCTCCTTCGAGCCGGAATCGAACCAGCGACCTAAGGATAGCCAATGTATCATCTACAGTCCTCCGCTCTACCAGCTGAGCTATCGAAGGCAGGATGACAAAAGGTGGCTTAAGCAGGAAACACCAGATAGGTTTGTGGTGTCTTGGGGTACAGTGTTGCCAGATTGGAAATGTCCAAGTATCGTACCAGAAGCTCAAAATTATCGTATTTGGGAGAAAATTATCATATTTAAGTCAAACGTTCAAAATAAAGATCGGCTATTTATCTAGATGTTACAGCTATTGTCCTTTTCAGCACTCATTTTCTATACCTTATTGTAATGATAAAAACTAATTATCTTACCCGAGTCAAACGTTCAAAATACAGCTATTTATCTAGATGTTACAGCTATTTATCCTTTTCAGCACTCAATTTCTATACTTTATTTTTAAACTAACAACCTCAGTTTTGAAACAACTGACCTAAGTGCGACAGGAACGTTAACTTGTGCTCGTGAGAGAGAGCCATTCTCCACGATGATTGGTTGAGAAGACGTAAGATTGGATGCGTAACACCACGTTCACGTCTCCTCACAATCATGAAGGTAGACGTAGGATCCACACAACTACATCTTTGAGAATAGAAGCTCTATAATTACAACGACCATGGTGTCACAAAATTCAGAAATTATCGTACATTGTGGTATTATTGATCGTACATCGTACAGAGGTCAAAATTATGGTACAAATACGATAATTATCGTACGTCTGGCAACACTGTTGGGGTACAACGGTAGCTTGGCTGAATCCAGATCAGACGGTTGCAGGTTCCAATCACATCAGTTGATCTCTTCTTGACATCCATAGTATAAAGTCTACAGCCCTTTACCGTGACTGATTTGCAAATTGAATCAAAGCAATTAAGCAAGGAACGCCGACTTGTTTTCTCGACCTCGTGGCCGCGACAGAGTGCGCCTGACCCCGGATCGGGAGGCTGCGTGTTCCAATTAAGTTGAGGTCAAGCGAACTGTTCTTGACTTTGTGAGTGTAAAGACTAGCGGATTTGCATAGTTTATCAAAGTGCTTTAGCATGAAACACTAAATAATTTTTCCGCTATCTTGTAGTGCAACGGTAGAGTGTCTGGCTCCAAATCACCTTGAGGTCAGACGATCTGTTTTTGATCTCCTGAGTATAAAGTCCAACATCAAGAGTGTTCCTTGAGCACCGTATATTTACTGAGTTGCATTCTGTGTCAAGGGGGTTAAGCAAAATACATCACCTCTGGGTTCAGGACCTCGTGGCGCAACGGTAGCGCGTCTGACTCCAGATCAGAAGGTTGCGTGTTCAAATCACGTCGGGGTCACGTGATTTCTTGTTGACTTCTAATGTGAAAAGAAGTCCTGTCGTTGTGTGCTGCAGTGGTTTCCAATCCCACTGCTCTGTATGTCTCCCTTATTAAACACACCTGATTAAGATCATTAGCTAGTTAGGAGAGAGCTCCATGAGCTCATCTGGGTGTGTCAGAAAAAGGAGACAGACAAAAATGCAGGGCCGCATCTTCCAGAGTCATCGTAAGCCTAAGTTGATTGCAACTCTATTGGTTTCAATGCGTCTACGTTGTATGAAGGATTGCAATGCTTTTGGGAAACACAGCCCAGAGCAGGGGGTCCCCAGGATCAGGATTGAAAATCACCAGTGTACTGTGATAGATTTGTATCTTGACCTGTTATTTTTATTAAGCCTGAGATCTCATGTAATAACCATTCCTGTCATTGGCTGCGTTCGAAACCGCATACTTCCATACTATATAGTAGGCAAAAAGCAGTAGGCGAGCAAAAAAGTATGTTTGAATGTTCAGTATTCATAAAAGAGTAGGCGAGAATCAGTAGGCGAGTGCACTAATTCTCGCAAGATTCGGACGAACGTCTACTTAAAGTGCGTTCGAATATGCCTACTTACCTACTATATAGTAGGAAAAAAGAGTACGTGAAGAAAGAAGTACGTTCGAAACCTCAGTATTCATAAAAGAGTAGCCGAGAAATCCCCGGATGTCCTACTGCTTCAGCCCAGATTCTGAAGTGTTCATCTGATGCACACTTTTCAATCCCAGGAGGCCACAGGAGGCTAAAACGTCATCATCGAACGTGATTGGGAACCGCAACGAGAGTGTTTACAAATGTGAGTATTACAAACCAAAACACGGTTCCCTGTCTTAAAATCGTATTTGTTGAGCTACTGTATCGTAAACTGCTGATTTGCATAAGGTGTCAATACGTGTAACGTTAAAGTATATTTGTGATTTCGCTGTAAAACACGTTTTATTACGTATAGCGACCGTAGCATCTTAAAGATGATTACTAAATGTTTAACAACTGAAAGGAACATGTTCTGAGAGAATTAAATGAGCACAGCACAACACGAAACAGACATCTAAATGAGTGATGGACGTTGTGTGAGTTTATGTAGAATTCTCTGTTGTCAACACTGCTTTAGATTAATGTAATGTAAATAAAAATATAGTTAGTAAACAAGTAAACATGAGTTATCTATTTCATTTGTTTAATAGTACTGTTGATATATTCAGGAGCATTTGTATTGGATAAAAAGCCAATTAACACAACAGCTACCTCATAAATGTAGTATTGAGCTCATGCACAAATCAGAGGGAACTGAATCTTGTGTGGATGTTACAGGGACAGATGAGACAAGTATGTTTGTCTGGTGAAGAGTGACTGATGAAGCAGTGCTGCCATCAAAGGCTTTGAGTGAGTACACTACAGACATCTATTTAAACCTAAAGTTGCAGTTTTTTTTTAAATAAAAAAAACTTTAAGCACTTTTCTGATTCTAGATTTCTGTGCCTTTGTTGCAGGTATTTTGCGGTGGAGCAGGACCTGAAAGGAAAGGTGACAGCAGCATTTGTGGGGAAAAAAAGTTAAATCTGTAACTTAGTATAAAGTTTGGTAATTTTGTTACTTCTAATACAGAGATCTAATGAAATTGTGCTGTTAAAATGACAACTTTTGTATTGTATTTGTGCATCTTTGTATGATCTGAAATGTCTGCTGCAGACTGGTGTGTGCAGTGAGAAAAGAGAAATCCACAGCAGCATCCTGTAAATGGTCAAGTGCCATCGATGAGACCCTCCATCACTCCACCTGCTCTTTGTCTCATCTGGACCAGATGTTGCTGTGGTCTCTTCATCCTCAGAGACCAAAGAGCCGGCGAGAGCATCTAGAGAAAGACTAAAATACCAATATGTCTGAATAAAGCTTTGTTCCATGTGTCTTTATTTATGTTCATGGTTATTTTATTATTTTACTCATATATCCATGTTGTTATCAGTAAATAAAATATAAGTTTCATTAACATATGCATTAATTAATTACTTGATTAAAAAAAAAACATGCTTGTTTTACTAAAAAATATAATTAATTATAGGTCAGCATTTATCATTATTATTGATCAGTGCATTCTGAGGTAATCTTAATTTCTAAGCAGTAATACTTACATTTTTTGAGTGTAAAATCCTCAAAAAACACCTCCAAACACAAGATCTTCAAGCAGCTGATCCACGTCTCCTTTGTGCAGATATTGCAAACATGGAGGAAGATGTACTAGGTGGGGTTGTTGTGTTACTGATGCTATGAGGTGTTTGAGCACCTGTTGTGCTTATTTTCATTTTATTACTAATACTACCTAACTTACAATTACAGGCTCAGGGAAAGATGGTATTTATCTTTAACAATGAACAATCATAATGAGAAAAACTAAAAACATAACTATTAGGCTTGCTTACATCATAGTATGCAATTATATACACAGGGAAATATGATTAAATATCTCTGAATAATCAAAATATTCACATCATCGTTTATCAAAAATTGGATTTGTTTTTGTTATTGATAAGCCTCAGGGATGAAAAGAGAAATTTAACAAGAATTTAAGCTAGCTTTGCGTATGGATAAACAATTTTGAATACAAAACAACAGAAATAACTTATTCAAAAAATTAAGAATTTGGGTTTTCCTGACAAAAATTATTTCTTTAAGAATTAAAAAATACAAAAACCTAAATGAACCCAAAACGTATCTACTACAATCACAATAAAAGAACAGCTGTTTCTTCAACATGACCACAAAATGAACAAATTTCATCAATATCAAAATATTTATAGAAAGATGAATTAAACCTCGCTATATGTTAAGTTGTTGCACTTGTTATAACGTCGTTGGTCACATGATAACGTCAACATGGCGGAAGACGTGCAGATCACATCCATACTCAACGAGATTTGGCTGTAGAGTACGTACTCTTTTAGCGCTCGTTAAGTAAGTACTTATTGAAATTAAGTACCTACACATTGAGTATGCGGTTTCGAACGCAGCCATAGTGTACTGTGACAGATCTGCCTCTTGACGTGTTACTTTTGCATATCTTGCCCTGCAATCTCTGAAGAAATCGTGGAAACATCTACGTGCCGAATTCAAAAGCCAGCTCCTTCGAGCCGGAATCGAACCAGCACACATACCAGACATTTTGACCGACATTAACTTTTTTAGAGTGAACATTTACTCTAAAAAAGTTAATGTCGGTCAAAATGTCTGGTATGATCAAGTTTACCAGATAAAATTTCATATAATTTTGGTGTTTATTATGCACTGTAACATGCATGCAAATTTTTGAGCTACATATATAGGCTAATAGGCTAGTTGACACTAGTTGATAAAATGTGTTGTTGTTATTATCATTATTATTATTTTAGTCAAACATTGGGAAATACATTTGCGATATTATGTTTAATCGATAAGCAATTAAGAGATATATTTTGCTGAGTATGCTATTGTCCTGGAATCATGGCTGTCTAAAACCGCCAGTAGGTGGGAGCCCAACCCTGTCATAAATGAAAGATTAATTTAAAACACAGATTCATAAAATGTCGCCTTTTTTTTTTTTTTTTTTTTACTGGATAAATTTTTGAGCCCTCGATTTTACCGGAAATACTATGTGTAGACTGCGTGCTGAGTTTTTAACTAAACCGTCCAGTCCAGTAGAAGGCGGAATATCGTCTTTTACGTTGAATACCCATTTACGAAATGGAAGCACTAGCCGTAGTCAATGCAGTGAGAAGAAAAGTTTTATCAATCAAACGCAATTTTCATCGTGGAAACTGTAATTCTTATCATTTGAGTGTGATTGACTCATTGCTTAACAATGTCCAAAGAATCGGTCAAGATAACCCAGAGAAAAACAGTGAACTCCTTGAAAGCCTAAGGATACTACAGACAGCCATGACTTCGAGGCATCAGCAAGCGCCTTCCACCGCTGCTCCGCTCATACGAACAGGTTTATTATTGATATACTATATAGTGCACAACTTGTTTTAAAGAATACGCATGGATTTCTAAAGTAATACTTTACTGTAGAACCTAGAAGATAAATTAATTTATGTATAATGGAGAGTAATACATCCAGTGGTCGAAATGGCTACAATTCCAGGGACGTCGTAGTTGGGTGAAAAGGGGGACTAAATTACCAGGGCCCCAAGTGGGGGGAGGGCCCCTGAGGAGTGAAATTTTATTTTCCTTTAAATATAATTTTAAGATCACAATAAATGTTGTTAACTAATGTAAATCAGTGATGCGCGGGTCAATGTATAAACAACCCTAATCCGACCGACGTTTTCAACTAACGCAACTCGGACCGCAAAAAAAAAAAAAAAAGAAAGAAAGAAAGAAACTATTGTACCCGACCCGCTTCCTGTCTAATATTTGCGACTGACACCAGCGATTATATGCGGCTATATGCGGTGGAGATGCGTTCACTGTCAAACATCATTTGGCATTAATTAGGTAATTTTGTCAAAATAAATGTTCTTGATTAAAAGAAAAATACAGATTGTTCTTGTTGTGATTTATTTTGTCTTTCCTTTATGTCAGTGATTCTACACGATTAAATATGATCAAGAATTATTTTATTTCGATCTACAGTGTAATAAGTGTTTAGAAAAAGATTAGCCTATAGCCATAAATAATATATATATATATATAGGCCTATATATATATATATATATATATGACTACAAGCTTATTCCTTTTTTCTTAACTTTTAACTTCTTTTCAAAATAATCAAGAATATTAAATCAACTTAATAGGCTAGGTTAACGAATTTTCTTATACAAACATAATGAATGCAATTCAAAACGAAGTTTTTATAGATAAATTCAGGAATTATGAATATGACAAAATAATATTATTTTATATATATTAATTGTATAGCTATAATAGTTGTATCAAATGAATAAGGAAATTATAGTGCCTTGAATTTATTAAGTAATGTTTAATTTCGTTCGTTTCGCTCTCTGGAAATGTAAAGAAAAAATACAGTTTTTACTTGGAATTCGTTTTTAATCCCTGGTTTTAAACAAGCATATACATGAGATCATTTATATGTTATTGCTTGAATAAACGTTTAAAATAGTGCTAGAAATTTTATAATTAAGGAAATTAAACAGACCTAGGCATTTGAAAAGACATAGTGAAATGTGTCTAATAATTCCAAAAAGAAAGAGAAGCATTGGACATAATCAAAATATTCGAGACATTTATTAGGAATACCATTTTCTTAACAATTTAAGATGCTGCATGTGTTTATCAGTCTAATCGAAGTGTGCGTCTCTCCTGCGACTTTTCCAACAAAAATCCCACCCCCTCTCAGAAAATACATAAAACTGACATTACTATATGCGTTTAAAAGTAGCCTATTAAAATGGTACAATGGCATTGATCAGTTCAACGTGTTGGGAAATCGGGCATTTTGTCCCGCGTCAGCATTTATTCAACAGTTAATAGCGCTCAACATTCAAAAGGTAAATATTATTCAGCTAATAAAGTGTAGGTCTATGTATTTCATAGAAATAGTCTAGTACTATACAAACTACAAAGGTTTAATTGTCATCTTTATTTCAAACAACCATTATTTTGGATGACTCGTAACTGCGGGTAACTGTTTTGGATTTTGGATCAACCCGCGCATTACTGATGTAAATGCCTGGCGACAGGGGCGTAGCAACCGGGGGGGACGGTTTCACTTTTAGAAACAGGTGATTCTGTCCCCCGCACTTTTTTTTGACCTAGCGCCAATATTTCCGCCCCTGGTCTCTGATTTGTTACTTAGATTTGAGTGAAGTAACATTTAGCCAATCACAGCGCGAATCTCTTGGGCGTCTGCCATGAGCTTCAAATCTTGTTGCTCTTGTAAACAGAATGTATTATACTGTATGAACCCGCGATCGATGTACCCCCCCCCCCCCCCCCCCCTTGTTTAAAACACAAGACCTGCCATCCTTCAGAGCACTCTCCAAAACTGTGCCTCCTCTAAAACACCCAAATACAGCGGCCGAGAGCTTACCATACTACAACAAATGCAGATAGTAAAAACACCAGCAAATCCATCAGTGACAACATGTTACAAATCACGGAAACACTTTCCATCACTTCTTTAGTTATGTCTTGAATACAGCATTAGCTCATGGTTTGAGTAAAGATAAGTCAGTCTTACACTTTCCAAAAGTCGTATTCAAATAAAATATATTCTAGATAAGCTTTACCGAATGATTGTTGTTAAAATGGGAAGAGACTTTTAATTAGCATAAAATGTGTTTCTGGATTAATTCACCAAACATATTGATATAAAAATCAAGATGTAAATAAACAGTTTTAGAACATTTAGCCTTATTTCTGAATATGTAGATCTAAACACAAAACATGTTACATATACAGGTCCTTATCCAAAAATTAGCATATTGTGATAAAGTTCATTATTTTCTGTAATGTACTGATAAACATTAGACTTTCATATATTTTAGATTCATTACACACAACTGAAGTAGTTCAAGCCTTTTATTGTTTTAATATTGATGATTTTGGGCATACAGCTCATGAAAACCCAAAATTCCTATCTCAAAAAATTAGCATATCATGAAAAGGTTCTCTAAACAAGCTATTAACCTAATCATCTGAATCAACTAATTAACTCTAAACACCTGCAAAAGATTCCTGAGGCTTTTAAAAACTCCCAGCCTGGCTCATTACTCAAAACCGCAATCATGGGTAAGACTGCCGACCTGACTGCTGTCCAGAAGGCCATCATTGACACCCTCAAGCAAGAGGGTAAGACACAGAAAGAAATTTCTGAACGAATAGGCTGTTCCCAGAGTGCTGTATCAAGGCACCTCAGTGGGAAGTCTGTGGGAAGGAAAAAGTGTGGCAGAAAACGCTGCACAACGAGAAGAGGTGACCGGACCCTGAGGAAGATTGTGGAGAAGGACCGATTCCAGACCTTGGGGGACCTGCGGAAGCAGTGGACTGAGTCTGGAGTAGAAACATCCAGAGCCACCGTGTACAGGCGTGTGTAGGAAATGGGCTACAGGTGCCGCATTCCCCAGGTCAAGCCACTTTTGAACCAGAAACAGCGGCAGAAGCGCCTGACCTGGGCTACAGAGAATCAGCACTGGACTGTTGCTCAAATTTTGCATGTCATTCGGAAATCAAGGTGCCAGAGTCTGGAGGAAGACTGGGGAGAGGGAAATGCCAAAATGCCTGAAGTCCAGTGTCAAGTACCCACAGTCAGTGATGGTCTGGGGTGCCATGTCAGCTGCTGGTGTTGGTCCACTGGGTTTTATCAAGGGCAGGGTCAATGCAGCTAGCTATCAGGAGATTTTGGAGCACTTCATGCTTCCATCTGCTGAAAAGCTTTATGGAGATGAAGATTTCATTTTTCAGCACGACCTGGCACCTGCTCACAGTGCCAAAACCACTGGTAAATGGTTTACTGACCATGGTATTACTGTGCTCAATTGGCCTGCCAACTCTCCTGACCTGAACCCCATAGAGAATCTGTGGGATATTGTGAAGAGAAAGTTGAGAGACGCAAGACCCAACACTCTGGATGAGCTTAAGGCCGCTATCGAAGCATCCTGGGCCTCCATAACACCTCAGCGGTGCCACAGGCTGATTGCCTCCATGCCACGCCGCATTGAAGCAGTCATTTCTGCAAAAGGATTCCCGACCAAGTATTGAGTGCATAACTGAACATAATTATTTGAAGGTTGACTTTTTTTGTATTAAAAACACTTTTCTTTTACTGGTCGGATGAAATATGCTAAATGTTTTTAGATTTTTTTAGATTTTTTGAAATTTTGGGTTTTCATGAGCTGTATGCCAAAATCATCAATATTAAAACAATAAAAGGCTTGAACTACTTCAGTTGTTGTGTAATGAATCTAAAATATATGAAAGTCTAATGTTTATCAGTACATTACAGAAAATAATGAACTTTATCACAATATGCTTATTATTTGAAAAGGACCTGTATATGTATGAAGTGTTTATTATAAAACGTCAATATGTGAACTCTGGCACGTTTTTATTACATTGATATAGGTACAGTTGAAGCCAAAGTTTACATACACCTTCCAGAATATGTGTTAGTAATTTTAGGTAAATAAAAGGGATCATGAAAACTTTGTTATTTTTTAATTAATACTGTCCTTAAAAAGCTATTTCACACAACAGATGTTTATATATACTTCACAAGACAAATAGGAACTGAATTTATACAAATGACCCTGTTCAAAAGTTTACACACCCTTGAATGTTAAAACTGTGTGTCGCTTCCCGGATGAGCCACGACTGTTTTCATGTTTTGTGATGGTTTTTCATGAGTCCCTTGTTTGTCCTGAACAGTTCAACTGCCTGCTGTTCTTCAGAAAAATCCTTTAGGTTCCACAAATTCATTGGGTTTTCAGCATTTTTGTGTATTTGAACCCTTTCCAAAAATGACTGTATCATTTTGAGATTTATCTTTTCACACTGAGGACAGTTGAGGGACTCATATGCAACTATTACAGAAGATTCAAACACTCAGTGATGCTCCAGAAGAAGAAATAATGCATTAAGAGTTAGAGGGTGAAAACTTTTGAACGGAATGGATATGTGTAAATTGTTCTTATTTTGATGATATATAGCCGATGCGATATCTTAGCTGTAGAATCAACTTTAAACACTTATTGTCTTAATAATAATGCATCACTGTATAAAGGTCTGTTTTTATTAGTTTGATACTGTCACGATCCAGGCGGGGTTGTGGAGAGGGACAATGATGAGGAGAACCGGAGTAGAAAAACGAATAAAGATTTATTAAATAAAACACAGTAACTAATACAAACAAAACAAAACCGGGAGTATAAGGTGAGCACATGTACACAAGTAAACAGAGGTAACAGTTAGCATTGACGGACAAATGGGGAGTGCACACACAGACTCTTAAATACACTGAAACGGGGGCGTGGTCACAAACAAGCTAACAAGATAACGAGGGGGAAATACAAATATGGGCAAGATTAGACTAAATGAGACTGAACTAAAGGGGGAGACAAGGACTAAACCATAGAACTAGAAACATGGGGGAAAAACACTTGGGAAACAGAACAGAACAGGACAAGACACAGACATAATCCTGACAGATACATAGTGTTTTATAAAATAAAAGAAGAGATAGAATGATAGAACTTTTAAACAAATTAAGCAAAAGTTAACAAACCAAAGAAATTTTTTTTGTATGTCTTTTACCCATGATGTGTGTGTGTGTACCTTCATATATTTACAATTTTTAAATGTTATTATTATTATTATTATTGTCTATTCAGGGGAATAGTGAAGTGCCGTTGGCTGAAAGTCAGGACCATGCAGGAGCACCAGAGGGGAGTGATTGAATCGTCCAACTCGGATTAAATTTTTTTTTTCTGCTGTAGTTTTCAAGGAAGCTTTTTTATTTTGTAATTTTTTTTAAGATTGTGTCTTGTAAAAAAATTTAAAACTGTTGTGTTCCTTGAGCAGACCAATGTATATATGTTATTAATTTAAAGATGTTAATAAAAATAAATAATGTTCTAAATTTCTTCTCTTTAAAAACTGTCTTTTTTGACTGTGTGTGTATGGTGTCTTTATAATATTGTTAGTGCATGGTATTCCAAAAATATAACTAAACATTTTGTTAACTTAATAATGTTAAAATATAATGTCCTAACACTATTATTAATAAACATTTAGAAGATCATCACAAGATCTTTTCAAGGTTTTTTATTTACAGAAAATGTTATCGTAACAATCTGAAGAACATTGTAAGAACTAAAAGTAAACATACTGTAAAAAAAATAGTAGAATATATATAAATGAAAAAAAGTAACTTTTTTTTCACTGATTTTTACAAAAATGCATTTAGAAAATGTTGTAATGTCTTTAAAGAGAACATTATAAGAATAAAAATAGACCTACCCATTAAAAACATTAAAAGAGCGTTAGGGAATAGGGAATGATCTAATAATGTTATCTCTGAACATTTTAAGAATGTGTTTTGACAATGTTTTCATATCATTCAATAGAATGTTGTGGGAACAAAAATAAAACTACCCGCTAAAAACATTGTAAGAATGTTAGGGAATGATGTTCTAACAATGTTACCACTGAACATTTTAAGAATGTTTTTAGAGAATGTTATCCTATCAATTGAGAGAATGTTGTGGGAACAAAAATAAAACTACCCGCTAAAAACATTGTAAGAATGTTAGGGAATGATGTTCTAAAAATGTTACCACTGAACATTTTAAGGATGTTTTTAGAGAATGTTATCCTATCAATTGAGAGAATGTTGTGGGAACAAAAATAAAACTACCCGCTAAAAACATTGTAAGAATGTTAGGGAATGATGTTCTAACAATGTTACCACTGAACATTTTAAGAATGTTTTTAGAGAATGTATCCTATCATTTGAGAGAATGTTCTGGGAACAAAAATAAAACTACCCGCTAAAAACATTGTAAGAATGTTAGGGAATGATGTTCTAACAATGTTACCACTGAACATTTTAAGAATGTTTTTAGAGAATGTTATCCTATTATTTGAGAGAATGTTGTGGGAACAAAAATAAAACTACCTGCTAAAAACATTGCTAGAACATTGCTTGGTAATGTTCTTAAAACATTTTTAGAACCAAAAATTTCTAGCTGGGTTATTATTAGTATCAAGAATTAGTGATTTTTGGTTAAATCACTGCACGTGGTGAAATTTATCCATAATCGACTACCAGCCAAATTAAAGATCTGGCTACATTTATGCCTATGAATAGTCTTTTAACATTGTCTAATTGCATTTAATATTTTCAGACTTTCATATATTATATTATGTTGATGCTTGCTTGACTCTTTTACTTTCCTTGATTTGGCTTATTATTAAGTATTTTAAGCACAAACTATGTGTTTTCTGCAAATCTAAGTCTTTTAAATGTAATTGGTTTGCTTTCTTTATCATTTATTCATAGCTGTGTGTACCTTCACCACATGAAATAGTTAATAGAAAAAGTTAATGTTGTGACGTTGAAACTTCGGGATAACCCCTAAGGTTATTTTTCACTGAAACTTATATTTAAATATATTTTATAATATGTGCTAAACATATTAAAAACTACAAATGTGAGAGTTTGAGATTCTACCTAAAAATCAAAATTGCAATGTTTCGGTGCAGAAACCTTTTTTCACAAAATTTATTAAGTGTCTTAAAAATTAATTTTGATGAGTAAATCTTTTATTGTTACTTAGCATGACACAAGTACACATTTTAAATATTGGGCTTTCTACCAAACTATGCTGTCAGACATATCAAGTGTAATAAAGTGAAACATGTTGAAATATGAAATATATAGGCAGCTTTTCTTCTAAATGTAGTGCAAAATGAAGATGCAGAAATCTTGAAGTGTTGAGAGCTCCAATTGTTATAAAGCATATCACCGGCTGCGTCCGAAATCGCCTACTCAATGAGTAGGTACTTAATTTCAATAAGTACTTACTTAACGAGTGCTAAAAGAGTACCTACTCAACAGCCATATCTCCTTGAGTATGAATGCGTTCCGCCATGTTGACGTTATCATGTGACCTATGACGTTATAACAAGCGCAACATGAAATGTTATGAGCGGCGGATTTAATTCATCTATCGGTAAACATTTTGATGTTGATGAAATTTGCTTATTTTGGATTGATTTAAGTTTTTATATTTTTAACAATACTAAAATGACTAAAACCCCCAAATTTGTTGTCTTGAATATGTTAATGGGCAAAATTGTGCAAAAGTAGCTTAGATCTGATTTGTTTTCCTTTTTCTTGCTGAATTTCTAATAATAAATAATAAATAAATAACAAAAACAACAAATGCAATTTTTAATTCATTGCAATTTTATGAATATTCAAATATATTTAATATTTTTTTCTGTATATAATCTTGTACTTTGTATGCAAACCTATTATAGTTATGTTTTCTGTCATGATTGTTCTTTGTTAAAGATACTTAAGTCTTTCCCTGAGTTCGTATGGAATTATAAATTCTGTATTACTAAAAATGTAAGTATTACTACTTAGAAATTAAAATAACTTTAGACTGCATTGCTAGCCCACTCCAACACTTACCAACAATAATAAAGATAAATGCTGAATAATAATTAATGATATTTCTAGTTAAACAAGCATAATGTTTTTTTTTCTATGAAGTAATGAATAAATGCATACGCTTATGAAAATCTTATATTTTATTTACTGACAACATCAGGAAACATGAATAAATTAGTAAAATAATAAAAGTAACCATGAACATAAATAAATACACATGGAACAAAGCTTTATTTAAACATATTGGTCTTTTAGTCTTTTTCTACTGAGGATGAAGAGACCACTGCAACATCTGGTCCAGATGAGGCAAAGGGCAGGTGGAGTGATGGAGGGTCTCATCGATGGCACTAGACCATTTCCAGGATGCTTCTGTGGATTTCTCCTTTCTTACTGCACACACCAGTCTGCAGACATTTCAGATCATACAAAGATGCACAAATATATTACAAAAGCTGTCATTTTAACAGCACAATGTCATTAGATCTCTGTATTGGAAGTTACAAAATGATCAATCTTTATATTAAGTTTCGGATTTTACTTTTCCCCAAAAATGCTGCAGTCACCTTTCCTTTCAGGTCCTGCTCCACCACAAAAGATCTGCAACAAAGGCACATAAATCAAGAATCAGAAAAGTTCTGTTATAGCTCTGTTTGAAATGAGTTTGAAGTTCAGTTAGGCCTACTATATGTACATGTGTTTATTTACATTACTTACATTAATGTAAAGCAGTGACAGTGAATTCTCACATAGCGTCCATCACTCACTCAGATGTTTCATGTTGTGATGTGCTCTAGAACATTTTCCTGTCATTTGTTAAGTAGACATTAATGTCTTTAAAATGTATGTTTTATGTAAATCCGCTTTTGAAGACGTACGTGTATTTCCTGGAGTTTAATGTTCGCTATACGTCATAAAACATGTTTTAACAGCGAAATCACAAATATACTATAGCATAGGCTACTGTATAACATCTTGGCACCTTATGCAAATCAACAGTTTACGATAAAGTAGCTCAACAAATATGATTTTTAAGACAGGGAACCGTGTTTTGGTTTGTAATACTCACATTTGTAAACACCTTCATTGCGGTTCTCAATCACATTCGATGATGACGTTTTGGCCTCCTGGGATTGAAAATTATCCATCGATGAAAGACTTCAGAATCTGAGCTGAAGCAGTAGGACATCCGGGGATTTCTCGCCTACTCTTTTATGAATACTGAGGTTTCGAATGTACTTCTTTCTTCACATACTCTTTTTTCCCACTATATAGTAGGTAAGTAGGCATATTCGGACGCACTTTAAGTAGACGTACACCTGAATCTCACGAGAATTAGTGCATTCGCCTACTAATTCTCGCCTACTCTTTTATAAATACTAAGGATTCGGACATACTTATTCGCTTGCCTACTGCTTTCCCCTACTATATAGTAGAGAAGTAGGCGATTTCGGACGCAGCCATACAGAGCGGTGGGATTGGAAACCACTGCACCACACAAAGACAGGACTTCTTTTCACATTAGAAGTCAACAAGAAATCACGTGACCCCGACGTGATTTGAACACGCAACCTTCTGATCTGGAGTCAGACGCGCTACCGTTGCGCCACGAGGTCCTGAACCCGGAGGTGATGTATTTTGCTTAACCGCCTTGACACAGAATTCAAATCAGTAAATATACGGTGCTCAAGGAACACTCTTGATGTTGGACTTCATACTCAGGAGATCAAAAACAGATCGTCTGACCTCAAGGTGATTTGGAGCCAGACACTCTACCGTTGCACTACAAGATAGCGGAAAAATTATTTAGTGCTTCATGCTTAAGCACTTTGATAAACTATGCAAATCCGCTAGTCTTTACACTCACATAGTCAAGAACAGTTCGCTTGACATCAACATAATTGGAACACGCAACCTCCCGATCCGGGGTCAGGCGCACTCTGTCGCGGCCACGAGGTCGAGAAAACAAGTCGGCGTTCCTTGCTTAATTGCTTTGATTCAATTTGCAAATCAGTCACGGTAAAGGGCTGTAGACTTTATACTATGGATGTCAAGAAGAGATCAACTGATGTGATTGGAACATGCAACCGTCTGATCTGGATTCAGCCAAGATACCGTTGTACCCCAAGACACCACAAACCTATCTGGTGTTTCCTACTTAAGCCACCTTTTGTCATCCTGCCTTCGATAGCTCAGCTGGTAGAGCGGAGGACTGTAGATGATACATTGGCTATCCTTAGGTCGCTGGTTCGATTCCGGCTCGAAGGAGCTGGCTTTTGAATTCGGCACGTAGATGTTTCCACAATTTCTTCAGAGATTGCAGGGCAAGATATGCAAAAGTAACACGTCAAGAGGCAGATCTGTCACAGTACACAATGACAGGAATGGTTATTACATGAGATCTCAGGCTTAATAAAAATAACAGGTCAAGATACAAATCTATCACAGTACACTGGTGATTTTCAATCCTGATCCTGGGGACCCCCTGCTCTGGGCTGTGTTTCCCAAAAGCGTTGCAATCCTTAATACAACGTAGACGCATTGAAACCAATAGAGTTGCAATCAACTTAGGCTTACGATGACTCTGGAAGACGCGGCCCTGCATTTTTGTCTGTCTCCTTTTTCTGACACACCCAGATGAGCTCATGGAGCTCTCTCCTAACTAGCCAATGATCTTAATCAGGTGTGTTTAATAAGGGAGACATACAGAGCGGTGGGATTGGAAACCACTGCAGCACACAACGACAGGACTTCTTTTCACATTAGAAGTCAACAAGAAATCACGTGACCCCGACGTGATTTGAACACGCAACCTTCTGATCTGGAGTCAGACGCGCTACCGTTGCGCCACGAGGTCCTGAATCCAGAGGTGATGTATTTTGCTTAACCCCCCTTGACACAGAATGCAAATCAGTAAATATACGGTGCTCAAGGAACACTCTTGATGTTGGACTTTATACTCAGGAGATCAAAAACAGATCGTCTGACCTCAAGGTGATTTGGAGCCAGACACTCTACTGTTGCACTACAAGATAGCGGAAAAATTATTTAGTGTTTCATGCTAAAGCACTTTGATAAACTATGCAAATCCGCTAGTCTTTACACTCACAAAGTCAAGAACAGTTCGCTTGACCTCAACATAATTGGAACACGCAACCTCCCGATCCCGGGTCAGGCGCACTCTGTCGAGAAAACAAGTCGGCATTCCTTGCTTAATTGCTTTGATTCAATTTGCAAATCAGTCACGGTAAAGGGCTGTAGACTTTATACTATGGATGTCAAGAAGAGATCAACTGATGTGATTGGAACATGCAACCGTCTGATCTGGATTCAGCCAAGCTACCGTTGTACCCCAAGACACCACAAACCTATCTGGTGTTTCCTGCTTAAGCCACCTTTTGTCATCCTGCCTTCGATAGCTCAGCTGGTAGAGCGGAGGACTGTAGATGATACATTGGTTATCCTTAGGTCGCTGGTTCGATTCCGGCTCGAAGGAGCTGGCTTTTGAATTCGGCACGTAGATGTTTCCACGATTTCTTCAGAGATTGCAGGGCAAGATATGCAAAAGTAACACGTCAAGAGGCAGATCTGTCACAGTACACAATGACAGGAATGGTTATTACATGAGATCTCAGGCTTAATAAAAATAACAGGTCAAGATACAAATCTATCACAGTACACTGGTGATTTTCAATCCTGATCCTGGGGACCCCCTGCTCTGGGCTGTGTTTCCCAAAAGCGTTGCAATCCTTAATACAACGTAGACGCATTGAAACCAATAGAGTTGCAATCAACTTAGGCTTACGATGACTCTGGAAGACGCGGCCCTGCATTTTTGTCTGTCTCCTTTTTCTGACACACCCAGATGAGCTCATGGAGCTCTCTCCTAACTAGCCAATGATCTTAATCAGGTGTGTTTAATAAGGGAGACATACAGAGCGGTGGGATTGGAAACCACTGCAGCACACAACGACAGGACTTCTTTTCACATTAGAAGTCAACAAGAAATCACGTGACCCCGACGTGATTTGAACACGCAACCTTCTGATCTGGAGTCAGACGCGCTACCGTTGCGCCACGAGGTCCTGAATCCAGAGGTGATGTATTTTGCTTAACCCCCCTTGACACAGAATGCAAATCAGTAAATATACGGTGCTCAAGGAACACTCTTGATGTTGGACTTTATACTCAGGAGATCAAAAACAGATCGTCTGACCTCAAGGTGATTTGGAGCCAGACACTCTACTGTTGCACTACAAGATAGCGGAAAAATTATTTAGTGTTTCATGCTAAAGCACTTTGATAAACTATGCAAATCCGCTAGTCTTTACACTCACAAAGTCAAGAACAGTTCGCTTGACCTCAACATAATTGGAACACGCAACCTCCCGATCCCGGGTCAGGCGCACTCTGTCGAGAAAACAAGTCGGCATTCCTTGCTTAATTGCTTTGATTCAATTTGCAAATCAGTCACGGTAAAGGGCTGTAGACTTTATACTATGGATGTCAAGAAGAGATCAACTGATGTGATTGGAACATGCAACCGTCTGATCTGGATTCAGCCAAGCTACCGTTGTACCCCAAGACACCACAAACCTATCTGGTGTTTCCTGCTTAAGCCACCTTTTGTCATCCTGCCTTCGATAGCTCAGCTGGTAGAGCGGAGGACTGTAGATGATACATTGGTTATCCTTAGGTCGCTGGTTCGATTCCGGCTCGAAGGAGCTGGCTTTTGAATTCGGCACGTAGATGTTTCCACGATTTCTTCAGAGATTGCAGGGCAAGATATGCAAAAGTAACACGTCAAGAGGCAGATCTGTCACAGTACACAATGACAGGAATGGTTATTACATGAGATCTCAGGCTTAATATAAATAACAGGTCAAGATACAAATCTATCACAGTACACTGGTGATTTTCAATCCTGATCCTGGGGACCCCCTGCTCTGGGCTGTGTTTCCCAAAAGCGTTGCAATCCTTAATACAACGTAGACGCATTGAAACCAATAGAGTTGCAATCAACTTAGGCTTACGATGACTCTGGAAGACGCGGCCCTGCATTTTTGTCTGTCTCCTTTTTCTGACACACCCAGATGAGCTCATGGAGCTCTCTCCTAACTAGCCAATGATCTTAATCAGGTGTGTTTAATAAGGGAGACATACAGAGCGGTGGGATTGGAAACCACTGCAGCACACAACGACAGGACTTCTTTTCACATTAGAAGTCAACAAGAAATCACGTGAACCCGACGTGATTTGAACACGCAACCTTCTGATCTGGAGTCAGACGCGCTACCGTTGCGCCACGAGGTCCTGAACCCAGAGGTGATGTATTTTGCTTAACCCCCTTGACACAGAATGCAAATCAGTAAATATACGGTGCTCAAGGAACACTCTTGATGTTGGACTTTATACTCAGGAGATCAAAAACAGATCGTCTGACCTCAAGGTGATTTGGAGCCAGACACTCTACCGTTGCACTACAAGATAGCGGAAAAATTATTTAGTGTTTCATGCTAAAGCACTTTGATAAACTATGCAAATCCGCTAGTCTTTACACTCACAAAGTCAAGAACAGTTCGCTTGACCTCAACATAATTGGAACACGCAACCTCCCGATCCCGGGTCAGGCGCACTCTGTCGAGAAAACAAGTCGGCGTTCCTTGCTTAATTGCTTTGATTCAATTTGCAAATCAGTCACGGTAAAGGGCTGTAGACTTTATACTATGGATGTCAAGAAGAGATCAGCTGATGTGATTGGAACATGCAACCGTCTGATCTGGATTCAGCCAAGCTACCGTTGTACCCCAAGACACCACAAACCTATCTGGTGTTTCCTGCTTAAGCCACCTTTTGTCATCCTGCCTTCGATAGCTCATCTGGTAGAGCGGAGGACTGTAGATGATACATTGGCTATCCTTAGGTCGCTGGTTCGATTCCGGCTCGAAGGAGCTGGCTTTTGAATTCGGCACGTAGATGTTTCCACGATTTCTTCAGAGGTTGCAGGGCAAGATATGCAAAAGTAACACGTCAAGAGGCAGATCTGTCACAGTACACAATGACAGGAATGGTTATTACATGAGATCTCAGGCTTAATAAAAATAACAGGTCAAGATACAAATCTATCACAGTACACTGGTGATTTTCAATCCTGATCCTGGGGACCCCCTGCTCTGGGCTGTGTTTCCCAAAAGCGTTGCAATCCTTAATACAACGTAGACGCATTGAAACCAATAGAGTTGCAATCAACTTAGGCTTACGATGACTCTGGAAGACGCGGCCCTGCATTTTTGTCTGTCTCCTTTTTCTGACACACCCAGATGAGCTCATGGAGCTCTCTCCTAACTAGCTAATGATCTTAATCAGGTGTGGTTAATAAGGGAGACATACAGAGCGGTGGGATTGGAAACCACTGCAGCACACAACGACAGGACTTCTTTTCACATTAGAAGTCAACAAGAAATCACGTGACCCCGACGTGATTTGAACACGCAACCTTCTGATCTGGAGTCAGACGCGCTACCGTTGCGCCACGAGGTCCTGAACCCAGGGGTTTCATGCTAAAGCACTTTGATAAACTATGCAAATCCGCTAGTCTTTACACTCACAAAGTCAAGAACAGTTCGCTTGACCTCAACATAATTGGAACACGCAACCTCCCGATCCCGGGTCAGGCGCACTCTGTCGAGAAAACAAGTCGGCGTTCCTTGCTTAATTGCTTTGATTCAATTTGCAAATCAGTCACGGTAAAGGGCTGTAGACTTTATACTATGGATGTCAAGAAGAGATCAGCTGATGTGATTGGAACATGCAACCGTCTGATCTGGATTCAGCCAAGCTACCGTTGTACCCCAAGACACCACAAACCTATCTGGTGTTTCCTGCTTAAGCCACCTTTTGTCATCCTGCCTTCGATAGCTCAGCTGGTAGAGCGGAGGACTGTAGATGATACATTGGAATAACTATCTGTATGGAAAGAAATATTGTTCTGTATTGTTGATGTTCTTTATTGTTTGTAATTTCATTCATATATCTGATTAGTTTTGATTCTAAAGGATTTTTTATTACTTTATTGCTGACAATGTTAAGTATTTTTAATGTGTGTTTAATCATTTATTTTTTTAAATTTCCACTGTGAAACACATGCTTGATAATTGTATTATGAAATTTTTTCAATTAAAAAAATAAAATAAAAATGATGATACATTGGCTATCCTTAGGTCGCTGGTTCGATTCCGGCTCGAAGGAGCTGGCTTTTGAATTCGGCACGTAGATGTTTCCACGATTTCTTCAGAGATTGCAGGGCAAGATATGCAAAAGTAACACGTCAAGAGAAAACAATTGCAGGGCAAGATATGCAAAAGTAACACGTCAAGAGAAAGCAAGTCGGCGTTCCTTGCTTAATTGCTTTGATTCAATTTGCAAATCAGTCACGGTAAAGGGCTGTAGACTTTATACTATGGATGTCAAGAAGAGATCAACTGATGTGATTGGAACATGCAACCGTCTGATCTGGATTCAGCCAAGCTACCGTTGTACCCCAAGACACCACAAACCTATCTGGTGTTTCCTGCTTAAGCCACCTTTTGTCATCCTGCCTTCGATAGCTCAGCTGGTAGAGCGGAGGACTGTAGATAATACATTAGCTATCCTTAGGTCGTTGGTTCGATTCCGGCTCGAAGGAGCTGGCTTTTGAATTCGGCACGTAGATGTTTCCACGATTTCTTCAGAGATTGCAGGGCAAGATATGCAAAAGTAACACGTCAAGAGGCAGATCTGTCACAGTACACAATGACAGGAATGGTTATTACATGAGATCTCAGGCTTAATATAAATAACAGGTCAAGATACAAATCTATCACAGTACACTGGTGATTTTCAATCCTGATCCTGGGGACCCCCTGCTCTGGGCTGTGTTTCCCAAAAGCGTTGCAATCCTTAATACAACGTAGACGCATTGAAACCAATAGAGTTGCAATCAACTTAGGCTTACGATGACTCTGGAAGACACGGCCCTGCATTTTTGTCTGTCTCCTTTTTCTGACACACCCAGATGAGCTCATGGAGCTCTCTCCTAACTAGCCAATGATCTTAATCAGGTGTGTTTAATAAGGGAGACATACAGAGCGGTGGGATTGGAAACCACTGCAGCACACAACGACAGGACTTCTTTTCACATTAGAAGTCAACAAGAAATCACGTGACCCCCGACGTGATTTGAACACGCAACCTTCTGATCTGGAGTCAGACGCGCTACCGTTGCGCCACGAGGTCCTGAACCCAGGGGTGATGTATTTTGCTTAACCCCCTTGACACAGAATGCAAATCAGTAAATATACGGTGACCTCAAGGTGATTTGGAGCCAGACACTCTACCGTTGCACTACAAGATAGCGGAAAAATTATTTAGTGCTTCATGCTTAAGCACTTTGATAAACTATGCAAATCAGCTAGTCTTTAAACTCACAAAGTCAAGAACAGATCGCTTGACCTCAACATAACTGGAACACGCAACCTCCCGATCCGGGGTCAGGCGCACTCTGTCGCGGCCACAAGGTCGAGAAAACAAGTTGGCATTCCTTGCTTAATTGCTTTGATTCAATTTGCAAATCAGTCACGGTAAAGGGCTGTAGACTTTATACTATGGATGTCAAGAAGAGATCAACTGATGTGATTGGAACATGCAACCGTCTGATCTGGATTCAGCCAAGTACTTATCTCCACGTCAGATTCCAGCTTGGCGTACGACCGTTTCCTTGTGGTAATGCCTGGTATTGCAGATAGTTCAGCCTCACTATAATTTGATTTCTTGCGCTCCTTTTTACTTGCCATTGTCACAGAGTTTTTGCTTTAGGAATGAGCTCATTTTATATGTTAATTAATTAAGCAGGGGCGTTTCGACGGCGGAACATTCAGCTGCACACAATTCCACGATCATTTGTGATTTATAACCGAATGACTGGCGTACGCATGGATTTCGTGTGTACGTTCGTTTCTCTGAATCGCTCTTACGATCAAATCAGAAAAGTTCTTAGATAAAATCAAGGATGGTTTCTACCAGTGATGCGCGGGTTGATCCGAAATGAGCGGGTGCCCGCGGTCACCCGCGGTTACGAGTCATCCAAAAATATTTTTAATGATATTCGGGTTGCGTTCGGTCGGGTCGTTTGAAATAAAGATGCCAATTAAACCTTTGTAATTTATGTAGTACTAGACACACTTTTCTATGAAATACATAGACCTACACTTTATTGGCTGAATAATATTTACCTTTTGAATGTTGAGCGTTATTAACTGTTGAATAAATGCTGACGCGGGACAAAATCCCAGATTTCCCAACCGGTTGAACTGAGCAATGCCATTGTACCATTTTAATAATCTACTTCTAAACGCATATAGCTCAGTAATGTCAGCTTTATGTATTTTCCTAGAGGGAGTGGGATTTTTGTTGGGAAAGTTGGGGGAGCGAGAGACGCACACTTCTATTAGACTGGATAAACACATGCAGCATCTTATTGTTAAGAAATGGTATTCCTAATAAATGTCTCGAATATTCAATGTCCAATGTTTCTCTTTCTTTTTGGAATTATTAGACAGATTTTACTATTAGTCTTTTCAAATGCCTAGGTCTGTTTAATTTCCTTAATTATATAAAATTTAGCACTATTTTTTAACGTTTATTCAAGCAATAAATTATCTCATGTATATGCTTGTTTAAAACCAGGGATTAAAAACGAATTCCAGGTAAAAACAGGATTTTTTCTTTACATTTCCACAGAGCGAAACGAATGAAATTAAGCATTATAGCTATACAATTAATTATATATATATAAAATTATTATTATTATTATTTTGTCATATTCGTGATTCCTGATTTTATATGAAAACTTAGTGTAGGATTTCAGCGCGAATCAGACAATTTAAGAGAGTCGATTAGAAGTTAGAACACTTCTACAGACGTACATTCCACAAGAGGCCCGTCATAAATCTGACGTTTGATAGCCTGGCGCCAGACCGCCAGCCTGAAGCAAACCTAACTTACTAAGAACTCGCAAAATTAACACAAAGACACTTCTTCATAATCAAATCCTTTGAATAAGGAGATTGTCAAATTTGGAGCAAGTAACCAAGATTAATGGTCAAAGAGATGCACATTTTGAACATCACATGATTAAAGTCATTAGCGATATGGTTGGTTTTCCCCCACACACAGGACACAACGGAAATTCCTTCCCTAAACTTTTGACCTCCCAGCTTAGAGAACAGACCCTCACAGAAGGGCACAGAAAACTGTCTATTGATGTACATATGCGCCTAAAATGTGCTAAGAACTAAGGAGCAACTCCTCATTTCTATGTATAACTTCCTATCATATATGTAACCCACACATTTGTCTATTATGTTTTAATCACTCATTGTGTATGTCCCTTTTGATAACTATTGAATAGTTTAATGGTTTATATTGATGTTTGATATGTCTGAGTTGGAAATCGCATTCTCAAAATGTTCCTGTAATTCAATTCTTTGCGAAATGTATTATAGTCTTGTTATAGAAATCATGTCCAAATTTATCTCTGCAAAGAGCGGGAATTTGGGATCACGGGACTAATAAGATAACATTGGGATTTATGGTTGGTAGGAGGAACCAGCAGTCCACCGGACTTCGGACATTGTTCTAATTGGTCAAGACACCATTTTGGGATGTGTCCAAAGGCTGAGTTTAAAAACTCAAGGACACCCTCAAATTTCTCTCTTATCTCTTCACTATAAGCTCTCTTACGTCTCGACGCCGCCTGGCCTGAATGCCAGCCTCCTCATCTAAAGGAAACATGAGGAGATCACCACACTTCTATCTTTTTCTTTAATCTTTTTTTTATTTTTATTTCTTTCCGTTGAGAGTTTCGTTTCTAGTTAAGTTTGTGCAAGCCGCGACCAACCTAAACGTCTTCGCTGACCTCAACTTCAACAGCACGCAACTCTCATATCCAGCCAACGCCCAAGCACACAAAGGACCACAGAACCAACCAATCAGCAACCTCGGGAAAGCCCTGAAGCGACGCAACTAAAGGAATTCTCAAAGGCAACGCGCAAGTAACCTCCAGAATCTTACTGAACTGGTGCATTTTGATATAAAGTTTAATAATCTCTTTGAGAGACTCAATACGAGGGTTAATTAAGTGATTGATGGTTGTTCAGGTCTAAGCAATTGCACATATTGCTAACTTGGTACTTCATATTTTCATTCCTTTAAACTCATTATTTCCTCACTTTCTCTTTCTGCAACCTGTGTGAATGCGTGTGTTTTATGTTAGTTTAGTTTGTATGTGTTAGGTTTATCCATTAAAATCATATTTTTATTAGAAAAGATAAGTATCTTGTGTTTTGTGCTTACAAGTTAATGTCTTAAACTGCTGATTTTGCTACTGTGCTAATATATAGTGTTTTCACTATATTCTGGATAGTAATATCCATCGCAGAGTTTCTGTTACGGCTTGTGAATGAATCGCAGGTCGACTCTTGAACAGCCGTAAAACAGCGATTCTGTTCAAATTCCCTATTGAATCATATTCGATTTCCCTTTGAGCTAAATTATAAATTATATGTGTAATTAATCCCTTTTACAATCTTACATTAGTTTTGAAGTGCATTCGTTATGTTTGTATAAGAAAGTCGTTAACCTGGCCTATTAAGTTGATTTAATATTCTTGATAATTTTTAGAAAAATAAAAGTTAAGAAAAAAGGAATTAGCTTTAGTCTCTAATATTTAGGGCTACAGGCTAATCTTTTTCTTAACTTTTATTGCACTGTAGATCGAAATAAAATAATTAATGATCATATTTAACATCGGAGAATCACTGACATAATTTAGAGTAGCCTACTTCGAAAATGAAATTATTTAAATCTGTATAAAGGAATATTTTTAAACGTTTATTCAAGCAATATAAATGATCTCATGTAGGCTATATGCTTGTTTAAAACGAGGGATTAAAAACGAATTCCGAATAAAAACGGTATTTTTTCTTTACATTTCCAGAGAGCGAAACAAACGAACGAAATTAAGCATTAGGCCCTACTTAATAAATTCAAGGCACTATAATTTCCTTATTCATTTGATATAGCTATACAATTAAAAAAAAAAAAATATATATATATATATATATATAAATAATATTATTTTATTTATTAATTTATATAGGCCTATGAAAACTTCATTTTGAAGTGCATTCGTTATGTTTGTATAAGAAAAGTCGTTAACCTAGCCTATTAAGTTGATTTAATATTCTTGATAATTTTTAGAAGAATAAAAGTTAAGAAAAAATGAATAAGCTTATAGTCTCTAATATTTAGGGCTATAGGCTAATCATTTTCTTAACATTTATTACACTGTAGATCGAAATAAAATAACTCTTGGTCATATTACAGTTTTTTACAATCGTTTTTGCACTAATAACTGAACCTTAATGTAATTTTTCAAAACTCTAGATACAAAACTCAAAACAGTCATTATTTGTAACACAGCCTGTCCAGTGTTTAAAACTTTGCATATTGCATTCATATCTTTAAAGAAGCCTTGCATTAACAGAAGCATTGTTTCAAAAAACAAATTTATTATGAAATATTATAGGAACATTACTTTAGATCACCCATACACAAGTTACCCATAGTTTCAATGTGTTTTTGCTAGTACAATCATTAAATATAGTTGTACAAAATATGTGATTCAGGTTTCATTTTTTTTTTCTGTAGACTGAGAACAGTACAGACACAGAGGTATCATTGAAATACTGTAATGTGGAATTTACTGATAAAATAAATCTCAGCATAGGTTTTCTAAAGGGAAAAAAATTTAGATTCAAAGTTTTAGCTGTTTTTTTCAGCAGGGTACAGTATACAGTTTACAGTATATTGTACCCTGCTGAAAAAAAAACCTGCTAAAAACAGCCTAGGCTGGTTGGCTGGTCTTAACTGGTTTAAGCTGGAAGTAGCTGGTTTTAGCTGGTCTCCCAGTCTGGTCAGGCTGGTTTTAGCTGGTGGTTTCCCAGCCTGACCAGACAGAAAAGTGGCCAATACCCCTCTAAAACCAGCCTGCTGACCAGCTATGACCAGCTAAAACCAGCCAAACAGCCTAGGCTGGTTTTGGATGTTTTTTTTTTTTTTTTTTCTTTGTTTTTTTTTCAGCAGGGCTAATTTGTGTACCAACGTTCTTGATACATTCTTTTTTTTTTCTTTTTTTTACCAGGGTAGCCATTACGTAACTCATTACAGTTTTTTACAATCGTTTTTGCACTATTAACTGAACCTTAATGTCATTTTTCAAAACTCTAGATACAAAACTCAAAACAGTCATTATTTGTAACACAGGCTGTCCAGTGTTCAAAACTTTGCATAGTGCGTTCATATCTTTAAAGAAGCCTTGCATTAGCAGAAGCATTGTTTCAAAAAACGAATTTATTATGAAATATTATAGGAACATTACTTTAGATCACCCATACACAAGTTACCCATAGTTTCAATGTGTTTTTGCTAGTACAATCATTAAATATAGTTGTACAAAATATGTGATTCAGGTTTCATTTTTTTTTTTACTTTAGACTGAGAACAGTACAGACACAGTGGGATCATTGAAATACTGTAATGTGGAATTTACTGATAAAATAAATCTCAGCATAGGTTTTCTAAAGGGAAAAAATTTAGATTCAAAGTTTTAGCTGTTTTTTTTAGCAGGGTACAGTATATTGTCCAGCCTAGGCTGGTTGGCTGGTTTTAGCTGGTTTAAGCTGGAAGTAGCTGGTTTTAGCTGGTCTCCCAGTCTGGTCAGGCTGGTTTTAGCTGGTGGTTTCCCAGCCTGACCAGACAGAAAAGTGGCCAATACCCCTCTAAAACCAGCTATGACCAGCTAAAACCAGGCTGGTTGACCAGCTAAAAACAGCCAAATAGCAGGCTGGTTTTGGATTTTTTTTCTTCTTCAGCAGGGCTAATTTGTGCACCAACGTTCTTGATACATTCTTTTTTTATTTATTTATTTATTTTTTTACCAGGGTAGCCAATAACTCATTGAAACCACAAAAGCAATAACATAAAAATGACATCTTGCATTCAGTAATGTTGAATATGAAAATGTGTTCTGTAAAAGAGGTACATGGGGCCATAGAAACCATATCTGATAAAGATACAAGATTTTTACACGGTAAAAAAAAAAAAAGTACTGCAGAGGTACAATTTTGTTCCTGGGCAACAAAACATATAAAGGTACCTTTAAAGGTACACAATGGGTCCTTATTGTACAATTATGTACCCAAAAAATTGTACCCTTGGTAACACCCCTGTGACAGCTACTTGTACCCTAAAAGGTATAGTTTTGTACCTTTTTTTCTGAGAGTGTAGTGTAGTCCATCTGGGTCATATTCTGTGGTAACTGGTGTCAAATGATCTATCCTGAAACATGCACTATTTTCCATAAAAGCTATGCTTCAAGGGTAATGCAACAGTTACTTTTCATTTTAAGCAGATGTATCAACTGATAGTTCAATCTTTGTAATGAAATGAATGCACACTCATCTCAGATGTAATGTGTGAGTTGCATTTTGAAATAGTAATACTTTGATGTTAAGTTGTGTCATTTTGAACAGGTGATTTAAGTTCAATGAACAAATTATCTTTGGCTTATGTGTATTGTATCCAAGCATTTGAAGAATGTGTTAAGTGGTTTGAAAAATGTGCATTTTGATCATTGGTTGTGAATTATGTGTCTAGAGTTTTGAAAAAAGACATTACGTTTCTGTTATTAGTGCAAAAACGATTGTAAAAAACTGTAACATCGGAGAATCACTGACATAATTTAGTGAAGCCTACTTCGAAAATGAATCTATTTAAATCTATAAAGGCAAGACAAACTAAATCACAACAAGAACAATCTGTATTTTTCTTGTAATCAAGAACATTTCTTTTGACAAAATTACTTAATGCCGAATGATGTTTGACAGTGAACGCATCTCCACTGCATATAGCCGCATATAATCGCTGCTGTCAGTCGTAAATATTAAACATGCGGGTCAGGAAGCGGGTCGGGTACAATATTTTCTTTTTTTATTTTGCGGTCCGAGTTGCGGGCGGGTTATTAAAAACGTCGGTCGGGCTCGGGTTGTTTATACATTGACCCGCGCATCACTGGTTTTTACGCAAGTCTTTATAAATGAGGCCCCTGGTGTCCACTAACGCCTATGCCGTTCTTAGGGTTGCGAGGCACAGCTTTCTCAGGGCGTTTATCCTGTGCACCTTCAATAAGCTGGCTTGTTTTAAAAGAAGTCAGCGGCGGGTGTTTGATGAACATTTTCACCAGCTCGAGTTTGCTGTGGCATGTGGATTCATTCTTTACTGATGATCTGTCTCTGGGGCTCATCTAGTTGACATGGTATCCGCTGACATTCGGCTGAAGGTGCTGATCCACCATCTGCTCTTGGTACGGAATGGATCCGGGGGACTGCAGTGACCATCTGATCGGAATACAGAATGGATCTGGCGGCTACGGTGACCTCAGAATAAGAAGAAACAGACTAATATTAATGTAGATGCAAAAGTTCCATGTTGCCACAGTGTCAGATTGGAGAGGATCTGGTTTTCACAGTCTTGCGTCGATGGCCGTCTAGGTGAAGAGGTCTTCACTGATGATCTGTCTCTGGGGCTCATCCAGCTTGCTACCACCTTGTCGGTTCACATCCACGTAGGTGCACAAAAAGGTCACAACCGTCACCGGTATTTTATCGCAGAGGCAATGTTGTAGCTTGTGTGGTTTATCTGAGGTGTGATCATTGCTGGTTGAAAACTTTCCCCGATATCCCATCGGGATGATTTGAAATACAGTCGGCTTCGACAGTTTTTGCCGGTCTCTCTGGACGCTTCTTGAAAAAGGTAGTTTTGCTTCGTTTTGTTTCCTTTTGTTGGAGTGGCTGGTTGTTGGTTCTCGTCAAAGAGGTGTCTACAGATCATAGCGTGCCGGAGCCAGAAGATTTATTGTTTTGTCAATATGTTCTCAAGACTTCGCTGCAGGTATCGTTAAACTACAGCACAATTACAGCTCACCGCAACCCATCGTAAACAGGTTGGGCCTGTCTGTTCCAGTGGGCTCTCAGTGGTGCTAAATCATCAAATGAAGAGGATGGGATTCAAACCCACACAAACCAAGGTGTGCCGAGCACAACGGATTAGCCTTGCATCGCCTTAACCACTCGACCACCTCGTCACTTTCCGTGGTCCTTTTATTTAACACTCCCGATTCAGACCATCAGCTCATTAGTAGAGCACTCAGTGAACTGAACTGAGTGTGTTAGATAAGGAGGACACACAAATAGTTTAGCATGGGGTCCCCAGGACCTGGATTAAGGTCCAGTGCTAAAGGAACCAAACGACAAGAATGGGATTCCAACCATTGCACAGAGCACAATGGATTAGCAGTCCATCGCTTTAACCACTCGGCCACCCCGTCCCCTTGCTGACCGAGACAGGCCATGCTGCGGACCTTTTCAGCTGCTGCTGCCGTGCTTTCAGCAGGCTGTTTTGAGCACAGAGGGAATAGTGAATGAGCCGTCTTTTACCAGAAGGCTTGTTGTTTTGTCAATATGTTCTCAAGACAGGTATCGTTAAACTGCAGCGCAATTACAGCTTACCGTTACCCATCGTAAACAGGTTGGTCCTGTCTGGTCCGGTGGGCTCTCAGTGGCGCTAAAGCTTCCAATGCGTGTCGAGCACAATGTATTAGCCTTCCACCGCCTTAACCACTGGACCACCTCGTCATCTCGTCATTATTTAACACTCCTGATTCATGTGCATGTGGATGCATTCTTCGTCTTTTGTTTCAGTCACCGAGGGCCTGTTTTCCACTGAGGCCCTGAGCCAAACTCCCTGTGAGACACAATCGAACATTAGTAGTAACCTCCGATTACGGCCGAATGTGGATTCTGCTTGGACGACGGGGCACCGGTACATCCTTTGTAGCTTTAGCTTATTAGCCAAACGCTACACCAGTTTTCCATTTCCCATGAAATCATCCTTGATTTCCATAAGAAAGGTGCCCCAAATTGGTGGAAAATCACAACTCAACCATACGCTGTCCAAAGCATTGAACCGCCTTCACGCGGCAAAACAGAACATGTTGTTGGCCCGCACTGCTGGGTCAAACTGCGCTTCCCAAAAATAGATTGGGTCAAAACTGACAGAAGAAATCTCTAAGCCTGCTTTAAGCCCTACCCACGGGACGAGTTGACAGTCTCGCACAACGCGAGAGCCTCAGTTTCGCCTGTGTAATTTGGGGGCCGATGAAAACTGCATCCGACTGAAATTACAAAAAAAATTTTAGGACTCTAATGATGTTTCAGATGTAACTTTTCTCATCTCTGTTGTTAGGTTGTCACCATCTCTGAGACTCAAAGTGTCAGAAGTTGCCTAAGCTGGTTTTGCAAAATGGAGGTCAAGACTATACTTTCAGGGATCATTTCTATAGTTTCTAACTAGGAAATGTGTTTCAAAAGTGTATTGTCTCCCAAACTACGATGATGAGCTTTGATACTCTTTTCTGAGCGTGATTTGGGTGTGGAGTAATGGTTTATTTCATATGCTCCACACCATTGATGAATGTTCTGTGTGGCATTTATGCAGCGTAGAAGAAGAGATTATGATCAGAGTGGTCTTTGAAAAATGTAAATATCAGATTAAAAATCTTATGAGTAGTTGTGATTGATTGAATATCAGATGTGATTCTGTTTGTAGTTAATTGTATAGCTCATAATTGGTGTATATCTGATGAAACTAATTTTTTTTTTTCATAGATCATACCGTGCTGGAGCCAGAAGATTTGTTGTTTTGTCAATATGTTCTCAAGACTTCGCTGCAGGTATCATTAAACTACAGCACAATTACAGCTCACCGCTACCCATCGTAAACAGGTTGGGCCTGTCTGTTCCGGTGGGCTCTCAGTGGTGCTAAATCATCAAATGAAGAGGATGGGATTCAAACCCACACAAACCAAGGTGTGCCGAGCACAATGGATTAGCCTTCCATCGCCTTAACCACTCGACCACCTCGTCACTTTCTGTGGTCCTTTTATTTAACACTCCCGATTCAGACCATCAGCTCATTAGTAGAGCACTCAGTGAACTGAACTGAGTGTGTCAGATAAGGAGGACACTCAAAAAGTGCAGAGTGGGGTCCCCAGGACCGAGGATTACTGCTAAAGGAGCCGATCGACGAGGATGGGATTCGAACCCACGCGTGCAGAGCACAATGGATTAGCAGTCCATCGCCTTAACCACTCGGCCAAAAACAGGGCAAAAGGGACTGCTACAAGGGGGAAAGAAAGGGAAAAGAGAGGGGGAAATGGGGGAAGAAAGAAAAAGAAAGAAAACTTCATGAACACTCACAAGGGATTTGAGTAAAGTGTTTGACTTAATTTTGACAATACAATTTCTAATAAAAACAATTTTTCTAATAAAAAAATAAAATAAAATACTGATCTGACAAACACATTACACACTCTTGCCAGGACTTGCACCTGGAATCTCCCACCCAAAGGATTGTTGTGTTACTATTACACCACAAGAGTTGTGTCTTTCTTTTTAACAAACACTGCAAATTAAGCACTGCAAACAGCAACTAAAAACAAAATGTTCACAGCACAGCAAATTCAAAACTCAACCATATACACAACTATATAAAAATCTAACTATATAAACGTCCAAAACCAATTAAAAAAAAATCAAAGACTTCCCTGTACATTCTCCTTCCACTGTGCAACAGAGAGACCTGAGGCTGGACAATACCACCTGCCCTTCAGCTGAGTGTGGCCAGTTGTCTTATTTTTTGTCAGCCCACACTGCTTGCAGATATAGTGATATATATCCTTTGCTAGTCGTTTCCGTGGTGGTTCACCCCTAGCTGCTCGTTCCTCATCCTCATGGGCAGCTTTCTGCCTTCTCCATGTGCGCTGCCTGGGCTGAGTAGAGGGACAAGTTTGTGGTGGCAGGTTATTAGGCAGCTGGAATTGGGGAGGGGGCTGGAATTGGGGAGGGGACTGGAACTGGGAAGTGGACTGGAACTGGGAAGGGGGCTGGAATTGGGAAGGGGGCTGGAATTGGGAAGGGGGCTGGAGTTGGGGAGGGGGCTGGAATTGGGGAGGGGACTGGAACTGGGAAGGGGGCTGGAATTGGGAAGGGGGCTGGAGTTGGGGAGGGGGCTGGAATTGGAAGGAGGGCTGAAATTGGGGAGGAGCCATAAACTGGGTAGACTGAGGCACTGGTAGACCAGGTGGGTAGCTGGGAAAGGGTGGGTAGGACCCAGGGGGGAATTCAAAGTGTGGTGCTGGTGGGTATATGGGAAATGCAGAGTAAGATCCAGGAGGAGGGGTGGCCAGTGGGCACCTGTTGGAGAAACGCTTACGAATGAAGGCCTCTCCTTCCTGATTTGCTGGCTCCTCAAATACCATGGCCTCATGCCCTTGCTGTGCAGGAGCAGCTGGAAGTTTGCGGACTTCAGGAAGTGACTCCTTTGCTAAATATAATTGTTTGGGCAGTGCTGTACCCTGCAACAGCATGTCTCTGTCCACACGTTTCTGTCTTCTTAGTAGCCTGCAAGAGAAACATTCTTCATTTAAAGTTAGCAATTTTAATAGATTAAAGCCCATTGTTTTTGCTTAGTATAATTTAAAAAAAAAGCATGTTCAGGAAGGTTTTATAAGTACAATCTTGATATAATACTGTAATTGTTTAAATGTATTGCATAAAAGACTCACCACGAAGAGACAGTAGTGGTGTTTATTGGGACCAGAACCAGGTTGGTCTGTCCTAGAACCACTCTGCTGTCCTCTAACAGCTGTTTTAAGTGGCTGTATACCACCACAATAGATTGTGGAATTGGCAGAGTTTTTCCTTTTGTGTCCTTGGGCCTGTTCCGTGCTTGCTGAAACTCTTTTAAAAGCCGTAGGCAAACACATTCACAGACCCTGTGGACTTCAGGGTCCTGAGCCGCCTGCCCATGAGTCATGAACAGTCTATGGAAAAGAAGAATGATATAATCTAGACAGTGTACTAGGTAATAAACTAGTGAAAATCCAAATAGTCAAATTACCTCTCTGCTGCCTGCTGTCCGGGAGCAGAGCCACTCCGCTTTCTGGATGCTCTCCAAGGTCCTGGCAAAGTCTTCTTCTTAACCTTCTGGCTGTATTTTGATGGTACCTTGTCCATGGCATGCAGAGCCATGTACAGCTGGACTATGTCGGCCTCCTCTTGTGATGACAAGGCAGTGATCGTTCGGTTTAGGCCAACCAGGTAGCCTGCTAGGGCATCAACTGCCTCCCAGCCCAAGACACCTCTGGAATCACACTCTGTACTCTGAAAATTTAGAAAAAAGACAACCACAGTCTAATACATATATACAGTGTTGGTAAAAAAGGTAGTAATTATTTTGCAGTGTACATGCATATATTTCAACTTTACAAACAGTTGACAATAGGTGTTTTGCAATGCACCAGATACATTCTTAAGTAAAAGTACAGGATAGCAACATTACCTGGCCTGATGTGCTAGAAATTGCAATGTCATCCTCCTCTTCCTCAGTGACATCCTCATCAGGAGATTTGGGTCCAGTGTCACCTAACTGACTGGTCACCTGGGCCTCCACGACAGCTGCTGGAGGGTCAGAGTCATCAGCCCTAAGGTCAGCTGCATGGCACACAGTCGTGTCGATTTCATTTTCATCTTCGGGCTCCTCTGAGGGGACTACAGGCATGTCATTGTGGTGTGCAATCAACTGGTCGCCTCTGTTGGACTGGGCCAACAAGTACTCCACTGCAATGCGCTCCGCTGCAATAATTTTAAACATATTGTTAATGGGGAGATGACACATACACACATTAACACAGGAGAGAGAGAGAGAGAGAGAGAGAGAGAGGAATACTCCAATGCTCAGCATAACCCTGAGAGATATCTTACCAGTGGGTTTTCCTGGAGGAGTGAATTCTGGCATCAAAGCCCAACCAAGGACCCGTTGGCTCATGTTGTTCAAATGAGACATTAAACAGACATCAAATGTCCTGAGGGTTGAGGCCCCCACCACAGATACAGCTTCTCTAGCCCGGCTCATGTTCCACCTCGAGGCCCCCTCCAACATGTACATTTGTGTGTGCATGGCATTGCATCTCCATCCTAAAAAAAAAAAAAAATTAAACTCAGGACATAACTATTTAATGACACAGTTATAGAACAGTAACATAGAATAATAATAAGTATAATGAGACAAGTAGCTGGTAGTAAAAAAGCTTAAAAATCTACAGAACATACTGCAATTTAACAATCAGAATTTACCAGGAATAAAGGCACATTGGTGGCGGTGAAAACTCTCCAGTGAGGATGACCCCCTGCCACATCTAAGCACGTTTAGGACTTTTCCACCTTTCTGGAGTGTCCCCGTCTTTGTGTACAACTCTACATGTGGAGGGTCCTGTATACACTCGAGGTATTTTTTTTGCATTTCCCAGACATGGTGCATGCTGTCAGAGTTAACCAGATGAAGCCCTGTAGTGTCCGTTAGCTCCCACACTGATTCCAGCAGCCCTGAAATCATGGCCCTGATCTCCTCAGCTTTGCGAGTCCGCCGCCTACAGTGCTTTGCCAGTTCACCTGGGCTGATGCTGGCCATGAGCTGTGCCTCAGTTGGAGCCTGTCCTCCATGGCTGCTTTTGCACTCCCCTCTCTTGGCTGCCTTAAGTTCTTTCACATCCTCCTGATCCCATTCAAAGATACAGGAGGAAAGTTTTGAACAAAAGTTACCATAGAGAGGGTGGTGCTCTGTAGTAAGGCCGCAGTTGAATCTTCTCATAAAATGGAAGATATCTAGCCTTACAATAGACTTCCATGGCCGAAAAAGATTTAGCACAGCAGGTGTACCTGTGGAGGATGAAAACAAAAAGAAGTATGCATTTGATGTTTTTTTCAACATACTTTTCATTCATTGTAATTTATTACAATTACATTACATTGACGGTAAAAATAAAATAATACTAGTAAAAATAATACTAATTACCCTCACCAATAGGGAGAAAATATTTTTTTACACTACTATTAACTTTTGAAAAATATATAGCAATGCACATGTAACAAAATAGTAATTTGAAAATCCCACCTGACTGACTGCCGCAATCCCGATCAACATAGATGACCTTAGGCTCTGGCTCGCCAGCATTCTGGTAGCGTTTCAGCTGTTGTCAGAACACTGTTCAGAACCTGGCCAAGCTCATTCCCAATGTTGGTCATCCATGCAGCCGTGTCCCCAATGCCACCAGCCAACTTTTTGGTGATCTGAATAACAAACATAAGGAAACAAAGACATTCTGACAGTCTTAATATATATATATATATATATATATATATATATATATATATATTTTTTTTTTTTTTTTTTTTTTTTTTTTAATGGTGAATTACAATATATAAAACACAAATTCACACTTTTTTTTTTTGATGAAATTATAAATATTCCAATTAATTAACATGAATGGCTGAAAATAAACCTGATGTTCAAACCTTCTTAGTAGAATCCATCTTAAGGATTCGGCCATAGGTGGAGGTAATCACCCCCTTCATCCCATCCAGATGACTGAGGATGTCGTTGGAGTGGACAGTCTCAAACCACTGGGCGAGTGGAAGTGGCCTGAAGGGTGCAGGTGCAGAAAAGGCAAGTGTCATCGCAGATTGGACCAGGGAAACCTTTCTCAAATGATGCTCACAGTCAGAGAGGTACTGGATGGTCCGTCGTGCCCACTCCTCACTGTGGACTTCCTCCAATGCTGACTGGAAGTAGGAGGAACTGTTGCCACTGGTCCTTGGCCTGAGGAAGGTCACACATTTCCTGTCCAGGGCTAGCTGAGTGGTCAGCACCGCTGGAAACAGGGTCCTGTGTGCCACATCCAGTTGTGAAAGGATGTCCTGGCTCCATGGGCATACTGGCAACTTGCATGCACTGCAGCGTGGATAGTCCCCACCCACCAGGTAGTAGCGGCTATCCATGTCGATCACCTCCCTGACCTTCGGGTATATCCCTGAATGGTGCATCTTCCGACCACACTGTGGGCATTTAAGAGGAATGCCCCATATCCTCATCGGTGCCCACAAGAACATCCTTTGTCGGAAGTACCACCCAGGCTCAGGAGGAGATGGCTTGGGCTGCATCGGTGGATAAAACCAGTTCGCCTGGATGTTCTGCCTCAGCTGCCCTGTGGGCTCATATAGGCACTTAGCAATCCACACCCAGTCTCCTGGCTGGAGGACTCTCTTAAACTGACTGGGAAGAAAGCTCTCCCAATCAGTAACAGCCTGAGGCAGAGATGGTGTGGCCTGCAGTGAGGGTGCTGGACATGAGGTTGGAGTGAGCTGTGGAGATGGAGAGCACCGTGTAGGTGAGGGCTGTAGAGCCGGAGAGTGGCTTGGGGATGGAGTGGGCTCCTGGGATGGAGATGGTCGCATGGATGGAGTGGGCTGCTGGGATGGAGATGGTCGCATGGATGGAGTGGGCTGCTGGGATGGAGATGGTCGCGTGGATGGAGTGGGCTGCTGGGATGGAGATGGTCGCGTGGATGGAGTGGGCTGCTGTGATGGAGATGGTCGCGAGGATGGAGATGGCCACGGGGATGGAGATGGCCGCGGGGATGGAGATGGCCGCGGGGATGGAGATGGCCGTGGGGATGGAGATGGCCGTGGGGATGGAGATGGTCGCGTGGATGGAGACAATAGTGCTGGCAGTGGAGATGGCAAGTGCTGTGGAGGTGGAACCAGCTGTGGAGATGGTGAAGGGCACAAAGACGGTGTGGGATTTTTTGAAGGGCTGTCACGTGGAGCCAATAGGGCCCCATAATGTTTGGACTCAATGTGTTGGAGGAGTCCAATAGCACCCTGGACCTTGGCCCCACAGCTGTCACAACTCTCTTCAGCATGGTAGTCAGAGAGGTGCTCTGAAAACTTCTCTGCCTCCACAACCACACTACACAGAGAACACTTCACCCCCTGTTCTGCCTGTGATGTCCCTGCCTCCTCTGAGCTGCCGCCTGCCTCTACCTCAGGCCCTGCCTCCATCAAGACCTTATCTGTTGACTGGAAGAAAATGAAGATTAGGAACAAACGAAAGTCATACTATACATGTTAAATAATTTCACGAAATTGTTCTGCAGAACTGTGGTCTCTGAGAATAGATCAGAGGATTGTCCACAAAATAGTCTATTACATGATACAGGGACTAATCTTGCTTTTTAAATATTCTATCATTACCTACCTTGTGGAACCCACAAGTGCACTCTATGTGCCTGCCAAACAGGTCCACCTTATTCCCTCTTTGCAGAGGACAGGCATCAATCCGCTCCAGGACCTCCTTCCATTTTCTGCTTCCAGGCCTTTTGCCTGTACTGAACTGGAAGGTGCCCTGGGCATACCTATAGCAGATGTCAGTCCAATAAGCAGAAGATTTGCCTGTTTTGGTCATATCTGAAAAATAATATGGACCAAATCAATGCAGTTGTGCATTTCTGTTGTGCATTCTCTTCGATTGAGCTACCAACCAGTCACATGAGGACATCAGACAAGATTATATTTTAGAAATATATATATATATTTATTTATTTATTTTATTTTTTTAGAGACAAGACAGAAATACAAAGTGGGATAAACCTTTTTTTTGCAGTAAAATTATTATTATTATTATTATTATTATTATTATTATTATTATTAATAAAAATAATGTAGGATTAAAAAAACGAATTAAGAACTAATTACTAATTTAGCTTAAGTTAAATGGTTTTATTCAGGTAAAAATATAATTTAATATCACTGAATAACACTAACTTTCTCAGTTCTTTTTCTATTCTATCTATTCTTTTTATGTATTAATATAAAAAACAAAAAATAAACCTTGCTGTGTGTACCACTTAAAGGTAACTGAGCCTTTTCACAGCACACACACACACACACACACACACACACACACACACACACACACACACACACACTGGTTTACATGTTTTATGGGGACATTCCATAGGCGTAATGGTTTTTATACTGTACAAACCGTACTTTCTATCGCCCTACACCTACCCTACACCTAAACCTAGCCCTCACAGGAGATTGTGCACACTTTTACTTCCTCAAAAAAACTCATTGTGCATGATTTATAAGCCTCTTTCCTCATGGGGACCTAAGAAATGTCCCCACAAGGTCAAAATCTACTGGTATTCCTATCCTTGTGGGGACATTTGGTCCCCATAACGTGATGAATACCAGGTACACACACACACACACACACACACACACACACACACACACACACACACACACACACACACATAAAATATGTAAAAAAAAAAAAACATTAAATGTGAATCAAATGTACAAATATACATGCATCAAATATTAAAAAAAACATGCAAGACATGTTAAGTGGTAAAAAATGTGGCAGGTTAATTATTTTCTGCAGTAAATAAGTTTCTACTTGCAAAAATGTAAATAGATTTTCATGTAAAATTACAAAAACTGTGTTTGTATATAAAGTATGAAAGGAAAATGAACAACGATTTGTGGAAATTAAAAACTAGTTATATAATAATTACCTGTAATAATAAATGATTAACATACATTCAGAAAAGAATCACTCAGCCATGACTGAAATAACAGGGACTGAATACTTGGAATACTGAATGATGAAATAAAATTCTTGCAAAAATATCGAAAATAAAAACTCAGTCAGGTCACTTATGACCCATGTTATGCATCAAAGGGTTAATTAGCATTAGCTAGCGATAACTGATACACGTCAGTTTTAAGTTAGCTTACTTTGCTACGCAAGCATGTACCGATCGGAATAAAATCATAATTTGATGTTTGATAAAATAGGTTAACATTAGTGTTACGGATTTGTAATTTGATAATCTTGCTTACCTTCGATCTCCGGTTAGCAGATGTCCAGTAAACAGCTGGAATGTCACAAAACTCATTCAGCCAATCAGCGGCGCGATTGGTATGTCAACTCGATGGCCGATTGGCTCTTTCCTCTTAGTAGGAATTGATTGGCTGCTTTGCCCCACTTGTTCGAAGCTTTAGGATTTGCATTAGGACCTGTTCGGTTGTAGTTACAAAGGAGTATGCACCTCGTTCGGACTTCGTTCAGAAATGTTCAGACGACGTTCGGACGTATTCAAATACTGTTAGGAAATGTTAGGAATTATTCAGCCGGCTGATCGCTGGAAGGTACGGTCACGACTACGGCGACCCTGATGTCCTCTGTCCCGTTGTCGACCTCAAAGTTGGCTGAAAAAACAATGAACTGGCTACCGCTTTACTAAAATCGTCTAGCGCAAAACTCCTAAAGGGGAAAACAGCCCACCACAAGCAACGAAAAATTCATGAAGCAATCACTCTATGTGAACTCTGTCACATCTTTAAGCGTACGCCGACACACGGCAGTGCTGGACTGTCACGACTGCAAGCTGAGGCCGCCGACAAGAAGATGGCCCTTCGCCCGAACAGGGACTTGAACCCTGGACCCTCAGATTAAAAGTCTGATGCTCTACCGACTGAGCTATCCGGGCTCTTGTGTTTTGTGTGCCTCTTACTTTTTATATAAGAACACTTTCTCCACAAGCCGCCTGGGAGAAGCTCACTTGCCACAGGAGCTACGGGACAAAGGCTGCACGCAATTACGTCAGAGAGAGCGAAGGCCAAAGGCCTTGGAAGGCCCAACCACCGTCGCAAGAAGCTAAAGGTAAAAGGGGGAATGCCCGACCACATTCGGCCCCTACTCCATGAAATACCAGATTGACCCGCCACGAGCTAAACTCTCTCAACATCTTGAATGCTACACATTACAGAGGGTCATTATTTGGACTGCTTTATTTCATTTAATATTTTTTTTTGGCCTCTAATACGGGGGCATGAAAAAAGAGATGACATTACCTTGATCGGGTTTGTGAATACTGGGTGAAGGAAGGGACTTTCGTAACTTTTACTTCTCCCACTTGGAGTGAGGGGGGTGACGAAAATCATGTTGGCAGGTGTCGGCACCCTAGATTACCCTTGGTGAGCGTAGTGGTTTACCACAATGAGCGCACAGGTCCAAGGGCATAGAGACACATATCAAGTTTCTCGTCATCAGCGCATAAACAGCCCACCACAAGCAACGAAAAATTCATGAAGGGGCAGCATAGCAAACACTCTATGTGAACTCTGTCACATCTTTAAGCGTACGCCGGGCTCTTGTGTTTGGTGTGCCTCTTACTTTTTATATAAGAACACTTTCTCCACAAGCCGCCTGGGAGAAGCTCACTTGCCACAGGAGCTACGGGACAAAGGCTGCACGCAATTACGTCAGAGAGAGCGAAGGCCAAAGGCCTTGGAAGGCCCAACCACCGTCGCAAGAAGCTAAAGGTAAAAGGGGGAATGCCCGACCACATTCTCCACGGTTCGAACCTGCGCGGGGAGACCTGTCATCTCTCGCCTGCCTGTGGACCACCTGCTCTCTTGGCTGGAGGCGGGCAGCACAGGATGCCGCCGAGCTTCAGGCGCATAATTCAACTGAAGGGTGAGTTGGCAAAAAGGAGCTGGACGTCCCCGTCGCTTAACAGCAAAGGGCTGCTGTGACCCGGATTCGAGCATTCTTTTCTGATTGCTTAAAACTGGCACAGAGCGCTTGGTTGCTGGTATAGTGGTGAGCATAGCTGTCTTCCAAGCAGTTGACCCGGGTTCGATTCCCGGCCAACGCATTGTTTTCGGCTGCGGTTGACCTCGAAGCAGAACTCCTTCTGTGACCTCTGTCTGCACCAAAAGCTTTTGGATGAGTCGTTCAACAGCAGCAGAGAACTAGGTCTCCCCGTTGGGGAATCTAACCCCAGTCTTCCACGTGACAGGCGGAGATACTGTCCACTATACTAATGAAGAGTTGCGCTTGCTGTTCTTCGCTCTCAGCACACGCGACTGCACCCAACTTGCCAAAACGAGCCCCTACTCCATGAAATACCAGATTGACCCGCCACGAGCTAAAGTCTCTCAATATCTTGAATGCTACACATTACAGTGGGTCATTATTTGGACCGCTTTATTTCATTTAATATTTTTTTTGGCCTCTAATACGGGGGCATGAAAAAAGAGATGACATTACCTTGATCGGGTTTGTGAATACTGGGTGAGGGAAGGGACTTTCGTAACTTTTACTTCTCCCATTTGGAGTGAGGGGGGTGACGAAAATCATGTTGGCAGGTGTCGGCACCCTAGATTACCCTTGGTGAGCGTAGTGGTTTACCACAGTGAGCGCACAGGTCCAAGGGCATAGAGACACATCTCGAGTTTCTCGTCATCAGCGCATAAACAGCCCACCACAAGCAACGAAACATTCATGAAGGGGCAGCATAGCAAACACTCTATGTGAACTCTGTCACATCTTTAAGCGTATGCCGCCACACGGCAGAGCTGGACCGGCACGACTGCAAGCTGAGGGCGACAACAAGAAGATGGCCCTTCACCGGAACAAGGACTTGAACCCTGGACCCTCAGATTAAAAAAAAGTCTAATGCTCTACCGACTGAGCTATCCGGGCTCTTGTTTATTGCGCGCTTCTTACTTTTTATATAAGAACACTTTCTCCACAAGCCGCCCGGCAGAAGCTCACTTGCCACAGGAGCTACGGGACAAAGGCCGCACGCAATTACGTCAGAGAGAGCGAAGGCCAAAGGCCTTGGAAGGCCCAACCACCGTCGCAAAAAGCTAAAGGGGGAATGCCCGACCGTAGTCGGCAGGGTTTGAACCTGCGCGGGGAGACCCCAATGGATTTCGAGTCCATCGCCTTAACCTCACGGCCACGACTACGCCTGCATATGGACCGCCTGCTCCCTTGTCTCGAGGCGGGCAGCACAGGATGCCGCCGAGCTTCAGGCGCAAAATCCAACTGAAGGGTGAGTTGGCAAAAAGAAGCTGGACGTCCCCGTCGCTCAACGACAAAGGGCTGCCATGACCCGGATTCGAGCATTCTTTTCTGACCGCTTAAATCTTGCACTGAGCGCCTGCGTTGGTGGTATTGTGGGGAGCATAGCTGCCTTCTAAGCACTTGTCCTGGGTTCGATTCCCGGCCAACGCGTTGTTTTCGGCTGCGGTTGACCTCGAAGCAGAACTCCTTCTGTGACCTCTGTCTGCACCAAAAGCTTTTGGATGAGTCGTTCGACAGCAGCAGAGAGCTAGGTCTCCCCGTTGGGGAATCTAACCCCGGTCTTCCACGTGACAGGCGGAGATACTGTTCACTATACTAACGAAGAGTTGCGCTTGCTGTTCTTCGCTCCCAGCACACGCGACTGCACCCAACTTGCCAAAACGAGCCCCTACTCCATGAAATACCAGATTGACCCGCCACGAGCTAAAGTCTCTCAATATCTTGAATGCTACACATTACAGTGGGTCATTATTTGGACCGCTTTAGTTCATTTAATATTTTTTTTGGCCTCTAATACGGGGGCATGAAAAAAGAGATGACATTAACTTGATCGGGTTTGTGAATACTGGGTGAAGGAAGGGATTTTGGTAACTTTTACTTCTCCCACTTGGAGTGAGGGGGGTGACGAAAATCATGTTGGCAGGTGTCGGCACCCTAGATTACCCTTGGTGAGCGTAGTGGTTTACCACAGTGAGCGCACAGGTCCAAGGGCATAGAGACACATCTCGAGTTTCTCGTCATCAGCGCATAAATCTTTCGCCTTTTACTAAAGATTTCCGTGGAGGGGAACCTTTGCGAGTGACCTGTATTTTTGGGGGCTCTGCTCACAGCAGAGCTACACTATAGTGTCAAGAGCAGAGTCAATCTGGCCACCCGCCAGCGTGCAGTGGAACGAAGCGCGCCTCGTCATGGTCTGTGTTTGCAGCCTTTGCGCTTCCAGCTTCGCCGCTTCAAATTTCTTTAGCCAGCATGGAAAGAGAGCGCTCTCTCGTCCTGGACGGGATCAAACAAAGATGGCTTCAGCTCTTTTGGCCCCATCAGTGACTCGTGCACTTCGAGCCTTCTTTGTTGACCCCGAAAGCCAGCCTCTGCTGCCTGCGTTGTTGGTATAGTTTAACTGGCACCGCACCCGTACGAAAAATGGAGGTGGCAGAAAGGAGCTCAGTGAACAAAAAGTCTGCCGTGACCCAGATTCGAACCGGGGTTGCTGCGGCCACAACGCAGAGTACTAACCACTATACGATCACGGCGCACCACTGGCTCACATCTGGTGGTGCCGGCCATCCGAATTGAAAAAAAAGGGCTAGCGGCGCTTTTTATTACTGTGGAGAGAGGGCACACAAATGCGTGCTAGGGACACAGAAGAAAAGGGCCCGCCTACTTCTCCTCAGCACTGGTGAAGAGCGTAGTCGGCAGGATTCGAACCTGCGCGGGGAGACCCCAATGGATTTCTAGTCCATCGACTTAACCACTCGGCCACGACTACGGCGACCCTGATGTCCTCTGTCCCGTTGTCGACCTCAAAGTTGGCTGAAAAAACAATGAACTGGCTACCGCTTTACTAAAATCGTCTAGCGCAAAACTCCTAAAGGGGAAAACAGCCCACCACAAGCAACGAAAAATTCATGAAGCAATCACTCTATGTGAACTCTGTCACATCTTTAAGCGTACGCCGACACACGGCAGTGCTGGACTGTCACGACTGCAAGCTGAGGCCGCCGACAAGAAGATGGCCCTTCGCCCGAACAGGGACTTGAACCCTGGACCCTCAGATTAAAAGTCTGATGCTCTACCGACTGAGCTATCCGGGCTCTTGTGTTTTGTGTGCCTCTTACTTTTTATATAAGAACACTTTCTCCACAAGCCGCCTGGGAGAAGCTCACTTGCCACAGGAGCTACGGGACAAAGGCTGCACGCAATTACGTCAGAGAGAGCGAAGGCCAAAGGCCTTGGAAGGCCCAACCACCGTCGCAAGAAGCTAAAGGTAAAAGGGGGAATGCCCGACCACATTCGGCATGGCTCGAACCTGCGCGGGGAGACCTGTCATCTCTCGCCTGCCTGTGGACCACCTGCCCTCTTGGCTGGAGGCGGGCAGCACAGGATGCCGCCGAGCTTCAGGCGCATAATTCAACTGAAGGGTGAGTTGGCAAAAAGGAGCTGGACGTCCCCGTCGCTTAACAGCAAAGGGCTGCCGGGACCCGGATTCGAGCATTCTTTTCTGATTGCTTAAAACTGGCACAGAGCGCCTGCGTTGGTGGTATAGTGGTGAGCATAGCTGCCTTCCAAGCAGTTGACCCGGGTTAGATTCCCGGCCAATGCATTGTTTTTGGCTGCGGTTGACCTCGAAGCAGAACTCCTTCTGTGACCTCTGTCTGCACCAAAAGCTTTTGGATGAGTCGTTCAACAGCAGCAGAGAACTAGGTCTCCCCGTTGGGGAATCTAACCCCAGTCTTCCACGTGACAGGCGGAGATACTGTCCACTATACTAACGAAGATTTGCGCTTGCTGTTCTTCGCTCTCAGCACACGCAACTGCACCCAACTTGCCAAAATGAGCCCCTACTCTTTGAAATACCAGATTGACCCGCCACGAGCTAAACTCTCTCAACATCTTGAATGCTACACATTACAGAGGGTCATTATTTGGACCACTTTATTTCATTTAATATTTGTTTTTTGGCCTCTAATACTGGGGCATGAAAAAAGAGATGACATTACCTTGATCTGGTTTGTGAATACTGGGTGAGGGAAGGGACTTTCATAACTTTTACTTCTCCCATTTGGAGTGAGGGGGGTGACGAAAATCATGTTGTGAGGTGTCGGCACCCTAGATTACCCTTGGTGAGCGTAGTGGTTTACCACAGTGAGCGCAAAGGTCCAAGGGCATAGAGACACATCTCGAGTTTCTCGTCATCAGCGCATAAATCTTTCGCTTTTTACTAAAGATTTCCGTGGAGGGGAACCTTTGCGAGTGACCTGTATTTTTGGGGGCTCTGCTCACAGCAGAGCTACACTAGAGTGTCAAGAGCAGAGTCAATCTGGCCACCCGCCAGCGTGCAGTGGAACAAAGCGCGCCTCGTCATGGTCTGTGTTTGCAGCCTTTGCGCTTCCAGCTTCGCAGCTTCAAATTTCTTAAGCCAGCATGGAAAGACAGCGCTCTCTCGACCATGGCGCGAGAAAAACTCTGGACGGGCTCAAACAAAGATGGCTTTTAGCTCTTTTGGCCCTATCAGTGACTCGTGCGCTTCGATCCTTCTTTGTTGACCCTGAAAGCCAGCCTCTGCTGCCTGCGTTGTTGGTATAGTTTAACTGGCACCGCACCCGTACGAAAAATGGAGGTGGGAGAAAGGAGCTCAGTGAACAAAAAGCCTGCCGTGTCCCGGATTCGCTGCGGCCACAACGCAGAGTACTCTCCACTATACGATCACGGCGCCCCACTGGCTCACATCTGGTGGTGCCGGCCGTCCGAATTGAAAAAAAAAAGGACTAGCGGCGCTTTTTATTACTGTGGAGAGAGGGCACACAAATCCGTGCTAGGGACACGGAAGAAAAGGGCCCAGCCACTTCTCCTCAGCACCGGCGAAGAGCGTAATCGGCAGGATTCAAACCTGCTCGGGGAGACCCCAATGGATTTCTAGTCCATCGCCTTAACCACTCGGCCACGACTGCGGCGGCCCTGATGTCCTCTGTCCCGTTGTCAACCTCAAAGTTGGCTGAAAAAACAATGAACTGGCTACCGCTTTACTGAAATCGCCTAGCATAAAACTCCTAAAGGGGAAAACAGCCCACCACAAGCAACGAAACATTCATGAAGGGGCAGCATAGCAAACACTCTATGTGAACTCTATCAGATCTTTAAGCGTACGCCGCCACACGGCAGAGCTGGGGCCTCATGTACAAAGACTTGCGTTGAATTATTACTAAAACATAGCTTACGGACAAAGCTGTAAATGTGCGTACGCAGTAAAAAAATCAGATGTATGAAACACTGCGTACGCGGAATTCCACGCATTTCTCTTTGTACATCTGAATTAACGTGAAATTGAGTGCACATGCACGAGCGCAAAACCCCTCCCTGCCTCCTCCCCCGTATTAATATGGTAATGACTCCACTTTGGCAAAACCAAACGAAAAAGCAAGCAAGAGAAACTTAACAGAATGTGATTTGAAGGTGCTCCTCACCGGTAGACCGGAGAAAAACTGTTATTTGCAAGTTTGTAAAAAAAAAAAAAAAAGGGAGACTTCAGCTGACGCAGTTAACGCAGTGGGGTTTGAACATCGCACTGTGAACGAATTAAAAAAGAAATGGTCCGATGTAAAGGTGCAGGTGGAGAACAGCGGCGACTTAGCCTACGTTTCAGCGCATCAGTCAGAGTCATAGAGCGCAAGCAGATGAACATCGTTGTCTTGTAACGGTAAAATATCTTGTTTGAATAAGTGCAACGTTGTCTTTATGAAATAAACAATAGTAGGCCTATGTCTATAAAGGTTCATATAATGCCTCACCACACGGTGTGATGTTGACATAATGTGATTTAGTTTGACACAAAGCAACCGAGTGATCCTTGTCAGCTAGGTAAAATATTTTATAAGAAATTTCTATTTAGATTTTATGGTTATCTGCTGAATTTGCTGATGCTTGTAAATTACATGATGTAATTTATTAACATTTCATCATATTATATAGCCTATATAGCCATTGAGAGGGACATCCCAGTGGATCGCAGTGTTGTTTGAATTAGTTTAAATAAGATATATATATATATATAAGGGGGGGGGGTGCCCTTTTTTTCAGTTTCAGCATATGCCCCTCAAAAGGTCTGTGCACGGCTCTGGTGCCACCGGCATTTCAGCTGCCCAATCGCCCGCTCTACAAGTGCGAGAATGGGCATCATTGTATCTGCGCTCTTGGTCAGTTTGTGGGTTGTTGAGGGGGGTTAACAGCCACGTCTTTAATGGATAACCGCGGTCTCCTGATATGCAGTTAAATAGTTACGCTCAATAAAATAAAATAAAGTAAAACTTAGCTGTTTCCGATTCACGTATCCAAATTGTTCTTCAGATGGCGCCTTTATAGCAATGTCCGTGCAGTCGATCGCTTGCGCTTACATTAGGATAACCGGTGATCGCTGCAAATTGCGCTTTGTTTGGCTGGTCAACTGCATGGTATGGAAATCTTATATACCTGCTAGACATGCGGATGATCCCGTCCCATACAGCTGGCATTGCAGGGCTCAAAGACGACTGGCTTAACCCCGAGCGGTCTGCCAGTTCCCTTTGGAACCAAGCGTTATCAGCACCTGTAAGGGAACGGGTAATGCGTGGCTCCTCGCTGTCTCCAAATTTGGACCCAACTCAGCACAGAGCTCCAAGAGGATAGCTCTTGGAAATCTGAAACATTTTATAAGCCAGTCATCATCGTGGGCCAGAAAATCACTGTGATCCCTAAAAACGCGTTCCCTTCGGATTTGGCCATTGACAATGTCCTCCAATAAGGCCAACACTGCCATTGCCATAGACTAAGGGATGTTACAAATCCGTGCTAGGGACACGGAAGAAAAGGGCCCAGCCACTTCTCCTCAGCACCGGCGAAGAGCGTAATCGGCAGGATTCAAACCTGCTCGGGGAGACCCCAATGGATTTCTAGTCCATCGCCTTAACCACTCGGCCACGACTGCGGCGGCCCTGATGTCCTCTGTCCCGTTGTCAACCTCAAAGTTGGCTGAAAAAACAATGAACTGGCTACCGCTTTACTGAAATCGCCTAGCATAAAACTCCTAAAGGGGAAAACAGCCCACCACAAGCAACGAAACATTCATGAAGGGGCAGCATAGCAAACACTCTATGTGAACTCTATCAGATCTTTAAGCGTACGCCGCCACACGGCAGAGCTGGGGCCTCATGTACAAAGACTTGCGTTGAATTATTACTAAAACATAGCGTACGGACAAAGCTGTAAATGTGCGTACGCAGTAAAAAAATCAGATGTATGAAACACTGCGTACGCGGAATTCCACGCATTTCTCTTTGTACATCTGAATTAACGTGAAATTGAGTGCACATGCACGAGCGCAAAACCCCTCCCTGCCTCCTCCCCCGTATTAATATGGTAATGACTCCACTTTGGCAAAACCAAACGAAAAAGCAAGCAAGAGAAACTTAACAGAATGTGATTTGAAGGTGCTCCTCACCGGTAGACCGGAGAAAAACTGTTATTTGCAAGTTTGTAAAAAAAAAAAAAAAAAGGGAGACTTCAGCTGACGCGGTTAACGCAGTGGGGTTTGAACATCGCACTGTGAACGAATTAAAAAAGAAATGGTCCGATGTAAAGGTGCAGGTGGAGAACAGCGGCGACTTAGCCTACGTTTCAGCGCATCAGTCAGAGTCATAGAGCGCAAGCAGATGAACATCGTTGTCTTGTAACGGTAAAATATCTTGTTTGAATAAGTGCAACGTTGTCTTTATGAAATAAACAATAGTAGGCCTATGTCTATAAAGGTTCATATAATGCCTCACCACACGGTGTGATGTTGACATAATGTGATTTAGTTTGACACAAAGCAACCGAGTGATCCTTGTCAGCTAGGTAAAATATTTTATAAGAAATTTCTATTTAGATTTTATGGTTATCTGCTGAATTTGCTGATGCTTGTAAATTACATGATGTAATTTATTAACATTTCATCATATTATATAGCCTATATAGCCATTGAGAGGGACATCCCAGTGGATCGCAGTGTTGTTTGAATTAGTTTAAATAAGATATATATATATATATAAGGGGGGGGGGGGTGCCCTTTTTTTCAGTTTCAGCATATGCCCCTCAAAAGGTCTGTGCACGGCTCTGGTGCCACCGGCATTTCAGCTGCCCAATCGCCCGCTCTACAAGTGCGAGAATGGGCATCATTGTATCTGCGCTCTTGGTCAGTTTGTGGGTTGTTGAGGGGGGTTAACAGCCACGTCTTTAATGGATAACCGCGGTCTCCTGATATGCAGTTAAATAGTTACGCTCAATAAAATAAAATAAAGTAAAACTTAGCTGTTTCCGATTCACGTATCCAAATTGTTCTTCAGATGGCGCCTTTATAGCAATGTCCGTGCAGTCGATCGCTTGCGCTTACATTAGGATAACCGGTGATCGCTGCAAATTGCGCTTTGTTTGGCTGGTCAACTGCATGGTATGGAAATCTTATATACCTGCTAGACATGCGGATGATCCCGTCCCATACAGCTGGCATTGCAGGGCTCAAAGACGACTGGCTTAACCCCGAGCGGTCTGCCAGTTCCCTTTGGAACCAAGCGTTATCAGCACCTGTAAGGGAACGGGTAATGCGTGGCTCCTCGCTGTCTCCAAATTTGGACCCAACTCAGCACAGAGCTCCAAGAGGATAGCTCTTGGAAATCTGAAACATTTTATAAGCCAGTCATCATCGTGGGCCAGAAAATCACTGTGATCCCTAAAAACGCGTTCCCTTCGGATTTGGCCATTGACAATGTCCTCCAATAAGGCCAACACTGCCATTGCCATAGACTAAGGGATGTTACAAATCCGTGCTAGGGACACGGAAGAAAAGGGCCCAGCCACTTCTCCTCAGCACCGGCGAAGAGCGTAATCGGCAGGATTCAAACCTGCTCGGGGAGACCCCAATGGATTTCTAGTCCATCGCCTTAACCACTCGGCCACGACTGCGGCGGCCCTGATGTCCTCTGTCCCGTTGTCAACCTCAAAGTTGGCTGAAAAAACAATGAACTGGCTACCGCTTTACTGAAATCGCCTAGCATAAAACTCCTAAAGGGGAAAACAGCCCACCACAAGCAACGAAACATTCATGAAGGGGCAGCATAGCAAACACTCTATGTGAACTCTATCAGATCTTTAAGCGTACGCCGCCACACGGCAGAGCTGGGGCCTCATGTACAAAGACTTGCGTTGAATTATTACTAAAACATAGCGTACGGACAAAGCTGTAAATGTGCGTACGCAGTAAAAAAATCAGATGTATGAAACACTGCGTACGCGGAATTCCACGCATTTCTCTTTGTACATCTGAATTAACGTGAAATTGAGTGCACATGCACGAGCGCAAAACCCCTCCCTGCCTCCTCCCCCGTATTAATATGGTAATGACTCCACTTTGGCAAAACCAAACGAAAAAGCAAGCAAGAGAAACTTAACAGAATGTGATTTGAAGGTGCTCCTCACCGGTAGACCGGAGAAAAACTGTTATTTGCAAGTTTGTAAAAAAAAAAAAAAAAAGGGAGACTTCAGCTGACGCAGTTAACGCAGTGGGGTTTGAACATCGCACTGTGAACGAATTAAAAAAGAAATGGTCCGATGTAAAGGTGCAGGTGGAGAACAGCGGCGACTTAGCCTACGTTTCAGCGCATCAGTCAGAGTCATAGAGCGCAAGCAGATGAACATCGTTGTCTTGTAACGGTAAAATATCTTGTTTGAATAAGTGCAACGTTGTCTTTATGAAATAAACAATAGTAGGCCTATGTCTATAAAGGTTCATATAATGCCTCACCACACGGTGTGATGTTGACATAATGTGATTTAGTTTGACACAAAGCAACCGAGTGATCCTTGTCAGCTAGGTAAAATATTTTATAAGAAATTTCTATTTAGATTTTATGGTTATCTGCTGAATTTGCTGATGCTTGTAAATTACATGATGTAATTTATTAACATTTCATCATATTATATAGCCTATATAGCCATTGAGAGGGACATCCCAGTGGATCGCAGTGTTGTTTGAATTAGTTTAAATAAGATATATATATATATATAAGGGGGGGGGGTGCCCTTTTTTTCAGTTTCAGCATATGCCCCTCAAAAGGTCTGTGCACGGCTCTGGTGCCACCGGCATTTCAGCTGCCCAATCGCCCGCTCTACAAGTGCGAGAATGGGCATCATTGTATCTGCGCTCTTGGTCAGTTTGTGGGTTGTTGAGGGGGGTTAACAGCCACGTCTTTAATGGATAACCGCGGTCTCCTGATATGCAGTTAAATAGTTACGCTCAATAAAATAAAATAAAGTAAAACTTAGCTGTTTCCGATTCACGTATCCAAATTGTTCTTCAGATGGCGCCTTTATAGCAATGTCCGTGCAGTCGATCGCTTGCGCTTACATTAGGATAACCGGTGATCGCTGCAAATTGCGCTTTGTTTGGCTGGTCAACTGCATGGTATGGAAATCTTATATACCTGCTAGACATGCGGATGATCCCGTCCCATACAGCTGGCATTGCAGGGCTCAAAGACGACTGGCTTAACCCCGAGCGGTCTGCCAGTTCCCTTTGGAACCAAGCGTTATCAGCACCTGTAAGGGAACGGGTAATGCGTGGCTCCTCGCTGTCTCCAAATTTGGACCCAACTCAGCACAGAGCTCCAAGAGGATAGCTCTTGGAAATCTGAAACATTTTATAAGCCAGTCATCATCGTGGGCCAGAAAATCACTGTGATCCCTAAAAACGCGTTCCCTTCGGATTTGGCCATTGACAATGTCCTCCAATAAGGCCAACACTGCCATTGCCATAGACTAAGGGATGTATACATTTGCAAATGCTTTTATATGTTCTAAATCACATAACTGGTAGAAAAATAATGTCTCAATTAACCCATTTTATCAATTATAAATTAATAGCAATGTTTTCCACATGTGTTGGTGCGATACTTTGTAGTGTGCAATTTTAAATAATTGCCTCTAGGAGTCGCCAAGGGACATAAAACAAACACACGCACAAAAAAATACACGTACGCCAGACATGGAGTTGGCGTGGATCAACGCACATTCTCACGTTCATTTCATCGTTAGTAAATCCAAACGTGAGCGTGAAATCTGGCGTACGCAAAGTTTTTGTGCGTACGCAGCGTTGATACATGAGGCCCCTGTACCGGCACGACTGCAAGCTGAGGGCGACAACAAGAAGATGGCCCTTCGCCCGAACAGGGACTTGAACCCTGGATCCTCAGATTAAAAGTATGATGCTCTACCGACTGAGCTATCCAGGCTCTTGTGTTTTGTGCGCCTCTTACTTTTTATATAAGAATACTTTCTCCACAAGCCGCCCAGCAGAAGCTCACTTGCCACAGGAGCTACGGGACAAAGGCCGCACGCAATTACGTCAGAGAGAGCGAAGGCCAAACCACCGTCGCAAAAAGCTAAAGGCAAAAGGGGGAATGCCCGACCGTAGTCGGCAGGGTTCGAATCTGCGCGGGGAGACCCCAATGGATTTCAAGTCCATCGCCTTAACCTCTCGGCCACGACTACGCCTGCATGTGGACCGCCTGCTCTCGTCTCGAGGCGGGCAGCACAGGATGCCGCCGAGCTTCAGGCGCAAAATCCAACTGAAGGGTGAGTTGGCAAAAAGAAGCTGGACGTCCCCGTCGCTCAACGACAAAGGGCTGCCATGACCCGGATTCGAGCATTCTTATCTGACCGCTTAAATCTGACACCGAGCGCCTGCGTTGGTGGTATTGTGGTGAGCATAGCTGCCTTCCAAGAAGTTGACCCGGGTTCGATTCCCGGCCAACGCACAGTTTTTGGCTGCGGTTGACCTCGAAGCAGAACTCCTTCTGTGACCTCTGTCTGCACCAAAAGCTTTTGGATGAGTCGTTCAACAGCAGCAAAGAACTAGGTCTCCTCTTTGGGGAATCTAACCCCGGTCTTCCACGTGACAGGGGGAGATACTGTCCACCATACTAACGAAGAGTTGCGCTTGCTGTTCTTCGCTCCCAGCACACGCGACTGCACCCAACTTGCCAAAACGAGCCCCTACTCCATGAAATACCAGATTGACCAGCCACGAGCTAAAGTCTCTCAATATCTTGAATGCTATACATTACAGTGGGTCATTATTTGGACCGCTTTATTTCATTTAATATTTTTTTTGGCCTCTAATACGGGGGCATGAAAAAAGAGATGACATTACCTTGATCGGGTTTGTGAATACTGGGTGAGGGAAGGGACTTTCATAACTTTTACTTCTCCCATTTGGAGAGAGGGGGGTGACGAAAATCATGTTGTCAGGTGTCGGCACCCTAGATTACCCTTGGTGAGCGTAGTGGTTTACCACAGTGAGCGCACAGGTCCAAGGGCATAGAGACACATCTCGAGTTTCTCGTCATCAGCGCATAAATCTTTTGCCTTTTACTAAAGATTTCCGTGGAGGGGAACCTTTGCGAGTGACCTGTATTTTTGGGGGCTCTGCTCACAGCAGAGCTACACTAGAGTGTCAAGAGCAGAGTCAATCTGGCCACCCGCCAGCGTGCAGTGGAACGAAGCGCGCCTCGTCATGGTCTGTGTTTGCAGCCTTTGCGCTTCCAGCTTCGCAGCTTCAAATTTCTTTAGCCAGCATGGAAAGACAGCGCTCTCTCGTCCATGACGCGAGAAAAACTCTGGACGGGCTCAAACAAAGATGGCTTCAGCTGTTTTGGCCCTATCAGTGACTCGTGCGCTTCGAGCCTTCTTTGTTGACCCCGAAAGCCAGCCTCTGCTGCCTGCGTTGTTGGTATAGTTTAACTGGCACCGCACCCATACGAAAAATGGAGGTGGCTTACACCTAGTGGTGCCGGCCGTCTGAATTGAAAAAAAAAGGGCTAGCATCGCTTTTTATTACTGTGGAGAGAGGGCACACAAATCCGTGCTAGGGACACGGAAGAAAAGGGCCCAGCCTCTTCTCCTCAGCACCGGTGAAGAGCGTAGTCGGCAGGATTCGAACCTGCGCGGGGAGACCCCAATGGATTTCTAGTCCATCGCCTTAACCGCTCCAGCCTAAAACAGGGCAAAAGGGACCGCTATGGATGGGGGAAAAGAAAAAATGTGAAAAAAAACAGGGGGAAAAGGAACAAAAAAAAAGGGGAAGTGAAAAAAAGGGAAAATTTATTGGATTTACCCACTTTTTTTACCCTTTAACTTACTTTAACAAATTACAGAAAAGTCCATATTTCTACATATTTTACCTAATTACAAAACAACTATTCAATTTTGTAAAATTGAAATAATAAAACATAAAAAACATATTTCCAAAAAAATATGGTTTATTTCAAAAGCTCAAATATTGACATATGACAAATTATACTCTATATATGCATTATATGCTCCTTTTCAAAAATCTTATACCCAGAATTGGAGAAATATAATATTAAAAAAGAATATATAAACAAACTGAAATCGTCATTTATAATCATCTTACTACCACAAAGAGTTTAATATTAAGAACAAAATATATACAAATGAAAATTATAAATAAAATAAAAAAAACTAAATAAAAATAGTTTATTCCAAAAGCTAAAATCTATTATTTTTTATAAGACATGAATACAAATGTAAAGAACTGTAACAATTAGGGCCGGGACTCGATTAAAAAAATTAATCTAATTAATCAGAGGCTTTGTAATTAATTAATCGAAATTAATCGCATTTTAATCGCATATAAATATTTGACCTGAGAACAGTGAGAAGTAAGTTTTTTCATATGGATTTTTAGTTACCATTGAATAATGACTGAACACATAAACTGAAGCAACAAAATATTGTTTATTTTTGTTCAACCAAGTCCAACAGACCAGTGCAATATTGCCATTAACTGTAGCAATAGGATACAGCGTTTCCCATACCGAAAACATTTATTTCAGTTAAAAAATAAATCCAAAACTCTCTATTTTAACATTTTGAACAATAGGGCTTTACAATCTTTTGCTATTTTTTTTTTTTTATAAATTCTTGTGTTTTAATTTTTCTCATAATCAAATGAAAGCATAAACATTTATTTATTTTTAATCAAATGAAAAATAAACCTTTTTAATTTTTGGCAAACAAACAGGTTTTCTGTTAAAATCAATACATAATAATAATCATAGTATTTTTTTCTACAATTAAGTGGTTAATCTTGTTGTTATATTTATTTTTTATCATATATATTGTTTTTTGTCTATTTAAATAGGAATAGTGTTCGGTTTCATGTTAAACCGTACTTTTATTTTGACAGGTTGCCGTGAAGTTTCTGTGTGTAAAGTATGATATGATGCTAGTTTTCTCAAATGAAACGTTAAAAGTGACACTGACTGTAGCTTTGGAGATTGAGTCTATCTGTTCATGTGAGATACAAATGCCAAAAATTAACGGGAGCATCACGCGTGCAGTATAAAAAAACGCGTCTCTGCCATTCTAACATACAGAGGCAAACAGTGCAGGATTCATATTAAAACGGTCTTTTTGCATTTCAGTTTTCAGACACTAGTCCATATCGCGATTTGAATTAAGTGACAGACCAACTTTTGATTTATCAATCAAAAAATCGACGAATTTACGTGGCATTCCGCGCTATAGTAAATTCGTTTTTTATGAATGGAGTCCGCGATCCAGTCCGTGTTTTCTTGGAGGAGACATTGTAAACGCGCCCCCCTGAGATGATGGTACGGGAAACACTGGGATATTCAGAAATATACTAGCCTTCATTTCAGAAATTCAGGTACCCTATAGGTAGGTAGACCTTCTGTAAAAGCATTGAGGTGATACTTGAGGCTCGATGTCCTGCGGTGATATACGCATTCTGTTAGTTGGTGCTCCAGTATAATTGGTCCGCCGCTGAAACTCATCCAATGAGAAACGTTCCGCGGTGCAAAATTAAGTGCGATTAAAATGCGTTAAAAAAAATTTACGCGTTATTTTTGTGTAATTAATTAATCTAAATTAACGCGTTAAAGTCCCGGCCCTAGTAACAATACAACTTGCATAATAAAAAACACTCTTTAAATCTGACCTTTATACAATGGAAAAGTTATATGTAAAAAATGTAAACAATGATAATACTCTGAATAATAATATACCTTTTATAAAGACATATAAACTATTTTATAATTATATAACCTTTATCATTTTTATAAGACATCAATACAAATGTAAAGAACTATACTACTACTACTACTACTACTACTACTAATAATAATAATAATAATAATAATATAAACTTTTATAATCGTTATAAGATATAAATACTAATTTAAAAGAAGTATAATCCTATTAATAATAATAATAAAAATAATAATGATAATAATAAATACAAACTTATAATTTTTATAAGACAAAGCCAAGCACGCTGTCGGTTCTGAGGAGGTGGTGCAGCTGATGGCTGCTGGCCTTGCGGAAGGGAAGACCAATCCTGAGATTGCGGTGGTGGAGCCGATGACTGTTGGCCTGGCGGAAGGGAAGACCATCCCTGAGGCGGTGGTGGACCTAATGGCTGCTGGCCTTGCGGAAGGGAAGACCAATCCTGAGATTGCGGTGGTGGACCTAATGGCTGCTGGCCTTGCGGAAGGGAAGACCAATCCTGAGATTGCGGTGGTGGAGCCGATGACTGTTGGCCTGGCGGAAGGGAAGACCATCCCTGAGGCGGTGGTGGACCTAATGGCTGCTGGCCTTGCGGAAGGGAAGACCTATAGTAAAACCATGGTAAATGACGATAAACACAAGCACAACGTTTTTTGTTGTTGCTGTTCATTCAGATTTTCATTTATAGTAAGACTGTGTTCATACAGTTGTAATCGATCAGCCAAAAAACACAAAATGGTTACTACGCTTTCACTATAGTAAAAACACGGTAAATTGTCATAAGGAATGACTGCGCTTACAGCTGAAACACGTTTTCTTCTGATTTAAATCAAACTTCAGAACGTGTAAATAGAGTTTAATGAGTAAGATTACATTTAAACGGTGTTTCATTATGGGCAATTCATGAGTCAAAAGTTTGTGAATGCCAAACACGGATGAAAGACGGACGAAAACGTAACGAGTTACCAATTGAGAACATTGTAAACAGAGAGGAAGAAAGTAGAAAACATGTATTACTTTGAAAAGTTATCATATATTTCGTTTACATATTGGACGAGGAGATGGCCACGGAAACAGACGATCCTGCTCCAGGTAGCGCCACAGAGACAGCTGTTGTGTGTCTGCTGCCGCCAGATCACGGTTGTAAAAGTTAGGGTTAGGGATTAGAATCGCACGTACTAACAGGCTGTTTTGAAAGATGTTTCCGGAGCTCGCAAAATCCACTTAGCCTGTGCGGCGAATTGGCACGCTGGAGCCCGCCACCCTGTTGGGAAGAAAGAGAGCAAACAGAGGCGCCCAACGTGGGGCTCGAACCCATGACCCTGAGATTAAGAGTCTCATGCTCTACAGACTGAGCTAGCCGGGCTGGTTGTGGCTTCCTTCACCGGGTCGGAGGCAGTTTTCATCGGCTCCCAAATGACACAGGCGAAACGGAGGCTCTCGCGTTGTGCGAGACTGTCGAGCCGTCCCGTGGGTAGGGCTTAGAGCAGGCTTAGAGTTTTCTTCTGTCAGTTTTGACCCAATGTGTTTTTGGGAAGCGCAGTTTGACCAAGCAGTGCAGGCCAACAACATGTTCTGTCTTGCCGCGTGAAGGCGGTTCAATGCTTTGGACAGCGTATGGTTGAGATGTGATTTTCCACCAATTTGGGGCACCTTTCTTATGGAAATCAAGGATAAATCTATATAAGGATAAGGATAAATCTTCTATTTTTCGGTGGTCTTTTGAGAACACTAGATTTATATGTCAATTCCAACATAACACCAACTGTTACGCAACAGTCCCGGGATCGTTAATAGTTACGCCTCCAACATTTGCATCGCCCAATCATCGGTAACGTCAGTACATCAGTAAAACAAAGCAAGCCACTGAAGGGACACGGTTAGCTTAATGCTAGCACTAGCCTGTTACATTGCAGTACAAAAGATATCACTTACCACATAAACAGAGAGATGACTGTGCTGATGATGGTGAATGATGGAGAAATAACTGCGCTGATGAAGGCGAATGATTTACAGATCCAGAGTATCACCGAGAAGCAGCTGAACTTGTGTGGTAAGAAGAGCTCCCTCTGCATTATAACTTTACACAGAGCACATGGATCACAGTAATGAGACTAAAATATCTGCGATTCAAAACGGCAGATTCAACAAACCACATATTAAAAGCGGCTAGAGCTCCTAATTAAATATATATTTTTATCAATGTGCCAGCTATAGAGATGAGCAGCTCTGTGAAACAGCCAATTGGAGCAGAGCTCATTAATATTCATGAAGCTTCCAAAAAAGGCAATAACAGAGCATTTCATTCTAGGGACAAATCCTAGGGTTGTAAATGGTCCTGTAAAACCGTTTCTGGAGATTGTTTGCCCTTTCCTATGCCAAATACCTTCTATGTAGATATCAGAGAACAAATTAAAAAATTCTCTCAATGCATTTTTATGGCAACTTTAAGTTGATAGAACCAGCTGACATCTTATCCTGACATTCTGAATCTCAAGGATGGTGACACCCACCCACAAAAATGTAAAAAAAAAAAAAGTAGTTTCATCAGATATACACCAATTATGAGCTAAACAATTAATTACAAACAGAATCATATCCGATGTTCAATTGATCGCAACTATTTGCAAGATTTTTAATCTGATATTTACAATTTTCAAAGACCACTCTGATCATACTCTCTTCTTCTATGCTGCATAAACGCCACACAGAAAGTTCATCAATGGTGTGGAACATATGAAATAAACAATTACTCCACACCCGATTCACGCTCAGAAAAGAGTATCAAAGCTCATCATCGTAGTTTGGGAGACACTACACTTTTGAAACACATTTCCTAGTTAAAAACTATAGAAATGATCCCTGAAAGTATAATCTTGACCTCCATTTTGCAAAACCAGCTTAGGCGACTTCTGACACTTTGAGTCTCAGAGATGGTGACAACCTCACAACAGAGATGAGAAAAGTTACATCTGAAACATCATGAGAGTCCTAAAAATTTTTTTGTAATTTTAGTCGGATGCAGTTTTCATCGGCCCCCAAATTACACAGGCGAAACTGAGGCTCTCGCGTTGTGCGAGACTGTCAACCCGTCCCGTGGGTAGGGCTTAAAGCAGGCTTAGAGATTTCTTCTGTCAGTTTTGACCCAATCTGTTTTTGGGAAGCGCAGTTTGACCCAGCAGTGCGGGCCAACAACATGTTCTGTTTTGCCGCGTGAAGGCGGTTCAATGCTTTGGACAGCATATGGTTGAGTTGTGATTTTCCACCAATTTGGGGCACCGTTCTTATGGAAATCAAGGATGATTTCAAGGGAAATGGCAAACTGGTGTAGCGTTTGGCTAATAAGCTAAAGCTACAGAATCCACATTCGGCCGTAATCGGAGGTTACTACTAACGTTCGATTGTGTCTCATAGGGAGTTTGGCGCAGGGCCTCAGTGGAAAACAGGCCCTCGGCGGCTGAAAGAAAAGACGAAGAATGCATCCACATGCACATGAATCAGGAGTGTTAAATAAAGAAACCCCGCAAGATGAGGTGGTCCAGTGGTTAAGGCGGTGGAAGGCTAATACATTGTGCTCGACACGCACTGGAAACTTTAGCGCCACTGAGAGCCCACCGGACCAGACAGGACCAACCTGTTTACGATGGGTAACGGTGATCTGTAATTGCGCTGCAGTTTAACGATACCTGTCTTGGGAACATATTGACAAAACAACAAGCCTTCTGGCTCTGGCGCTCTATCACCAGTAGACAGCTTTTTGGCGAGGAAAAAAAACCTAAACGAAACAAGGCTATATTTCTCAACAAAACTCTAAGCCTCCAGAGAGGCTAGAAAAAATTGCCAAAGCTAACTGTATTTCAAGTCATCCTGGCGGGGTATTGGGTAAAGTTTTCAACCAGCAATGATCGCGCCTCGGATAAACCTCATTGGCTACAATATTGCCAGATAGAAGAATGCCAGAGACGGTCGTGACCTTTTCGTGCACCTACGTGGATGTGAACCGACAAGGTGGCAGCAAGCTTTAAACATGACGCACAAACAGTCTCCTGGCACGGGTTGCTGCACCGTGTTTCCACGGAACAGATTAGAGGTGTGTAAAAGACGGCTCATTCACTATTCCCTCTGTGCTCAAAACAGCCTGCTGAAAGCACGGCAGCAGCAGGTGAAAAGGTCCGCAGCATGGCCTGTCTCAGTCAGCAAGGGGACGGGGTGGCCGAGTGGTTAAAGCGATGGACTGCTAATCCATTGTGCTCTGTGCAATGGTTGGAATCCCATTCTTGTCGTTTGGTTCCTTCAGCATTGGACCTTAATCCAGGTCCTGGGGACCCCATGCTAAACTTTTTGTGTGTCCTCCATATCTAACACACTCAGTTCAGTTCTTAGAGTTCTCTACTAATGAACTGATGATCTGAATCAGGAGTGCTAAATAAAATATGCCATGTAAAATGACGAGGTGGCCGAGTGGTTAAGGCGATGGACTGCTAATCCATTGTGCTCTGCACGCGTGGGTTCGAATCCCATCCTCGTCGTTCGGCTCCTTTAGCATTAGTCCTGGGGACCCCACTCTGCACTTTTTGAGTGTCCTCCTTATCTGACACACTCAGTTCAGTTCACTGAGTGCTCTACTAATGAGCTGATGGTCTAAATCGGGAGTGTTAAATAAAAGGACCACGGAAAGTGACGAGATGGTCGAGTGGTTAAGGCGATGCAAGGCTAATCCGTTGTGCTGGGCACACCTTGGTTTGTGTGGGTTTGAATCCCATCCTCTTTATTTGATGATTTAGCACCACTGAGAGCCCACCGGAACAGACAGGCCCAACCTGTTTACGATGGGTAGCGGTAAGCTGTAACGGTGCGTTCACATTGGCACGTAGCGAGCGGGGCGAAGCGAGCGTTTTCAATTCATTCATATGGAAGTTGCGCGTAAACGGTCGCGTGGTGCATTTTGGGATTGGAAGCGGCGCGGAGAAAGCGTTGAGAGCAGCTGAGAGCGTCAAAAGGTTGG
>NC_133362.1:53885584-53969064 GCF_049309525.1 Garra rufa
ACCCTGAACTCTTAGTTGACTTACCCTTTGAAGTGAAACTCTTGAGTGTTCAGTTCCAGAACAGCTGATCTGAGTTAGGCAAGTTGACTCTGAGTATGTTAACTCTGAGTTGAGCTTATGCCTTTTGACTAGTAAAAAGCCATCATAAATGGAGCTCCAATAATGTGATTCACCGTGGCAACAGGGGAGTTCAATTGTTCAATTTTTTACTTTATTTAATTTTAGGCTATTTTATTTTATTTTATTTAAATTGGCTGTAAATGAAATATAAAAACATTCTCATGTTGGCTCCTCACTTTGGTTTTTATTTTACATATTAAACAAAGTAAATTTTATTTCAGTAGATACTTTAACTTGTAGTAGCTTTTACCACCAACAGATGCTGTTTAACACACATCTGTGTCCTAACATCCTGCTGAGTAGATGAACATGAAGTGGTGCTCACCTCCACCTCGTCCAAAAGAGGGTCCTGAACTGAAAACTCAAAGAGTTTCATTTCACAGGGTAAGTCAACTCACGAGTTCAGGGTTAGACTCAGAGTTTGATGAACCCATTTTTCTGGAATAGCCATCTGAAATGGATAACTCAGAGTTTCCCTTATCTCAGGGTTCACTCTGAGTTTTCACATAACCTGCTTTGTGGAATACCCCCTTGTTCTCCTAGAGTTCTTTGAGTGATGTCATATGTTTAAGTTGACTAAATAGCTAGGCAAAGGGATCGATAGTGAGGCCAGTACACTTACGTTACAGGTCCTGAAGAACTTGGAGGCATCTTCACGCAGGTACACAGGAAGTGCACGAAGGACGAGGGCCCGTCTCATATTTACATCACGTTGTTCCTAGATGGACAAAAAATATCCATTACAATAATAATTACACAAATGCAGAGCAAACACTTAAAAAAATCTAAGTGTTAAATAGCTCCATATTCTGATGGTGGTCATTGCTATAGATGGTAGATTCAGTATTTTGGGTCACCATTTCTTCAGTAAAACATTTTTCAAATGAATAACTTTCTATTGTAAATACTTTAACTCACAAAGAAAAAAAACTTAAGATTGTAAATCAAATTTTATGAAAGCAGTAGTTATTTGGAGTTTGTAGTAAATTGAAGCTGATAAAGTATCTTTTTAAGGTACCTCTTTCTGATAGAATACATCTGGTCAAGACGTTCATCTCTGATGAGATTGACAATGTTTTTTTTCATGCTATAATCACTTAACCTCGGGGCACAGTCGAGGCAATGCACAGTATGACTTCTTACAGTTGTCTGCAAACAATCTGTTAATAATCTGTATGTGAATCATGCAAAGTTAAAAACTCACCTGAATGTCATAAATCCCCATGAGCTTGGCTAGCTCCTCCGCTATCTTGCCAGTCTTGGTGGCCTTGTTTCTGAACAAGGTGATGAGTTTAGGCGTGTGTCTGTCCAACTCCTCGTAAAATTGGTTGCGCAGGTTAACGTTGTTGATTCGGTGGAACTCTGCAAACACCTATACATAGAGAATTACACAAAAATGTACAAAGATGAATAAGGTACAGAAATGTGAATGTATTTTAAGAAGTTTTTAGTTGGAAGGTAGCAAAACCAAGGGCAATTCAATTAGGGATGAGTCAGAACCAAGGTCAAAATAGAAAGTTAGTTGTCATTCTTTAATTTAAACAGGGTGTATATTGTTATCTAAAGGAAATCTAATAATAAACCTCTGTATACTTTGTTTACAGTGAATGGAAAAAATATGTCACTGCGTGATATGTTGTCAACTTTTACATCTGCCATTTGCTTTTTGGTGAATTTTTGGAAAATTTAGATTTTTAAATAGTCATTTAACTATTGGAAAAAATCATGTTCAAAGTGGGCATGCTTAAAGGATTTGTTCACTTTCATAACAACAATTTACAGATAATGTACTCGCCCCCTTGTCATCCAAGATGTTCATGTCTTTCTTTCCTCAGTCTTGAGGAAATTCAGTTTTTTTGAGGAAAACATTTCAGGATTTCTCTCCATATAATGAATATGGATGGCGTCCCTAAGTTTGAACTTCCGAAATGCAGTTTAAATGCAGCTTCAAAAGACTCTAAACGATCCCAGTCGAGGAGGAAGGGTCTTATCTGATGAAACGAATTGGTTATTTTCTAAACAAATTGACAATTTATATACTTTTTAACATCAAATGCTCGTCTTGTCTAGTCTTTGCGCAGCGCATGTGCAGTTTGTGTGATCCAGGTCAATACAGTTAGGGTATGTCAAAACTCCCATCTCCTTTTCTTTCCTAACTTCAAAATCACCTTAGATCGCTGCAAAAGTACTGATACTGTTTACAAAGTGAACATACAAAGAAACTGAAATGCCCTTTACAAAAAAAAAAAAAAAAAAGGTAAAAACATTTGAAGAGTTTGGTTGCAAAACGCGATAAACGCCATTTTTTGACATTTGGATTTTATTATTGGAAATCACTGTTCAGATGTACCTTAATCTATGTGTGAATTGCTGCCATTAATAAAATTTAAGAATGTACATTTTAGGCCTACTACAAAATTTATTTTTTTCACAAAACGCGATATCCGCCAGACCAGTTTCTTTACAAAGTGCGATATGACCGTACGTGCGCGAGCTCAGCATCCCCTGGGAAGAAAGTCACCGCCGGTGAAGTGCTCCGAGTTTGCTTATAGATTTAACGATAATATCAACACAAAAAACATGTATTTTTAAAAAGAGGATTCAATAGGCTAACTAAAAAACGTTTACCATTTAATTGTTAATACTGTGGGCGAGCTGTCAGTCACGTAGGTTAAACAGCTGTCTGTCAGTCAGAGAATCAAAGCTTCAGAGTCAAGCTAATGTCATGGATTTCGATGACAGATTGGAGCCGGTCATTCCAGCTGCTGTTGGGAGAAAGAGGAAGGCATCTAAAGAAAATCATCAAAGGGAGAAGACCAAACGGGCAAGGCATTCAGGGGAGGGAAAACATCCGAAAATGTATTGTGGTCATCGCGCGAGTAATGCTGGTCTGTGTCATTCCGACAAACTGTCATGTGAAGATGTAGCCTTCAACTTCACAAAAATGTATAAAAACGCTACAAAAGTGGACCGGGATAAAATACTCCTCCATCTCTCAACAATAAACGAATGCAGCAGGGAACGAGTCTCCGCTGATTTCAAGAAGGCCAGGGAGGTCCTGCGCTCCTCCCCATCACATGATGTCTGCAAGGCTACATTTCTAAGTTTATTTTTTAGATAATTAATTTTAATTATTATTATTATTATTATTATTATTATTATTATTATTATTATTACAGTGAAATAATACATTAAATATGACGGGGCGAGGCGAGCTTGTGTTGCGGACTCGGTGCAACAGAGACGAGAACTGTGACACCGCGTCTCCGCCCGCTCTGATCTTACAGGTTTCGTTTTCGAAAATACACACACACACACACACACACACACACACACACACACACACACACACACACACACACACACACACACACACACACACACACACACACACACACACACACACACACACACAAAAATGGTTCACTAGCTTTTCTTAATGGTATTACAGTAGTAGAATATAGCCTAAGGTGGATATATAGCGTTTTGCAAAAAAAAAAAAAAAAGTCATGTTATGTTGTTCTGGCCAAAACTAACTCAGAATCTTATTATTATTAATCAATTTTTGTATATACTATTCCATATATTATATATTTATGATGTTTTTTTTTTTTGTTTTTTGTTTTTTCTACCAATTTAAGATGTTTGACAATGATAAGATAAGTATGTTGCATTTTGGCATGGTTTTTTGACTTATTTATGAACTATTTATCTACATACAATTAAATAAAAAATATCCTGGATTTGAAGAATATTGTGTCTCTGGCCTTCACTGAGCTCAAGTAATAGTTTTATGTACAAAAATTGTAAATTAACTTGACTGTTGATGTCTTAAATAATAATGTCAAATAACCAACATTTCTCAAAATGGATATATCTCGTTTTGCAACGAAACTCTTCATTTGTAGGACGATTTTGACGTTGAAGACATAAACGAGATGGGAGTTTTTCAACATACCCTAACTGCATTGACCCGGATTATACTGAATACACATACGCTGAGCAGGAACGAGACAAGACGAGCATTTGAGGTTAAAAGTTATATAAATTGCCAATTTGTTTAGAAAATAACCAATTCGTTTCACTAGACCCTTCCTCCTCAGCTGGGATCGTTTAGAGCCTTTTGAAGCTGCATTTAAACTGCATTTCGGAAGTTTAAACTTCGGGATGCCATCCATATTCATTATATGGAGAGAAACCCTGAAATGTTTTCCTCAAAAAAAAAAAAATCTTTACGACTGAGGAAAGAAAGACATGAACATCTTGGATGACAAGGGGGTGACTACATTATCTGTAAACTGTTGTTATTAAAGTGAACTAATCCACTAGTCATGTTGATTAATTGCTCTCAACAGGGAGAACAGTAAAATAATAAAATATTTTTTTATTTTTTTACCTGTGACTCCATAAGTAGGGCTGGCCATCTGCCCACGACATCTTTCACCCGTGGAGCTACAAGAGCTCCAACGATTTCTTGGCGACGAAGAGCATAGGATGTGTTCATGAGCTTGCCTATGACTACTTGGTTTCTTTCAGTCTTTTCGACTTCATGTATGATTTCTTCTCTCATTGCTTCCAGAGTGGCTGGGGTTTGATCCTTCGGTAAGTTGATGATGTAGTTGACCTCAGCTTTTCGAGCTTTCTTTATGTTTTGATGGGGGTGAACATTGTCAGGGTTGTTTCGGCTCCGCCTCCCTGTGTTGATGGCTACTTCTGCAACCCCAGCTTTGGCCAGATTGTTACGGTAAGATGCAACCTTGTACCCTATGTGACGTTTCCATCCCAACTCCCCGTCTTCACTAGCCGTCAATCTGAGACATGGATGAGCTGTAATCAAAGCCTTAGCAGCCATTGCCAATTCCTTTTCATGTGGATATGGTTTAAAACTGTAGATCGTTTCTGCCATTTTTTTAAGGATTTCACTCTTATGTGACCTCTTTAACTTCAACAATTTTCCTGATTCTTCATAAACACGGTTTCCTTCTTCTAGAATATGCTCCATTTCATAACCAAAACCAGGAACAACAAAGTGATCAGGCCAACTTTTCTGCCGCTGTAATGCATGTGGGAGTATGTCTGTGTCAGACGATGCAGTAGATGAGGTGTCACCTTCAGGTCTGACGACTCTCAACGTACCCTTCTCTGGTAACTCCTTGATGTCCACAAGAAGACAAAGATCACCATCAAAGTCCGGATCCTCATAGTGCAGGCTAAAGTCCCCATCCAATCTCGGCTTGAACCTCTCTTGCATTATTTCTTTCAGTTCCTCAACTGACTTTGGTCGCTCAAGTAGAGTAAGTTTCAGGGCGGTGTCTCGTGCAACATACACACGCAGCACATGCTTCTGAGCAGCAGCCATCATTTGGTTCCTAAAAGACAGAAACACATTAATTTTCATGGAGAGTGAAGGTGACACATACAACATTTACATGTCCACATACCAATTTGTCCATGCAGCTTCAAGAGAATGTCACAGTCATCTGTTTACCTCCTTCAACAAATCTTCAGTTTAATAATATGAAACGTTTTGGTGTCAAGAGCAATCTTCCATCTATGTTGTAAGCGCAGAGAGGGGTTTTGTCATTTAGTTCTGATGGGGTGTGAACAGCCAGATTGTTTGGGAAAAGTTCGTAAGACCTCAGGTGTTCAATGTAGTGTGATGTGTGCTCTTGGCAAAGAAAGACAACAGTACCGTTAACCAGGAGAACCTGTTGAATTCTACAGTACTTAGGCAGTCCTCCCTCTTGTCCCACAGACAAAAACATGCCTACAACATAATCAGTTCCATCAATGCAGATATTTGATGTGCTGTAAATAACATTGCTAGCTGTTATTTGTTCAATGTATGTCTTGGCGACATTTGGAAGCACTGATACCAGTACAGACGAGACATTTGATGTCTGCTGGTGAGGTTTGAAGAATCCTGAAGAACTGAGATGGTATGCTACCATGTACTGATGCCTGTCTGCAAGTGTTTTTAACACGTTTTTAAAGTTTTGTGTGTCATGCACAACTCTCTTGAAAAAACGGTGTTTCCCCTCAAACCTCATTGTCCACAAGTGTACAAGGGGCCCAAAACGGCGTACAAGGTCAGGATAGTGTTCAACGTAGTGATGCTTAGGACGGAGTTTGAAATCTGGAAAGGCTTCTTTCAGCATCTCTTTATGATCCTGTATCTTGGACTGTAAATACTGGATGGACTCCTCTGTGAATTCTGAGCTCAGCGATAACTCTACTACCTCTTTTAAGTCCATTAGCACAGTCCATGCTCCATCCTCTTCAGGAACTGCATTCCCAATAATTAAAGGGAGCAGTCTAAGCAATGTGGCATTTTCATGGCCATTACCACCAATGCTTTTCTTTACAGTGAAGGTCTGTGGTATTTTATGAGGTTTTTCAAGTTTGTCTGTGTGCTGGTATGGAAACGATAGAATTCTCTCGTTCAAATATTCAAGGGTGAAGTATTTGCGACGGATCATCTCTCCGATACACAGGGCGAGCTCTACGGGCACAATGCCCTCAAAAAGATCGTGGAGGGCATCAGGTGGAAAGCCAGTGACAGTATGAAAATGCTCTAGATGCTGGCTCAAGACACAATCTGCCTGAACACCATTCTGACTCTGGCTTTCCCCATGCATTACAGCATGCACATCACTATTATGGCTGTCTTTTGTCCTAAGACTGAACTCGCCACTTGCAACTTCATGAGTCTGAAGTTGAGCTTGTGTTGCTGTGCAGAATCTGCAGAAATATTCTGCTCTAAAAGACTTTGAAAAGCCTGCCAAATCATGGGCTGCAAGATTGTCAGACACCACACACATGACTGTTCCTTGAACTACCTTACCAATAGACTCAATGAATACCCCATCTTGTTCAAGGGTACGGAGGTCTCTCAACAAAGGACCAAGTGCTTTTTCATAGCCAAATGTCTGTACGTCAGCCACTTTACATAAAGCTGCAAGCTGAATCACGTGAAGGGCTGATCGGTATTTACTGGGAAGATCAGCAAGCGTCCAATATACTGAACATATTTTGTGTATTTTGCGTGATGTGCCAAGTGGATTGGCTATTTCCAAATCATCAATGTACAAAATGAGTGTTATCTTTAACTCATCTGAAGACAAGAATGTATTCTCTTTGAAGTACAAACCATCTTGGTGGCTTACATAATGACCGTTTTGTGCTACTTTTGTTTCTTTAATTTTGTCCAGAATATCTGTATGATTGAAGATTTTTTGTATCATCTCAAGAATGGGAACATGCGCTGCTGTGTGTCCTGGCTGTAGCAGATACTGTACAGGCTTTACCACAGGGTAATTCTTTTCGATGAAGGTTTTCCTTCTCTTGGTTGAGGATAACTGCTTCCCCTTAGCTGTGGCACTGACAATAACATTACAGTCCATAACAGCACTGACAACCTCATTTAGAAGTGTTTCACTGACAGTGATCTCATGACTCTGTAAGACCTCTCTAATGTCATGTTTGAGTATCGGTTGGGACAAGGAAAATATCTGAGTCAAATGTTCCACTATTTCCTGAGAAGCCATGTCAGATACATGAAGAATAGATTGCATCTTTAGGAATAATGATGCCAAGTTATGGTTCAACTGGGCTCTTAAGGTGTCTGTGTCACAATGACTGTTTACCTCATTAAGATCAAATGTGTCTGCAGACCCTGCACTGTGACTTTCAGCAGGTTCCCCAAGACTTTCTGCTGCAACTGCAACTGGGGCACTATCATTGTCTGCCAATACAACACATTCACCAAAGTCTGAATCACCACCATGTTTTCTACTTTTGTGTGCATTAAAGGCCGAGTAGCTATTTGTTCTGTAATTACAGTTCTTGAATGGGCATGCTACCATCTCATGACTTCGTAAATGACTTCTCAAATGACCAAATAGAATTTCCTCAGAAAAGGGCTGCTTCAAGTTACACAAAGGACATGTAAAAAAAGCACATGCTCCTTCAGTTGGATCTACTCTACATGTATCATTATGAGATCTTGACAGATGAGCTTTCATTGCTTCGAATGATGGAAAAGTACAAATACAACTGTCATAGAGACATGGCAGAGGGGACACTCTTGAATATTGGCTATGCAGTACAGTATAATGCCAAAATAATTGTCCCCGGGTATTTGATGTTGCAGAACACAACTTGCACTTCCACTCCATTGGGCCAACTTCAGCCTGCAATTTAAATATTTTCAATTAAAGTCTAAACCATTTGAGCCCCGTTTTGCACTTTTGGCTATTCAAAAAATATATATATATATATTTTATATTTTTTTTAAGTTAAAATGTGTGTCAAATATATCAAAAACATTCATTGTAAACTAATTTTAGTAAAAATGAAAATGTTAAAAGATGAGCAAGTTAGTTATTAACAAGCAAAGCATCAAAGTTACGTGCTTCTAGATCTGCTATTTCTGTTTTTGTTTCAATAATATTAATACGTATTAATAAAGTGTTCAAGTGATCAACTGTGGACCCCACAGTTGAGATAAAAACATTTAAAGAAATAGTAAAAGAATGAATGTGGAAACACATAAAATAAAACCAATTGTTAATAACAATATTTCATAATACATCCTACCTGAACTGTTAAAATGATTTCGAGATGATCTCACAACCACACACTTGAGCCTACGAAGAAATACAAACACAGATCTGGTTAGCATCTTGATAACACACTGACTTTATGTTGCTTAGCATTGTTCGTTTCACGCTAGCACACACATACACACAGCTCGACAACGTAAAATATAGACTGTGTAACGCGGACACTTATTAAAATAAGTCTACTCACAGCCCTCACGTGCATTACCGGCGAACAGCAATAACAACAACCGGCAAAAACCGGGAAGCAGGGATAAAGTTATGCTTTTAGCCCCCGCCAAAGAGTTCAGACTCGTTGACCTAAATTTAACTCCACCTTCAGTGTCCCGCGAAAACATGCATTATGGGAAATGTAGTTCATCCAGGAAACCTGCTGATAACGTTTTACCGTTGTAGGTTTGTAAGACGTAATTGTTACATTCAACAACTTCTAAAGTTACAATTGCTTGGATTTGTAAACTATTTACAACAAATATTTACTGTACACATTGGACAAATGTATTCCCTGTTCCAAATTTAAGACTATTTATCGAAATGCAAAAAAACCTTAGCGTTACTTACCAAATCAGGGCTGATGATAAGACGGCGCTTAAGAAAACGAGGGCAATAAGACTAATGAAAAAAATTGAGGTGGTGGTGGTTTGAAGCGGGGGGATAAAAATACGCATTACAAACAAATAAAAACAAATTAAACTGTGTTCCACATCCACACGGCCTGGCCAAGACTTCTCCGCATCAAGGCAAAATCAAGATGGCTGACTCGGCTTACCTGAGGGAGTGATAAGACCCACCCACCAAAACGTCATGACGTTACACTACTGTGTGGTTTCTAAACTTTTTAAGCGTTCCACACAAATTAACTAAAAAATATGGAGCCCTATTCAATTAAAGTGGCATAAATCTCAACAGAGCTCAAAACTTTATAGTTTGGTCAACTGCATAAGGACATTTGACTGTTATGACCCTATTAGTTATGAGCTAGTACAACTGTTTGGGATTACAGTGTATATGTGAACAGCCCCTTTAGCTGTTGCGATACGGCGCGGAAACTGTCGTGTCCGGTGTAGACACGATGTAAGGATAATTTTTTTAGTCGAAATCATATTTATAACGCTTATTTATATTTTAAATTTCTGATGGGAAAGTCGGAGCTCTGCGCACGCGCATCATTCAAACCATAACGGTCAACATCCACTTTAAGCTGAGGAAAAGGTAAGCAAAATTTCAAAGATTTCCTAGTTTTTACACATTTAATGTTGAATTTCAGTTTTTATAGCTGTAATGTGTTGTATTCTAGAACATTTAATACTTTTCTGCTTCATATGTTTGTAACATAGCTTTTCTACTTTTCTGCTTCATATGTTTGCGCACCCTTCGATGAAACCGGCAAAAACTGAGGTAAATCAATGTTAAACTTCAGTTCATACAAATGTTAGTTGTTATAGTTTAAGTTAATTGTTTAGTTGTTTAAAATATCAACTTAAAGGAGAAGTTCACTTCCAGAACGAACATTTACAGATAATTTACTCAGTAAGTAAAGTATTAACAACAGTGTTGTGAATAACCTGTTTCTGCTCTTACTTCGCCAACCAAAATAGTTAAAAAAAAGACCAGTCAAAGCTTTTTTGTTCTCTGCACAGCACAGAGGTGTTTTGTTATTGAATTGAATGAGCGATTTGAAAGAATGTCTTGTTTCGTTTTTGAATGAATCAAAATTGTTAACCTTATAAATAGTCCACTTTGTGTTTGTTTTTGCTATTTTGATTTAGCTATTTTTAGATTTAACAGTTGTGTATATGTCTGGGTAGAATTTTTAAAATCACGTTTGTTCTGGTAACATCACAGTCAACCTTATACACTTGTTTAATAGGAATTACACACCCGGCCATTCCACTGTCCATCCTGTGTGATTGGCTTTTTAAGAACCTTCAGGTGAGTCTCCTTTTGAGTACCACTCTATGTATGTAATCAAAATACAAAAGTGTTTTTGCTCATACTGTTGTTCATTCAGTGTATAAATATTTGATTGCATCTGTTACTATATCTGTGTTTTTGTTCAGACCACTCACCCAAAATACAAAAATCAGTCAATACACACAAAAAATAATAATAAAAATAATAATAATAATAATATATATATATATATTTCACAAATTTCCCCTCCCATTTTGTGGTATCAAAAAGAAAGACTATGGAATAAACGTAAATAATGATTGAATTTAAATTGTTGTGTAAACTTTAGCTTAGTTTAGCTGTCTTTTTAAAATTAATTGTCAATTAAAGCTGTCAATAAAAATTATTGTAAATATTTAAAAAAATCATTGATAGTTAAAAAAAAAACATCTTAAATGGATCAATGCCATTTTGGACACTGGATTTTTCTGTGATTTGTATCTCTCTTTTATCCGTTTTTTTATTTAGGACAAGTCTGATGAGTTTGAAGATGTTGCTGTGGCCCTCCTTACAGATGATGACACCAATCCAGTTCATTGCCAATCTCATGTCATCAAATATGACTCAAGTTGTTAGGTCTACTTAGCGTATATCAGATAGCATTATATCAGAACACAAATTTTGATAATTTTGGAGAAATTCGAGAGCTTTCAAACCCTGCTAAAAAAAGTTCCCAGGCCCAGGAAGCTAGTAAGGACATCAGACTGACGTGGAAGAGAAGACATTTTTGAATATGGTTGTCATTTTAGTTTTCTTTGAGCAAAAATACAGATGACTCACTGGTGTCACATTAACTATTTTAATAATGTCCTTACTACATTTCTGGCCCTGGGAACATTTCAGTTGCATTGCTGCAGAGTCAGAAAGCTCTCGAAGCATCCCAAAAATATCTCAGTTTATCTTATATGTTTGTGTTTTGATGATGAATGAAGGCCTTACTTGTTTGGAACTACATGAGGGTATAATGGCATAATTTTCATTTTTGGATGAACCATCCCTTACAGATTTATATAAATACTTTAGACTGTAGTTATTCATTTGAAATCTTCATAATATGGATAGTGTGTAAGGATTGCTAAATAAAACTTAATGGAATTTTTCTATATAATTGAATTGAACAAACAATATTAAATATTTTTGAGTGTACATTGTGCATGAATAAAATATTGACAGTTGTGAGTCATTTCACTATCACAACACTGTAACACAAGCAGGTTTATAATATATGTTTTACATGGGAATACACATGTTTTTCACATGTGATCACATGGGATTCACATGTGATCTCTAGGGTTTCACATGGGATTCACATGGGATTCACATGTGATCTCTAGGGTTTCACATGGGATTCACATGTGATCTCTAGGGTTTCACATGGAATTCACATGGGATTCACATGTGATCTCTAGGGTTTCACATGGGATTCACATGTGATCTCTAGGGTTTCACATGGAATTCACATGGGATTCACATGTGATCTCTAGGGTTTCACATGGGATTCACATGTGATCACAAGGGTTTCACATGGGAATTCACACAGAATGCACATGAAAGTGTTCCAAAAGCACACGTTTGCACATGGGTTTCACATGGGAATCACATGTGCAAGCACACGTTTTCACATGTGACCACATGTGTTTTTGCACATGTGAAATTCATGTGGTTTTTCTGTAAGGGATAGCTATTAATTTTCCTCTAATTACGGCCTTTAAGGTATCCCATATAATGGTCGGGCTTAATTCATCCGTAGCATTTTCTTCAATGTATCTTTTTATGTCTATCTTAATTTCTTCAACTATTATTTTATTGTTCATTATGCCACAGTTCAGTCTCCAAGTTGTATTTTTTTGTCTATTATTAATATGCATGGTTAAGTGCATTGTGTTGTGATCTGAAATATCAGCTATTCCAATTTTACATTCTTTTACCTTGTGTATATTTCAATTATTCATAAATATATAGTCTATTCTGGAATAAGTGTTGTGGGTTTTGGAGTAGTGTGTATAGGTATCTCTGCTGGGTGGAGTTCTCTCCATACATCTATCATGCCCTGTTCCTTTAGTGCTATATTCATGAATTTTGATAAGTGGGTCTTGTTTCTTTTTTGCTTGTTGTATCTATTCTATGGTTCAAAAATACATTAAAATCCCCAGCACACATCATAGTACCTTCTGATTCTGCTGCTATAATTGTAAATAGGGTTTTAAAGATATGTTCTTCACTTTCTGGCGGGGCGTATACATTGATTAGTGTGACTATTTCGTTCTCTAATTTTCCTTTAACAAGAATAAATCGTCCCTCTTCATCGTTAATTTCTTTCAGACACTCAAATTTGATTGCATTTTGTATCATTATCGCAACCCCTCTTTTGCGACTATGTTTACATGTGCTATAGAATGTGTTTCTGTAACCAAACTTCTTGCCATAAGTGTTTTTCTTGGACGAATATAATTTGTGCTTTTAGTTTCCTCATTTTCAAAATCATCTTACTTCTCTTAATTGGATTATTCAGCCCGTTTACATTTAATGACACCATGAAATGTTATTCATTTTGTTTTTGTAGAAGCTTGTACTTTTCTTTGATTTGTATCGTGTCCATGGTAACCAGCAAAAACATTGTAAGAACACAAAACAGGAAACAATTTAACTTCCAAAAAAAGATACGTGTCCATGTGTGTGCCACCCACGTTACCTTTGTGGGTTGAGGAGGATATCCCGTAATATATGGGGGCCCTCTCTAGGGAGGTTTGCTCTAATTGTCCAATACAGTCTCTGTATTAACCTCCTAGTATGAGGTAGGTTCTTAGTTACCAATCAGATATAACAAAAAAAAAGACAATCAATTTAGCATTTTGACCATTTCACGGAGTGTATTTACTTTTGATCTGTTCGTTCGTGTCCTTATTTGAGTCTTTTGAATGCACTCACATACCTCTATATCATAATTTCCTTTGATATTCCTGGAGCCTCTGCTTGGCTCGTACAGCCATATCTTCTGTGTTTCCAACTCGTTGCCATTGTAATGCCGAGTCGTTCTTCTATCCCGCTCTTAAATGCGCCTCCGCCTGATACTTCTGCGGTGATTGCCCTCCGGTTCAGCTCTTTCTCAGCCTCTTGTGCGCTCTCGTACGTATGTGGGCCAGCTTCCCAATGAATCCTGATTTTCGTTAGGGGTGTCTGGAAACGTATTCCTCTCTCCTTCAAGGCCTTTTTTATGCTGTTGTATTCTTTTCTTTTCTGGATAACCTCAGTGGCGTAGTCATGATCAAAGAAGAGTGCGCGGTTTTGATAGTGGATTTTTTTCCCCCAGGCTTCCCTCAGCACCGTCTCTTTCACTGTGTATTGAAGGAAGTTCACCACAATAGATCTCGGGGGTTTATCAGCGCCTGGTTTCGGCAGTAAAGCTCGGTGTGCCCGTTGTATTTGTAGATCCATGTTTGTTGGTAGGGGTAGCTCATCTTTCAGAAGTTGTTCAATGAATCGTGTTGCAGAGCCGCCCTCTGCTCCCTCTTTTAAGCCGAAGATCCGGATATTATTCCGTCGGCTTCTTCCTTCTTGATCTGTCAGCTTGTCCCGTAGTATTCTCTGCTGCTTAATAGATTGGAGTAGAGCTTCTTTTGCCTCTATGTTCCAGTTTTCTAGCTCCTCAATTCTCTGTTCAGTTTCCGTGATTCTCGCATTTTGCTCGGCTAGTTCTGTCGTTGTTTCTGTTAGCCACTGGTTAATGTCTTTCTTAAAATCCTCGAGTTCTTTTTTAAAATCCTTTTTAATTTCCCTTTTTAACGTAGTAAATTCCGCTTTTAGTTCGGTTTTGAAGTCCTGGATTTTTTTTAACAATATCTTTCAGTCCCATACGGATCGCCACGGCTTCCTCGGCCTCCAGGGGTTTGTCTTCACCCTCTATTTTATCCGCTACCTCGCCTTCGTCTTCATCGCTCAGTTCTGGTTGTTTCTTCGAGTTTTTTTGGTTTATTTGTCTTCTTGATTTTCCTCCCCTTTCCATCTCTGCTGCAGTTGTAATTATTTCTATCAAAACTATCGAATTCTGGGTTTTTTATCGAGTACTGATCGGGAACCATACACCTATGCTGCCATCTTGGGTTGCGTCAGCCGGAAGTCCTCGACTCTGCTTGTTTTCTAGAGTCCTCGAACCATGCCTGGAACACACCAAGGTCTTCTCTGAAGAGCCCGGACGGGGAGATCGGGGCGCTGAGAAACGCACTCCGGTGTGCTCTGGCAGGTTTGCCAAGGTTAGCCAAAGATGCCGCTGCGCCACCACAGTACCGGCCATGGCATGCCCCAACGACACCAGCGCACTATGGTTTGCACACAGCAAGTAAGTCATAATGTGTCAATTGCCTTCCAGGCGTGATTATAGGTGTCTTCAGCGGACGGCGCAGGAGCGCGATATCCTATAGTAATGTGTTGTACCGAGTGGACCGACTTAATGGGAACAGTCTCAAGGTGGGTGGGGGGCAGAAACTGCATCTTGACCAATAGGAAGTTCTGTCCTTCCTAGGTTTTTGTACCAAAAACTCTCTAAGACCTCAAAAACGTAAACTTGCTCTCTTAGAGATGTCTGGCAGTTGTCCTGGCATCCTTATCTAATGGTGATGGACAGTTTGCTTGTGTTAGTCCACCAAGATCCAATCAAAACATAGCAAACCTTTGTCCACTATTGAAGTCAGAGACGGGGCCCCTGCCATAAACTGGGCCCTGGAATGCGTGGTCCACTACATTGCATTCTTAGTAAGGTTCTTCATCTTTCCATAAGATAACCTAGCAATGACATAGCAACACTCAACTGAATCACTTGCATTTTATGCATCTTATGCACTTTATTCCTTTTGCATGTATGGTATTCATTTAGTAGTTAATTACTCTTGTCTATCTTTTGTTAATCAATTTATTTTATTATACGTGTGTCTTCCTTGTGTTGATAATACAGTAAGAGGGTCTACAAGTTAGATATCCTATCAATCATTCTCATGTGATATAATCATAACGTCATCTGTGACACGAGTACCCATCACTACACTATTTCACATTTCTAGTGGGCGAAAGCAAAACTCACTACATAATTGGTATCCCTGAGTGGGCCGAGTTAAAATGGGATGAGTCTTATGTAAAAATTCACTACACTTTTCTGAGTTTTCTCATTGGGTACTTTTTTTATCCCTGTCTGCACCAAAACCATCTGGAGGGTTAGCTGCCAAAAAGTTCATTTTTAGTTTCATCTGACCATAGAAGCCAGTCCTGTTTGAAGTTCCAATCATGTCTGACAAGTGAATATGCTGGAGTTTGTTTTTGGGTGATTGAGGAACAACATGTGGTAATGTAGGGGCTGTTTGGTCACTTTATTTTAGGCTTTCTGACCCCAAGACTCAACTAATCTCTGCAATTCTCCATCTGTGATCCTTGGAGAGTCTATGGCTCCTTAAACTCTCCTCCTTATCGTGCCTTAGGATGATATAGACACGTCTTCTAGGCAGATTTGTAACATATTTAGTTGACTGGAACTTCTTAAAGGAACACTCCACTTTTTTTTGGAAATAGGCTCATTCTCCAACTCCCCCCGAGTTAATAAGTTGATTTTTACCGTTTTGAAATCCATTCAGCCGTTCTCCTGTTCTGGCGATATCACTTTTAGCATAGCTTAGCATAGATCATTGAATCCCATGAGACCAATAGCATCGCGTTCAGAATTAACCAACGAGTTTCGATATTTGTCCTATTTAAAACTTGACTCTTCTGCAGGTATATCGTGTACTAAGAGGGGTGTGCAAAGCAGCCAGTATTTGTGTCTGTATTTGTATTTGTTGAGGGGGGAAAAGTATTTGTATTTGTATTTGTATTTGAGTAAAATTCAAAATAAGTGAAAAAAATCCTGTTTTTTTGTGCGCTTAACTTTTAATTTACGTTATACTGTAAGTATTTTGTAATTATATCCATTATAATAATTATGGATATGCAATATTGGTTAATGTTTTTGAATATGTAACAAGGAACGTCATTGAAAAAAAAAATTACCAGACAACCATTACCTCATCCATGGTTAAACCAACTAATAAAATGCCATTATGAACATTATGAATCCCACCACCACCAGTCCTTGTTGAAGGATGCTGAACAGACAGAATAAAAATAAAAATAAAAATGTTCTTCTTCTGAAAAAACTTCTTTCTTGTGGCGTCTGCCGTTGCTAAGCAGCCATGACCTGATCACTCAATGACGACTCAGAAGTTTCAGCAAAGCATAAATGGATTTCCAGCATTAAAAATCGGTTGCATTAGCTTTGCTATTAAATGTCTTTAAAAATGGTTATTCATGTACAGATATGATCAGCTGTTCCTCCAACTTGGCTGTTTTTTCAATGGTATAAGGGAAAGGGTGAAGCTGATTTTTTGGTTCTTGTCATATGACCTGCGTGCGCATGTGGCATTCTGAAAAGTTGAGATGTATTTATCCAAAGATTATAGAATATTTATGTTGATGCGGCGCGGACGCGCCTGGAAAAAACGAGCGTGTATCACCGTGTGAGCGTTGCTTTCATTATGAGCGTGCATACCGCGCTTCTACATTTGAAATAACGGACAAATATGGAAACTCGTTGGTCATTTTTGAACGTGATGCTATTGGTCTAATAGGATTCAATGATCTATGCTAAGCTATGCTAAAAGTGATATCGCCAGAACAGGAGAACGGCTGAATGGATTTCAAAACGGTAAAAATCAACTTATTAACTCGGGGGGAGTTGGAGAATGAGCCTATATTTCCAAAAAAAGTGGAGTGTTCCTTTAATTATTGCTCAAATGGTGGGAATGGGGATTTTCAATGCGTTAGCTCTTTTCTTACAGCCACTTTCTATTTTGTTAAGGTTAACAAACCTGTTCTGCACATCAGAACTATGTTTTTTGGTTTTACTGCTTGTGATGGATGATTAAGGGAATTTGGCCGTTGTGTTCCTCATATTTATAATCCGGTGGAACCGGAAGTCATGGCTGCACAATTCCTTGCTCCTAGTTACCCTGGTGCACTAAAAATGAAAATATGAATAGAAATATATTCATATACTATCTATATATATATTATCCATAGGAATTTATATGGATGCCAATAATTATGGTCACGATGCATTACAGAAAACCATTTATTTCATAATGTAAGTTTGCCGCACTATCATTTCGCTTTCGCCAATATTAGTGGAGGGCACTGTACATGCTGCTTACCTAGCCTTTAAGATACATTTTTTTGATTTTAGATACATTCAGAGCAGGTACATCTGATCTGAGAGCTTCACTAATCTTAAGAGGATGCAGCTTTCTGTGTACAGTATGAAGGAGGAGTAAAATCAACAAAAGAGCAATGATATACAGGTGCTATAGGCTGTCAATGTCTATCGTGAAAAGAGATCAACTAGATGGGATTTTCAAATCTTTGGTTTTCTGAATAAGGTCACATGTGTCTTTCAAATAAATAGTGTCTTTGTGATATGTTTAAAAAACATTTGCTGTTTAAAAAATAATACACATACTCAGCTGTGAAGTACATTTCGCTGCTACAGTCTGAGACGATTGGTCGCCTATCACATATCATATTAAAGTAGAACTCCGGTGTGATATTGACCTAAAGTGTATTGAATCATGATACCGAGTGTGAACGTACCTTGCATATTTCATCTCGGTTTGTGTCCTGCTGTCCGAAATCTGGGGTCAGTTAGCCGATGCTCACAACAGGTTGTCAATGAAAGTCAATCGGGCATCGAAGGAGCCATGTAAATAAATCACTGTTTTACGCCATTTACGAGGCACAAAGTAGCTCCACACTTCATCAGTAGACTTCCTAGGGCCCTGACATTTAAAACGAGACATTGAGAACTCAGAAAAAGCACCGGTAGTTTATTTACAAGAAGATTTATACAGACATTTTCCACCAGGAACAGAGCAGTCGCCGCCATCTTAAATGTAGTCACGATAAATCGAGTGTACCGTGAGAGCAAAACGAGACCAGCCACAGAGGTCAGGTGCTGCAGTTGCTCCAAATCTGCTTATATTTGAAAAATGTCCTAACATATTACATAAAAGTAACTCACATACTTGAAATGATCAATAAAAAAGCTAAACGATTATATAGAATAAATGATAGGCAAGCTTATTTCTTTTATTTATTTATCTTATGCAGTTTCAGTTCTTCTTTTTCTTTATTCCGTTTTTTGTATGTTTGGAAAACAGTTTCATCCTCTATAGGCCTATATGTACTGTATATGTATAAATGGTTTTGTGATACAGTAAACACATCTTTGACGAGGTGTGTGTTTTTTCCCATTCCTAAGTCAATGATCTCTTTCACAGCAAATGGATAAGCTGTTTGGCAGTTCTGGAATTGGAAGTGAACCAGCTTCTACAATTTTCTCCACTCCACTGGTCCTGGATGAAGTGTGCTCCCAAAACACGGCCACACACACACGGCCACACACACACACACACACACACACACACACACACCACATTCCTCTGAAGAACAGCCATTCCTGGACCCTCTGATCTCCAAAACATGGTGCTAAATCCCACAAGAAGAAGACGACCAGTGAGCCAGCCCTCTTTTTATGAGACCTATGAGGCCCATGCAGAGAGAAGGACTTCTGCATTGGAGACCCTTGTTCAGCCAGAACTTCGGAGATGAAGAAGACTGAAAGAGAAACGCAGATGGTCATTTGAAAAAAAAAAATGTTAACCAGCCTAAATACAATTGTTACAGAACTAAAAGCAATTGGACAACGTCAGGAGAAAATTATGGAGATACCAGAAAAAAGGTAAGTTCAACAAGAAGAATTTCACTAAATGCTGAATACGACTTTAATTGACCTTACATTTTGTGTCACACAACGTAAAGAAAGCCAAATTGTTTTCATGATACTAAGTTGTCCACAATGTTCTACTGAGTAAAGTTCTGCTTTCTGTTATAGTATGCTAAGGGATTATCACAGTGAGGTCTCATAACTGGGATGTGACACCCATCAACTGCAGAAACTGTGTTACGGAAACCAGCTTTCTCAAAACCTAACTGTTTCAGCTTCAGCCGCTGGCCTTTTGGCCTGGAAATGTGATGTGCCATTTGAGCGTTAACAAGCAAACAAAAATCATGGAGATGCTTGGCAAGACTTGATTTGCTAATACCAAATCTGTCTGCCACTCCCCGATATGACTCTCGGTTGGATAGTGTCCACAGGCATGCAAGAACGCTGTTTGTATGTGGCAATTTGGTATGTTGTGCATTCATGTAAAATGGACCAAGGGCTGTAATGAGATACTGCAAAGAAAGAGGAAACAGTTCTAATATTGATGGGGCTTATTACTTACACACCTTTACCTGTCCTTTTTGAAGCCTAAAGTGCCTTTTAAATTCTGAAGGACTGTAGAGTGGGACAACATCCTCAACAAAATTTTGCATTTTGGGAACATCTCTAAAAAAGTATATAAAAAAGTATTAGTTTTAGAATGTATCCCTAGAGTGTGTAACTCATGACTGGGATTTCACAGTATTATTACAGTTTCTTTATTATAAATAGGTCACAATAGTGGCACGTCAAAAATGAATGTCCAAAGTCACCAATCAATTTTTTTTTACAAAAGTTACCCAATTAAAAGCTGTTACAAAACTATAATGACACAGCATGTTCAATTTAAGGATCATTATAATATACATAATAAATTAATATTTCAGATACGTGGTGACATCACAGGAGCTACGAAGGAGGCACTCTCTACCAGTAAGCTACTCTGCAAATTCGCTAGTGGCCAATCTAAGAAAAGCCAAATGACAAAAAAATAAAATAACTGAGAGGTTGGCAGAGCTTGACGTGACACCCTCAAAGCGCACAAAGCTCACTTTACAGTGCTCAAAACTTTGTGAAGGTAATAATGTAGAAGTGGCAGAAGTATTTTAAAGGGAATTCTGAGACCTGTATTATGTTTTCATGTTTTTTTAAATTGTTATAATAGTAAGATTTTACATGATAACTGTCACAATTGCCGTAGAGTGGAGCCAGTAGAAAACTTGCATGAATCCGGAGTTATAATTAAATGGACATTTATTGAAAAAACAAGGAACTGTTTTTGGTGTTTTTAATTTCAGGAAGACCTTGACAGCTGTGAAGAATGCTTAAGAGGCAGATTGGGAACCATTTGAGCTGGCAACACATGGTCTTGGGCCTGCTGTTATAAAGGGCACTTTCCCATTAATTGATGCATGTCTTAAAGAGAAAATGAAGGCACTGAAATCAAACAATTCCACAGATGAGTAAGGTTTGTCTCCACTACAGAGAAAAATATTATTAATTAAAATGCTTGATTGTTTTTTTGTCCTTTTTGGACAAAGAGTAAGAACAAGACATGGTTTATTTTGATCTGCCTACATTCATATGCTTATTGAAACCTCACTAAAATTGACAACTAATAGCCTTTTAATAAATACTCAATACAATGAGCAATTGTGGTTTGTTGTAATTCATTGATTTCATTGAAATACTGTATATGTTTTGCTTTTTTTAATGCATGTACAAAAATGTGTGATTTATAGTCCCTACAGTCCCTTCACTGTGAAAGACCATGAGGTATTCCTTATCTGAGCTATACAGCCATAGCCAAACATATAGTACAATTGGTAAATATGATCCAAGAAGGCTGATCTTTAATTTTAAAAATGCACAAAAATCTAACGTTTCATTGGATATTAAGAATTTAAAAAGAGGGGAAATATCATTATGAAATAAACGTTTTTCTCTAATACGCATTGGCCACAATTAACGGCACCCTTTTAATTAATACTTTGCCAGTTGAACAACTCAAAATGCCTGTTGAGGTTAGAGAACACCTGACGAGAGATCAGAAACTATTCCTTCATCCAGAATGTCTCCAGATCCTTCAGATTCCCAGCTCCATGACGATGCTTTTTCTCTTCAGGTCACCTCACTCATTTTCTATTGGGTTCAGGTCAGAAGACTGAAATGGCCATAGCAGAAGCTTGGTTTTGTGCTTAGTGACCCATTTTTGAGTTGTTTTTGAGGTTTGTGTTTGGATTATTGTTCGGTGGAAAGTTCCAAACATGGCCCATTATAAGATTTCTAACAGTCACTCATTTTTTATGTTGGTATTTGACATGATGCCATGTTTTTAAACAAGACCTCCAGCAGAAATACTGGCCCACAACATCAAAACTACAGCAGTATATTTCATTGTACACATGGGGAACTGTTTATCCCTGTGTTTACCAAACCCATCTTGAGTGTTTGCGGCTTAAAGCTAATTTCATCTGACCATAGAAGCCAGGGCTGCGTTTCCCAAAAGCATCGTAAGCTTAAGTACATCGTAGACCCATTGAAACCAATGGAGCTACGATCAACTTAAGCTTACGATGCTTTTGGGAAACGCAGCCCAGCCTCTTAAAGTTCCAGCCGTGTCTGATAACTGATTATGCTGGAATTGTTTTGGGTGAGCAAGGAGAATTTTTCTTGAAACCCTCCCGAACAACATGGTGATGTAGGTACTGTTTTCCGATTCATTACGATTGTTTTACGACTGTTTTTAAGGTTTTCTGACCCCAAGACTCAACTATTTTCTGCAATTCTCCAGCTGTGGTCCTTGGAGAGTCTTTAAGTCAAGTCAAGTCACCTTTATTTACATAGGGTTTTTAACAATTCAGATTGTGTCAAAGCACTTTACTGACACTCTGTCCTCCAATTTGATACTGCTATGTATAATGAAAAGATTAAACACTCCATTTTCAGTTAAAGTACTAGAGACCTTTAATTTGGAGCAAGATAAATGGGAGAGTGACTTCTTTTTTTGTCAGATGTGTCATTTTTCTCACATCTGATTAGACCAATTTCAGTTTGAGATCTCTAACTCAGAACATACAAGTGCTGGTAATATCATTAGAATATCTTCAAAAAGATGATTTATTTCACTAATTCCATTTAAGCGAAACTTGTATAATGTATACATTACATTCATTCCACACAGACCGAGATATTTCAAGTGTTTATTTCTTTTCATTTTGATGATTGTAACTAACAACTAATGAAAACCCCAATTCAGTATCTTAGAAAATTAGTGTATTGTGAAAAGGTTCAGTATTGAAGACACCTGGTGCCACACTCTAATCAGCTAATTAACTCAAAACACCTGCAAAGGCCTTTAAATGGTCTCTCAGTCTAGTTCTGTAGGCTACACAATCATGGGGAAGACTGCTGATTTGACAGTTGTCCAAAAGATGACCATTGACACCTTGCACAAGGAGGGCAAGACACAAAAGGTCATTGCAAAAAATACTGACTGTTCACAGAGCTCTGTGTCCAAAAACATTAATAGAGAGGTGAAAGGACGGAAAAGATGTGGTAGAAAAAAAAGTGCACAAGCAATAAGGATAACCGCTACCTGGAGAGAACTGTGAAACAAGACCCATTAAAAAATGTGGGGGAGATTCACAAAGTGTGGACTGCAGCTGAAGTCAGTGCTTCAAGAGACACTGCACACAGACGCATGCAAGACATGGGTTTCAGCTGTCGCATTACTTGTGTCAAGCCACTCTTGAACAACAGACAGCGTTAGAAGCGTCTCGCCTGGGCTAAAGACAAAAGGACTGGAGCTGAGTGGTCCAAAGTTATGTTCTCTGATGAAAGTATATTTTGCATTTACTTTGGAAATCAGAGTCCCAGCATCTGGAGGAAGAGAGGAGAGGCACAGAATCCATGTTGCTTGAGGTCCAGTGTAAAGTTTCCACAGTCAGTCATGGTTTGGGGTGCCATGTCATCTGCTGGTGTTGGTTCACTGTGTTTTCTGAAATCCAAGGTCAACGCAGCTGTATACCAGGATGTTTTAGAGCACTTCATGCTTCCTGCTGCTGACCAACTTTATGGAGATGCAGATTTCATTTTCCAACAGGACTTGGCACCTGCACACAGTGCCAAAGCTACCAGTACCTGGTTTAAGGACCATGGTATCCCTGTTCCTAATTGGCCTGCAAACTCGCCTGAACTCAACCCCATAGAAAATCTATGGGGTATGTGAAGAGGTAAATGCGATATGCCAGACCCAACAATGCAGAAGAGCTGAAGGCCACTATCAGAGCAACCTGGGCTCTCATAACACCTGAGCAGTGCCACAGACTGATCGACTCCATGCCACACCGCATTGCTGCAGCAACTCAGGCAAAAGGAGCCCCAACCAAGTATTGAGTGCTGTACATGCTGCTCATACTTTTATACAGTTATAATCATCAAAATTAAAAGAAAGACTTGAAAAATATCTGTCTGTGTGGAAAGAATGTATACATTATACAAGTTTCACTTCTTAAATGGAATTAGTGAAATAAAACAACTTTTTGAAGATATTCTAATTATATGACCAGCACCTGTAGATTGATGTATGTTTTTCTCCGTTCACAAAAGCACTGCATGTGCGTGATGTGACCATGTGAACACTCAGGTTCAGTTGTTAATGCAGTTTTTTTTTGTTGTTGTTGCTTGTATAAAATTAATACTTGGAAAACCAATGTAGGTATTTTAAATGGATCACAGTGTAGAGAATTAAGCTCAAAAGGAAAATTTATATAAATAATTACAATTAATTACGATTAACTACAATTATTTATATTAGTCGCCAGTAGTAACTGTAGCGGGATTAACTCGCCATCGACTATCCATTCGTCCAGCGAACATTCAGGGTAACTTCATATCAATTTCATATTGGCCACAGAAAAATAACATTCTTACAGTATTAATGCATTAGAGCATGTAGCTTAATCGTAAATCATAAAGGGACATTAATTTGCAAGGCAGAATCAGAGACTCATGTAATTCATGCACAAGAGTTTTATTAACGAAGGACTAACATATAACTAGTCTAAACGAACACGTACACATGCAAATCACACATACATGGTACCTAGGAAGGGCGAGAGGTGATGGCTAGAAACAGACAAGGAAAGGGGTATGAGGCTGAGTTGACCATCTGAAAGAACCATCAGTTTCTAACTCAAAGCACAGTATACGATAGCTTACACAAAACCTCTGTTTAGTAGAAGGAATGATACTTGCATTTGACTTAGCTGTTAAACAAGAGTCTCGTGAAGCCTCTGAAGTAGTTCTGGATGGTTCTATTAGATGGCCGAAGCTGCAATCAAGATTTTTCAGAAGAGACAGGTGGAACTGTGGAGCATGGTTCGAATGGTTGTGGCATTTTATATTCGGATTAAAGTACGAACACACATGGCATTCTATGAGGAGAAGGCGTATACCAAAGTGTGCATCATTAAATGCATTAGTTTGATAGGAGACACATAGTTATAGGAGGGGTTACATTGACTAGTACTTCACACATTAAGCATGCATAATATTTTTTTTTAAAAAGTCAAGAGACATTATACAAGACATTTATAGTATGGTGGTGACAAAATGACCTAAAGGATATGTGTGTTCATTCAAATAAGTTTTTCTTTGAATTAGGGACAAGTCCATTTCTATGGGCATAAAGTCTTTCCTATAGGAAAGGAGTAGGAAGAGTGTTTCTGTCTGCATTCCTTTGGGTCGTAAAACTGTGATCAGATGGCTGCCCTGGCAACTGAGCTCCTTTTGGATGTTAGTTGCTTTCAGGGGTTGTTTCCAGAATTCCAACATACAGTATAGCTGGCTTGTTGGTTTTAAAAATTATTTGTTATAGGTAACAAATAGCCACTTGTCTGATTGGTTCAAACACTACAACAGCCACATAATAACTTCACCTGTTTATGTATATTGCTAAATAAATAAATAATAAATTGTAAGTCATGAGTTTTAAGTATGCCTATAAAATTAAATAATAGTCTATATAATACAGTTTTGTTTCAAGCCTATGTATTTTGGACAATAGGTTAAATTATTAACGGAAACAGCTATGCAACAAGTGCTTTTTTTTAGGGATATCGTCATCCCGCACACATTTTTTTATTGGTAAAAAGCCAGTTGGATGGAGACAGCAAATTTCAGTTTTTGTATGCATATTCTCTTTGTCGATCACAAAACATTGCAAAAAACTGGATGGAAACTTGCCTATTGGGCGACAAAGTTGTTGTCAGCTTAGTGTTAGCAGTAGTGTGTGACCCACTGTTGTGGATCATTTACATTGTGTCACGTAGTGTGAACAGCACAGTGTTTCGCCGATTAAGTCGTAGGTATGCCTCAACTGTGAGAGACAAAACCTAAAAAAATTATTTACCTAAAATCTAATTTTATGATTTTTAAATAATTAATTTCCATTTTATAGCATGAAATAAGTATTTGATAACCTACCAACCAGCAAGAATTCTGGCTCTCACAAAACCTGATTGTTTGTCTTTAAGAAGCCCTCCTATCCTCCACTCATTACCTGTACTAATTGCACCTGTTGAACTTGTTACCTGTATAAAAGACACCTGTCCACTCACTCAGTCAGACTCCAACCTCTCCACTATGGGCAAGACCAAAGAGCTGTCTAAGGACACTAGGGACAATCAATGATCCTGAGAAAGGTGAGAGATCTCCCTAGAACTAAATGGTAGGACCTGGTCAATGACCTGAAGACAGCTGGGACCACCGTGTCAACATTTACCATTAGTAACACACTCCACGGTCATGGATTAAAATCCTGCAGCGCACGCAAGATCCCGCTGCTCAAGACAGCACATGTCCAAGCCTGTCTGAAGTTTGCCAAAGACCATTTGGATGATCCAGAGGAGGCATGGGAGAAGGTCATGTGGTCAGATGAGACCAAAATAGAACTTTTGGTAAAACATCCACTCGGCGTGTTTGGAGGAAGAAGGATAAGTACAATCCCAAGAAAACCACCCCAAACGTGAAGCATGGGGGTGCTTTTCTGCAAAGGGGACAGGACGACCGCACTGTATTGAGGGAAGGATGGATGGGGCCATGTATCACAAGATTTTGGGCAACAACCTCCTTCCCTCAGTAAGAGCCTGTTGTCCAGCTACAGTCCCAAAACCTGAAAGATCTGGAGAAGTCCTTTATGGAGGAGGGGGCCAAAATCCCTGCTGCAGTGTGTGCAAACCTGGTCAAGAACTACAGAAAACATCTGACCTCTGTAATTGTAAACCAAATACTAAGTTCTATTTTTCTAGTTTGTCAAAGACTTGTTTCATGCAATAAAATGGTAATTAATTATTTAAAAATCATACAATGTGACTGGATTTTTTTTTTGTTGATATTCTGTCTCTCACAGTTGAGGTGTACCTACGATGAAAATCACAGATTTCACCATTCTTTGTAAGTGAGAAAACTTGAAAAATTGGCAGTTTATTAAATACTTATTTGCCCCACTGTACTTGTTAAAATTCATGCCAGACTTGTTAGCCCACCTTTTCTTGGCAAAAGTGGACAGTTCAGTAAGAAGGAACTTGTACGTACACACAACATAACTCACTTGAGAATTTATATTTAACATTTGTCAACGTTTCAGTCAATAATTTCAGCCTTTAAAATTATTTTTGCTATTTCAGTCAAAAAAATTACCTTTTTTATTCTGGTGCCATTTTATACTGCAGAACTATTTGAAACTATTTACGTACAAAAAACAGAAATACGGTCTGGTACATACAAGTATATACATATAAAATTGCTCCTTCTAAACTTGTCAGTGTCTTTCCAGAATGCGTTTGCAAATGATCTTTCAGGTTTCTCTGATATGTGAAACTTATGTTGCTGAAGGTCTGTGAAGCCTCATGTGAGCGGTAAGGTTTCCTTTAAGTGCGAAACTCTTTCCACATGAAAAGCAGGTAAAAGGTTTTTCTTCGCTGTGAACTGTCATGTGAGCCCGAAGGTTTCCTCTAAATCTGAAAGTCTTTCCACAGTAAGGGCAGATATAATCCTTCTCTCCAGTATGAATTCTCATGTGTAGATTTAGGTTTGTCTTGTTTGAGGAAGTCTTTCCACAGTGACTGCACATGAACGGCTTCTCTCCAGTGTGAGATGTTACATGATTTTTAAGGTGATCACTGTCTGAGAAACTCATTCCACACTGATGGCATATAAAACTGAGAGAGGGAGCTCTTGAGTGAACCACCAAGTGCTTTTTAAGGGTTCCCTTATGACTGAACTTCTTTTCACACTGATCACATGCATATGGCTTCTCACCAGTGTGAATGTTCATGTGATACTCAAGGTTTGGTTTGGTTGTAAAACCTATTCCACAAAGTTTACAAAAGTACGGCTTCTCTCCAGTGTGAGTTCTCATGTGCCTGTTAATGCTTCCTTGTTGACTGAAATGTTTTCCACACAGAGGGCATGTGTAGGGCTTTTCACCTGTGTGGACATTTATGTGGCTTTTGAGGGCTGCTTTTTTAGTGAAAGATTTTCCACACTCTTGACAGGTGAAAGGCTTCTCTCCAGTGTGAATCCTCATGTGGACTTTAAGATTTCCATGTTCACTGAAATGTTTTCCACACTGTTGGCAGGAGAAAGGCTTTTCTCCAGTGTGAATCCTCAAGTGGACTATAAGGTTTCCATGTTGACTGAAACTCTTTCCACAATACTGGCAGGTGAAATGAGTTTTACTTGAAGTATTTTCTGTCTGAGGGCAACTAATTGATTCAGTTATAAAATACTGATCTTCATCTTGTATTTCATCTAGTACTTCACTCTCCATTCTGGGCACCACCAGTTCTAAAAAGAGACAAATACAAGTTAACCCCTGTTTAAAAGCAACAGTAGAACAGAGTGCAACAATGGCCCAAATCTGCCATTTATTCTGGAGAGTCACAGTCCTGCAGAGTTTAGCTCCAACACACCTCTAATAAGCTAACCTTGAAGACCATGATTCAGGTGTGTTCAGTTAGAATTGGAGTTAAACTCTGCAGAGCTGAGCTTGACACCCCAGTTTACATTTATAGAAAGTCTTGGATATGTGAAAACATCAAAATGTGTTCTACTGGGGATGTTTGAAGTTTATTCCACTTCAAATTTGTATGCAATTACCTCCATATTGTGGACTCAGATGTACATTATTCAGGGTTTCTGCAGATATGAACAAGTGAAATTTAAGACTTTTTAAGACCTTTTTAATACCACCTTATATGAAATTTAAGACCGAACCTGTAATGGAAATAGATATTATATTACATGCATGCATGTAATATTTAATGTGTTTAATGTAAAAAGTAAACACAATTTCATGGCTGTCATAAATTAAATTTATTACTACGATATACAGTGAACTTTTCATATCAGCAGATACTATTCCACACAAAATATCCCCATAAAAGTACCACTAGAAATATCTGATGTAAAAAAAAAATTCTGAAGCAATATTTTCATCAGTGCTCTATTAGCTTTTACATCTTAAATCTGCATATTTGATTTACCTTTATAAAGGCCTTTTTTTTTTTACTTTTGAAATGTATGCATTACCTTTGAAATTTATTTTATGAATTTATCAATAAATTCTAAATGGCTGTTAGCAGTGAGATTACACAATTTACACTGCAAAATTAAAAGTGAGATTAATGTTTTAAATACATTTATTGATTTATAAATATATGAATTAGAAATGTTGGGTGTGGAGGCATACTTTTAAACACACTAAACTACCAGCAGGTGGCGGTAAGTCACTTCATGAGCGAGTTATTTCAACTGATTCGAGCAAAACGCTAAATTATAGCAAAACGTTGCTAGGAGAATGCTTCTGCTAATGTTGCAATATAATATGTAAGTAACTACTTGACTAACTACTTTTTTATTGAGCTAAAATTAATGTAACATTTGTAATTGTGAGAATTTTCAGCAAAAAGCTCACTTGGTATATTACTGAACCATATCATGTTATAAATAAACTATACATTTTAAATGTTTACCTCAGTGTGTTTCTTTAGAGTGCTGTTACATTCATTTGTTTTAAAGTATGTCACAAATAGACCAGAAATACACTATCCATTATCAATTTCTGTTTACGTTGAATGTATTAAAATATAAATCTTTCTTGCCTTTCGATGCTTCGCTAGTTGTTTTTGTAACTTCAGTTTTAATCAGGCAGTTTGTTCGGTCGGGCAAGTAAAAAAAAAAAAAAACATTTCAAAAGTATTTCGAAGGCTGGCGGTCAGCTAGCTCGACCTATATATCTTATTATTATTGATAACATTATACACAGAAAAAGGTCGTTTGACCTGTATTCTGCTACTGCGATTCTGAAGACGCAGTAACTTCCACAGAGGGAGAAAACTGGCCTTAGCCAAGCCCTATATTCAGTTTTTTTCAAGCTAAGTGTCGCTAAACTTGCACTTCCTCATAGCTAAAAAGTTAAATCCATTTTACTTCTGCGGTACAATCCGAGAGAGACTCGCGCCAATAACAGAAAGCTGATTGGCTATTGCATGCTGGTCTCATTTGTAGTTTAAATACAGCAAATTATATTTGGAATAGTGAAATAAAGAACTACAACACCACGGAAACAACAAAAAGAGAATTTAAATGAGCATTAGAGGTAGCGTTACATGGACATCGGAAAAATAAGACCTGTGTAAAATTATTTAAGACCTAGAACAGCGAATTTAAGACTTTTTAAGGCCTAAAATTTTGATTTTTAAATTTTAGACTTTTTAAGACTTTTTAAGACCCCGCGGAAACCCTGATTATTGTTCACCTTACGAGACTACAGTTTTAATTCCTCATTGAAAACATGGAATCAAGTTTTTTTTTTTTTTTTAATGCATCCTTGGGATTTTGGGGAAAACTTCTGTAATACTTAACTAAGATTAATAGTTTTAAGTATGCAAACCACATTTGGGCACCGTGAAAATCACAATTGTGAGAGATTAGAGAAATGCACATTTCATAAGAATGACTGCACTTTCATAAGAGCACAAACAGGGCATAAATAAAAAGGAATAGCTCACTTTCAGAACAAAAATTTACAGATAATGTACTCACCCATTTGTCATCCAAGATGTTCATGTCCTTCTTTCTTCAGTCGTAAGGAAATTATGTTTTTTGAGTAAACCATTCATGATTTATATGGTTTGAACTTCTAAAATGCAGCTTCAAAGGGCTCTAAATGATCGCAGCCGAGGAAGGATGGGTCTTATTTAGCAAACAATGTTATTTTCTAAAAAAAAAAAAAAAATTTACAATTTTTTACTTTTTAACCTCAAATGTCTTGTCTAGCTCAGCAAGACAATCATTTGAGATTAAAAAGTATATAAGTTGTAAATGTTTTCAGAAAATAACTGATCGTTTCGCTAGATAATAAACTTCTTCCTCGGCTGGGATCATTAAAAGCCCTTTGACGCCACATTTAAACTGCATTTTGGAAGTTCAAACTTGGGGGCACCATAGAAGTCCACTATATGGAGAGAAATCCTGAAATTATTATCTCAAAAAACATTTCTTTACGACTAAAGAAAGTAAGACATGAACATCTTGGATGACAAAGGGGTGGGTACATTATCTGTACATTTTTGTTCAGAAAGTGAACTACTCCTTTTAATCAGAGAGCTAAAATCAAGGTAAAAAATGGTCTTTTTGATGCAGTTTCAATGCAGAAGTCTAACAGCTCAGCACCCATATTCATAAAACATTTTCTCTTACCACTTAGAGTACTCCTAAATATCAGTAAGTTTTTAGCTGAGAGTTTTCTCTTAAAACCTATTCACAAAGCTGCTGAGACAAACTTTATTAAGGAACAGAGATAAGTCTTAAGCTAAGAATAAGGGCGGGGGTTGACCTTGTTGCAATGGATGATGTCAGCATACTTATTAACTATGCACACAGTGATTGGCTGATAGGGAAGGGGTCTGTCAGAGATTTACTCATAGAAATACTGTAGAGCGTCATATTATGTTGCCATATTTAAATAAAGGGTTAAAAAATGTTGTCTTTGATGTTGCATTTGGTCAGTTGTGCAGTTGTGAATTGGTCTTAGTGACTTCTTAGTGAGTCCTTGTCACTACTCCTAACAGATTTAGGAACTAGTTTTAGCACTAAACGCTTTGTAAAATACTCTTAAACCAAAAATGTAGGAGTTCTAAATTTAGGATAAATTTGTTTTTAACATTGTTTTTAAGGTTTTCTCCTAAATCGGTTAATTAATTATGAGCTACTTCTAGCCTTAAGATGTTTTGTGAATATGGGCCCTGACAACTAAATGTAGCTACAAATGATGTTGAAATCATACCTTCGAAAAAGTAAGTAGAGAAAGCAGGAGGACAGCAAACAAGATTACAAAAAAATACACTTGCCAACAGCAACCGAACTGAGAAAATGCACAGGCCAAAATATTGCTTACCAGCCATAAAATATTTGGATTTTAAAATATATTGTAATTGTGACTTTTTTTGTCTGTGCATTCATAAAAATCCCAAAATGCTCCAAAACCCCTTTTTCTGTTTTATTGTCAACAACATAACATACAGTATCTCACAAAAGTAAGTACACCTTTTACATTTCAGCAACCATTTTAGTATATCTTCTCAAGGGACAATACTATAGAAATGAAACTTGGATATATTTTAGAGTAGTCAGTGTCCAGCTTGTATAGCAGTATAGATTTACTGTCCTCTAAAAATACAGCCATTATTGCCAAAATAGCTGGCAACAAAAGTGAGCACACCCTAAGTGATAACAGCAGTATGTTGTTTAGCCATGTAAAGCCACATGTCCTATTCATTATGTTTATGTTTTTGTCTGCTTGACTGTTCTGTGCATCAAGTGCAGAACCTGGCTTCAAAAAAACAAAAAAAAAAAAAAAAAAAAAATGATGCATGAGTGCTGCCAGCTTTGCTTTAAAGGTTGCAGAGGTAAAAGGTCAGTTTGTCAGTGCTCACACCATACGCTGCACAGTGCTAAAAGTCAGTTTGCACAGGCGTTATCCCAGATGGAAGCCTCTTCTGAAGCTGGCTCATATGAAAGCCCGCAAACAGTTTGCTGAAGACAACCTGTCCATGAGCATGAATTACTGGAAGCATGTTCTGTGGTCTGATGAGACTATAAGGTCAACTCAGATGGTGTCCAGCATGTGTGGTGATGCCCTGGTTAAGAGTACCAAGAAAACTGTGTCATCATGGTCTGGGGCTGCATGAGTGTTGCTGGTTCTGGGGAGCTGCAGTTCATCGAGGGAAACATGGATTCCATTATGAACTGTACATTCTGAAGCAGAACATGATGCCTTCCCTCCAGAAACCAGGCAGATCGGCAGTTTTACAACATGGTAACGATCCCAATCACACCACCAAAATGATAGCCGCCTTGCTGAGGAAGCTGAAGGTGAATGAGTGGCTAAGTTTGTCTCCAGACCTGAACCCTGTGGGGTATCCTCAGGTGGAAGGTAGAGAAGCACCATGTGTCTAATGTACTGCAGCTATGTGATGCCATTATATGGAAGAGGATCCCAGCAACAACCAGTGCAGCTCTGGTCAATTCCATGCCTAGCAGGATTAAGGCAGTGCTGGATAACAATGGTGCTTAATAAAATATTGACACTTTTGGACAGTTTTGACAAGTTCACTTAGGGTGTACTCACTTTTGTTGCCAGCTGTTTTGACAATAATGGCTGTATGTTGAATTATTTTCATAGGACAGTAAATCTATACTGCTATACAAGCTGCACACTGACTATAAAATATATCCAAGTTAAATTTATATAGTATTATCCCTTCAGACAATATAGTAAATTTGTGTGAGGGGTGTACTCAGTTTGTGGGATACTCTATAGCAGTTGTTCTCAAACTGGGTGACGTGAGGTGACGAAAGGGGGTTCGCGAACAAAATGCTGAGCTTTGCAATTCATTTAGTTCTACCCCAATTTAAAGTAACATTAAAACAGAGCATGTATTTCTGACAAGCAAAATGCAGCTTTTATGCTAAAACAGGAAAATGGGAGTGCAGTAAACAATCAAAGACATCAAATTACCTCATCTCTTGCAGTCAAAACTGACTGTATCCATTCCAGCAGTGTGCGTATGATAGGATGCCTGATAAGTATGCTACTTTAGCAAACAGCGCTGCATGTACTTAAGTGTCTTTTATGTATATTTGTAGCACTTAAAAGCAAAGAAAAAATATTGACACAGTCTGTACAAAGATTGATACAGAAACAACACTTTTCATGTTTAAAATATGAGTACTGATATGAGTACTTACTGAATGAATGAAAGACGCTTTACTTATTAAGACCACTTACTGCCACCTACTGGCGATTTTAGTTATTTATTGCCAGCCTAGGCTGGTTGACTTTTAGCTTGTCAGCAGGCTGGTTTTAGAGGGATTTTGGCCATTTTTCCTGGCTGGTCTTAAATGGTCAGGCTGGGAAACCAGCTACGACCAGCATAGGCATGTTAGTATGTTTTTTTTTTTTTTTGTATACGTTGCCCTGGACTAATACAATGTATTTTTGGCCATTGCTACAAATATAACTGTGCTACTTAAGACTGGTTTCGTGGTCCAGGGTCACATATTAATAATACACTTAATAGAATATTAAGAATATGACATAAAAGATTTATAAAAGGTAAAAATTCATGTGTTAATCAATATAAAGGGGGAAATTATATCCCTTAATTATTGAGGGGTACTTAAAAGAATGTGAAATGCCCCACGGGGTACACCACTGTAAAAAGTTTGAGAACCTACTATACAGAAATTGATTAATCAATAAAATAAAGCACGGCATAGAATTCACCATATAAATTGATTCATAAAGTTATGAACAACATTCAGTAAAGAGCAGTGCTGATAAAGGCTGGCAGGAGACTTTATATATATCAGCTTCATGATATGACTGATTTAGATGTTACATAGAAAGATCGACAGCTCAACGCATTAAAGGAAAGGAATATTCGTGTTTTCATAACCACTGACCAAAAAAAAAAAAAACTAAAAAGAATCCATTTTTGATGTATTTTGCGAATAGGGAGGATTGGGTTCACTCACAGCATCATGTACGAGCTAGTCTAGTCTAGTTAATAAAATGTTATTAGTAAGAATTTTGAGCTTCTGAGCTTCACCTCAAAAAAGTACAAAATATAGCAGCATGTATTGCTTTTTTTTAACAATCAAACTAAGAAATTAATCAAATAGTTCTCTGCTGCACATTAGTATGTGTCTGGTCATTTGATCTCAACATATTTTTGTCCACATGAAGCTCCATTTTCAAATAAAACCACCGTAATAATGACACTCTTTATTATAAAAATATTATTAACGAGAATAAAAACAAACCTGTTTCTTCCTCGTCATCTTGTTTCACAATGAATACTTCTTCAATCTTTATGTCTTCATCCTCCTCTTTAATAAGCGCCATCTTTATAACAGTGCGTCACGTGGATCTCAGTTGCTTCAGCAGGAGTTTTTCTGTCTGTTTGGACAATCAGTCATAATTAAGATCAGAACATTTAACAGAAATTAATGCAAACTAAATCTGGGTGCATCTCAGTCAGAGTATAATAGTTAAAGGAGTAGTTTTTTAGTTTTTGAAAGGAAATTTAACGGCGACAGTAAACATTCATTATTTAACCATGTCAAAGGATTATTTCACCACCCTGAAAGAAGGAGATATATTGAGAAACTAAATTTTATTGGTCAATGTCAGTGCACCTTTTCCTTACCTTCCTTTGTTGGGGAAATGATCCAGCTGAATTGCCCAACATGAAATACCCTGACATCTACAACTATTTGTGTTTTTTAGGTCAGGAGCTTATAAAAACGTAGTTTGTGTTTTTTAGCTTGTTTACGGTACACCTCGTCTCATAGCAGCTTTTACACCTTGTTCTGTTTTTTGTTAGAAGTCAGAAATGACAAGGAGCCCGCTTCCCGCAATACAAAGTCAATGGAGAGCATTAGAATGATGGTGGTTTTCCAGAATAAGGGGAACCAGATAAAAACAGCTACTTCCATCTAAAACCAGCGTAGGCTGGTTTTAGCAGTTTTTTTCAGCAGGGTAATCGTTTCAGAAAATTTACAAATTTAGATGATATTACAGATAATTTTAATTTTGCGCATTTGCACTCATTTTGCCAGCACAGGTCCCATAAGACGTCATTAACCCTTCTGTGACCTTATGGACATTTTTGTCCATTTCAGTTTTGTTTTTTTGTTATAAGTGTGCCTGTGTTAATGCCATTTGCATACATTTCGGCTCAGGTGTTTATTTTTATTGAAATTTTAATACTTAACCATCATTTCCTTCAAAAAAAAAAAAAAATTTTACTCTCTGTACAATACTCACACTCAGGACCTTAAGGACAAAAATGTCCACATTGAAACCCATTTAAAGTGCAATTTTTTAACCCAGGGCCATTTGACTATAAAATGATGCTAATGCTAATAGGCATTCATTCTATCTGCAAGGCTTCACATTTAGAATTTAGAATCTAATAAGCAAAGAAAAAATTCTGCTCAGCATTTAGTACATGGAAGTTATGCAAACAAACCAGCATTTAAAGAGATACAATTCGGAAAACGAATGAATATTTGGTATCTATGGATAGAATGGATGTTGGTTAAAAAATAGACATAAGTGAATGTGGAAAAGAATATTAATAAATCATATTTTTATGACAGTTTTTGGACATGGACAGTTTTGTCCATTTTGCACCTATGTGTAATTTTTTTTTGAACTCACAAGGGTTAAATGTGAAGAAATACCCAATTGTAGCAGTTTTTAATAACGTACTGAACGCAATGCCTCAGAAAATCCCATCTGCCTGTTTAACGTTACATGACAGTCGCATTGGCACATATCCCGGAACTTCCTGATTCCTATACAAATGTCCACCCTGCTTTCTTCACAAAAAAGAAGCCATCTCCTCCAAAGGGCAATGTCACATATGCATCTCTGCCAACTCTCCTCCTGACAAATGAATATGAATGGCTGCAGAAGGTTAGCCTAACACAAGATGTAGATGATGAGGTTAACATCACTTGGTCAGCTCACCATGCAGAGAAGAAGCGAGGTCTTGCATTTGATGTGAGCATTACCTCACTCTTCCCCCTTCTTCGCGATGAGGCCCATTCTATTGCCACAGTGAGGCATACCATCAACAAAGTCAGGGATGCTATTGCACACCTCAACCCTGGTCAGGTCCCTGTGATAACTGCAGACCAGCCTATTTATTCTATTGCCAAACAAGTCCAGTGGCACTGGCCTGACCTGTATGGTGAGGACAAATTTGTTGTAATGTTTGGCGGTCTCCACATAGAGATGGCTGCATTCAGATCACTTGGGACCCTGCTTCAGAGTAGTGGGTGGACAGGTGCTCTTGTGGAGGCTGTGGTGGCCTCTTCAGGAACAGCTGACTCCTTTCTTTCTGCCTCAAGTGTCACAAGAACACGCCACATGCACCAAGTTACAGCATTCTGTCTGTACATGCTCCGAAAGGAAGCATATGAGTACCATTGTGCAGAACAGAATGATGGAGCGCTGAATTTCAATGACTGGTGTGAGAAGTGCAGGAAGGAGAGTCCTCAGTTTCAATTCTGGGAGCTTGTGTTGTCAATGGAATTGGTGATTTTCTCGCTGGTCAGGTCTTTCAGAGAGGCTAACTTCAACTTGTATTGTCAAGCACTGTCTGCTCTAATCCCCTTGTTCTTTGCAAACAACAATGTGAACTATGCTCGATGGCTCCCCATTCACCTCAGAGACATGGTTTCTTTGGAGCAAACTCACCCTCAGATTTTCAATGAATTTCAGCTGGGAAAGTTTGTGGTCCACAAGACTCACAGGGAGTTCTCAGGCATAGCCATTGACCAAGCTCACGAGCAGGCTAATGCAGTTGTTAAAGGTGATGGTGGTGCCATTGGAGTTACTAAGGATCCATCTGCACTGAGGCGGTGGATGGTATCTGGACCAGAAGTTAGCCAGTTAGTCAACCAGTATGAGTTGGCATCTGAGGTCAATGAAGCAACTGAAGATATCAGGCATCATGAGCAGACTCGTCAGTCTCAGAAGTCCTTCACTGACAAGGTCCAGAGGTTGTTTGCTGTGATGAAGGATCTGGGTAATCCTTTTCAGGAAGAGTCCAAAGATCTGCTCACATTGGACACAAAAAACATTGCACATCCCAGTGCTGCTGAGCTTGTAAGAACTCACTTGGAGAAAGGTCAAGTTGCCTTCAGAGACTTTTTCAATGGTCTGGGTGATGAGACTTCCTTCTATAGGCCGATTAAAAAGAACAAAGTTGACTTCTTTCGCCAAGAAGCAGCTTCAGCTTGCAGTGACATGAAGAAGCAGGTACTCAAAGATGACTGTCGCCTGTTCTCACAGCTCTTTATATCCTGCCAATCACGAGAGTGTGACCTGCTTGAGTTCTTTAAGCATGAGAATCAGTCTTTCCCTGCAGCACTGAGCGACACAGGGAAACTCTACTACGGCCAGAAGTCTCAGCTTGCAAACATTTTGGAAGCTACCATTTCTCCTCCTGACAAACAACCAGAATGTGGTGCTATTATCATTGATGGTTCCTCTCTTGTGTATTCATTGTCTCCAAAGACATCAAAGACCTTTGAGGAATATGCTGTCCAAGATGTAGTTCCAAAGATCCAGGCATACTCATCAAAGTATGAGCGAACAGACATAATTTTTGATGTCTACTGGACTTCAAGCCTGAAGGCTGAAACAAGGTCAAACAGAGGTAAGGGAGGTCGACGTAGAGTGACCGACAAAACCAAACTACCGCCCAACTGGAAAAGCTTCTTGCGAGACAATGAAAACAAGACTGAACTCTTTGGGTTCCTAGCAGAGAAGATAGTGACCTTGTGTCCTGACAATGTCGTAGTTGTGACCAAAGGAGAGCAGGCTCTTTCAAACAAACCCATCAGCCTTGAAGGTTTAAGTCCTTGCAACCACGAAGAAGCTGACTCCAGAATCTTCACACATGCTCTTCATGCAGCCAAGCAACAGATAAAGTCTGTGTTGATTAAGGCATGCGACACAGATATTCTTGTGGTTGCAGTCAATGTTTTTGCGACTCTTCAGGATGCAGGCTTGGAAAAGATCTGGATAGAATTTGGCCAGGGTCAGTCCATTAGGTGGTTGCCAATTTATGATATGGTGGTGAATCTTGGCCCAGAGAAATCCAGTGGTATGCTGTTCTTCCATGCCTTCACTGGCTGCGATGTTGTGTCAGCTTTCCGTGGTAAAAGCAAGAAAAGTGCATGGCAAGCATGGGAGGTTTGCCCTGAAGTTAGTCCTGTCTTCAAAAAGCTCAGCCAATACCCACCTATCATAGAAGATGCAGACCTCAACATCCTTGAGAAGTTTGTCATCACCATGTATGACAAGCAAAGTACTACATGCAAGGTTGATGAGGCAAGACTGGACTTGTTTGCTCGGAAGCAAAGGTCTTATGATGCCTTTCCACCAACAAGCGCATCCCTCGTTCAGCATGTGAAACGGTCTGCTTTCCAAGCTGCCTGCATATGGGGCCAAGCAACAGTGTGCAAAATGCAAACTGAAAGTCCTGCCAACTGGGGCTGGCAAAAAGATGGTCAGATCTGGCAAGTTCTCTGGACAACCCTTCCACCCATTGCTCAGACTTGTGAGCAGTTGACAAAATGTGGCTGCAAGACTGAATGCCAAGGACGATGCAAATGCTATCGCTTTGGCCTGAAGTGCACACAGTTGTGTGCCTGTGCATGTGAGGGCTAAGAAAATAGAACAACCAAGTTTAAGTTGAATGTTTGAGTTGGATATTTGTATTATTATTTTTTAAGTTATGTTGATTCAAGTTCTGGATCGTAAAACATGCAGCCTATGCTTTGACACCTTTTCTGTGTTTTTATACCGTTATCTAAAAATTAAAAAAATAAAAATAAAAATAGCCTATACAAAAAAAAAATAAAAAAAAATGGGGGAGACAAAGACAGCCTCTACGTGGCCTCCCCTACAAGTAGCTTACAGGTCTAAAAGCTTTAAGTGAAACTAATGTCTTTGTTTGTGAGTGTTTTTTTCATTTAATTCGCATTGTATCATCATAATATTCAATAATTTTGATTGTCTAAATGCAGAGTTGTATTTCTCATGTGCAAAAACACATATTTCAATGTATAAACCATCAGAATAGGACTATTCAATCAAAATATAGTTCAAACGCTGTTTCAAACCACTTCGAATGGCGGCCATCTTGAAAAATGGTGGCCACTTTGTTTGTTCAAGTGGGCAACGTACTTTTATGAGATAGTAGGTCCAAAAGCACTTGTGTACCAAATTTGGCGCTTGTACCACAAAGTGAACGATTTTTCATTAATGTGCTCCACTAATTACATCAGAGCAAGTTTGACCACATGCACACAACTGTTTGATATGAAAAATGTTACTCAATCCTAGCAGTGAACATTAACCTTTAAATATTAAATGAGTCAATTCTTTAAATGCTGTTTTTGCCTTTTGAAATGGCCTTTTCAAAAAAGAAAGCTGCAGGAGGGCAAACAAAGTAGAAAAACACCTGCCAAAGACAAATGAATTGAGAAAATGTACAGGAAAGTTTATAGGATAGTCCAGCTTTGAGAATGAAAACCAACCTGTTTGTGTCTCAGTATCTTTGACTCTTAATGTTTCTTCAATCCTCATGTCTTCACTCTCCTCTTTAATAAACGCCATCTTTATAACAATTACTCCACCTGGAGGATTTTTTTTTCCTGTGATGGGAAACTTTGTCCTGTTTAAGATGAGAATAATTAAGAAATAAAAAAGAGAGAAGAAAAATAACAAATTAAATCTGAGCACATGTCAATCAGCCCTCGTTTATTAGTCAGTGCACAGACACTTAAAACACTGGAAACTTTAACTTATCATCCAGTTTTGATCAACTTTTAATAGCATATTACATTTAATCCATTACACATTTTTAAATTTGCTTTTGCATTTTAATTTTTTCATCACAACAAAAACAAAAAAGAAACATTCGCAATAATTGCAATTCTAAAAGTTGTCGTTACACATTGCTAGTGAACTGATGTTCATGATAAACTGCTGCAAGATACAGGAAGCCAAATGAGACGCACTTTTCCTGTTACTAATGTGTGGACGAGCTTTATCCGCACAAAACCTTATTTACAATCACTACATAAAGCAAATAAATGATAAAAATAATGATCGCATTTATTTAACACTTTGAATGATTAAAAGCACCTTTCTTCAGCCGAATAACAGGAGCGTAGCGCAGCCTTGTGACGTCTTCTTCTTCTTCTGAAGCGTTTATGGCGGTTGGCAAACCAACTTTACCGCCACCAACTGGACTGGAGTGTGGAACAAGAGATTGGCAGACAAACTACATATTTAAAAAAAAAAACGTTATATTCTCTTAAAAAAATCCGTCTCTTTCAGGAATGTGATAAACTGTACATATATTTTCTTAAGTGATGCTCCAAGTATATTTTCCAATTGAAATTTGACTTTATATTTTTTACATGCATCTCTTAATAATGTCCTTTCATTTCCATATGCATGACATTCCACTATCACATGCTGTACAGATTCAAGTTGATTACAATGTATACATAATCCATTTGTATGTTTACCTATTATATGAAGTGTTTTATTGACCGTTTCTTCCCTTTGGTTTCTACCCAAATCTCTTCCCCCTCCAACTATCCTTTGAATGTTATACAGATGTCTTCCTGTGTCATTAATATCCCAATATTCCTGCCATTTCCTTTGTGTATGAACTTTAATTATTGCTTTAATTCAGCTTTACTTAATGCAATTTCCAAGTCTACTGTTAGTGATTTAAGAGACTGTTCTGCCAATACATCAACTTCTTAATTTCCTTTCAAACCAACATGTGCAGGAACCCAGACAAATGATACATTAAAACCTTTATTATGTAACCTATATATAGCTTGATATATTTTATTTAAAATAACAAGTCTGCATGATTTCCCAGATTGTATACTATTGAGAGCAGAGATGATCAGATGCAATTACTACATTGTTTTTATTTCTTTGCTCTATCCACTGTAAGCCTAACATTCCCAGCAAACATTTGGACGTGTAATGACCGTTGAAAAGACGTCCGTCCGACACGTCCCGTCATGGTTGAAAAATAGTTCCAAAATGGAAGTTGAACCGACGTCTTTTCTGGCCGTGAATTCCACGTCTCTTCAGCGTGTCCCTGGACGTCAGAATTAGTCTTCTTCTGGATGTTTATATGGTGTTTATGCATAAGTGTAGGCATATAAGCCTGCATATAAAATAATCATACACTAATTGTGTTAAATCGTAAACAGGCGATTTTGACGTTTACACATCTAAACTTGACAAAGGTTCTAAAAAGGGCCAAAATCGGCCCAGTCATACCGAAACGTCTAGATAGAACACGTTATAATCACGTGTAGATCAAACACATTACTTTACTTATACATTTAAGTACTTAATATAATTAACTGCATCTGAATATAAGGTTAAGGTTTGATGCATGCAATTATGCATAATTTATAGTTATTACAGTAACTACATGTCACAAGGTCACTGTAAAATAAAGTGTTATATTATTAACATTTTAGTAGTTCATTACAAATGATCAAAGATAACGGGATGAACTAAAGTCAATTTATTTATCACATTTATTTTATGGTTTTAATACAAATTCACCTGGGAAACAGGAAAAATTAACATGTTCATCACAAAACAAATTCATTTTCATAACTAAATTTAAGGAATTGAGCTGTCACAAATATCTCCCACATCTTTTTCACCCGAAAACTTAGTTTTTATAACCCCCACCCCCCGCTCTTCCTGGAGCATGTTTTAGATGTTCAGCCATAGCGCCATCAATTTCCGATTCCGTTGAATTGGGGTTCCACCTCTTCACAGCATCTAAGGAAAGAGAATATTACATTAATAGTAATAAACAAAATAAAAAGTAGGAAAAAATGACATTCAATTATTTTAAAGAGGTTTTTATGGTCCTATAACTAAATTAAAAGAATAAAACGAACAAGAATTTGCACCCATTTCATGAATGAAAAGTTAAAAAAATATATTAAAAGTGTGCTAGATGAGTAAAAAAAAATAAAAAATACAGCATATGCCCCAAATTACCTTGAATTAAATGATACAAAGGTGAGGCTTTAAATGGCCTTTTTTCAAGCTGGCCACCACCCCTCAATTTGAACTTGGCCATTAAAGCATTGGACATCACTCTGTGAAAAAAAAAAAAAAAAAGATTACTTAACCTTAGAAAAAATATCCAAATAAGGTCAATAAATCACAATTAATAGTATAGTGCTGCGTAGCAGTTGCATGCAATGTTAAAACAAACTTTCAAAACTACTCATCGCTCGTGAAACAAGTGCTTTGGTGACAAGTAATGAATGTCATTCATGGTTTACACTGAAATCATGTTTTGATTTCTTGTTTTCAGTCTGGCTGACTGTCTGAGCCAGTACGGACTTATTAAAACTTCAGAAAAAGTGATGCGTGACAGATTAAATTCAAGTAATATAAATGGCTAGGTTAATTATGGTTGGTTATCATTATGGTTATGCCGCAACACAAAAGTCAACAATTCAAGAAAAATACCTGTTCATTACTTTGTTCACACAGTCTCTTATTGTAGACCCACCGATTCTGGACAGTTGCTGGACCTAAATGTGATAATTGAAATAACACACACACACACACACACACACACACACACACACACAAATACATATATACATATTTATGTCATAATTTACGCAGATCAACCGATTATCAACATCTTGAATTTTATCTTCAAAGATTTTTAGGTCACTCTCAGATTCCATTTTTTTTATAGTTGCTGTAGATTGCTGTAGATCCTACACCTCCATAGATCCTGAGATATAAAAGAGTCATCTGTAAGAAACATTAGTTGCAATGTAACTGTAGTGTAGAAGAAAAAAATATTTAGAAGTAATAATGAAAAAGTGCATCAAACTGACTGAAGGCAAGGCAAGTTTATTTATATAGCACATTTCATACACAATGGTAATTCAAAGTGCTGTACATAAAAAGGAATTAAAATCACAATATCATAAAAATTTAAAATAATAATCACAACAATAAAAACAAAATTAAGAACATTTAAGATGATTTAAAAAAAAAAGAAAATGATTTCAAATTAATTAGCACAGTAAAATGATTATACATAAAATAATGCAATCTGTTCGGACGTAGCACAGTGCTCATTCAATAAATGCACAACTGAACAGGTGAGTTTTGAGTCTGCATTTAAATGTGGCTAATGTATGAGCACATCTGATCTCTTCTGGAAGCTGATTCCAACTGCGGGCGGCATAATAGCTAAAAGCGGATTCCCCTTGTTTTGTGTGAACCCTTGATATTACTAACTGACTCGATCCTAGTGATCTGAGTTGTCTGTTAGGTTTATATTCAGTGAGCATATCTGCAATGTATGTAGGTCCTAGGCCATTGAGTGCTTTATAAACAAGTAAAAGTACTTTAAAATCTATCCTAAACATAACTGGAAGCCAGTGTAAGGACCTGAGGACCGGTGTAATATGCTCTGATTTTTTGGTTCTAGTCAGAATCCTGGCAGCAGTGTTCTGTATGAGCTGCAGCTGTCTAATGGTCTTCTTGGGAAGGCCAGTGAGGAGACCATTACAATAGTCTACCCTGCTGGTGAGAAAGGCATGAACAAGTTTCTCCAAATCTTGACGGGAAACAAAACATCTAATTCTTGCAATGTTTTTGAGATGGTAGTATGCTGATTTAGTTACTGCTTTGACATGGCTACTGAAACTGAGGTCTGACTCCAGAATCACACCCAGATTCTTGACTTGATTTTTTGTTTTTTGACCCCTAGTGTCAAGATACGCATTTACCTTACAGGGTTTCCGCGGGGTCTTAAAAAGTCTTAAAAAGTCTAAAATTTAAAAATCTAAATTTTAGGCCTTAAAAAGTCTTAAATTCGCTGTTCTAGGTCTTAAATAATTTTATACAGGTCTTATTTTTCCGATGTCCATGTAAAGCTACCTCTAAAGCTCATTTAAATTCTCTTTTTGTTGTTTCCGTGGTGTTGTAGTTCTTTATTTCACTATTCCAAATATAATTTGCTGTTTTTAAACTACAAATGAGACCAACATGCAATAGCCAATCAGCTTTCTGTTATTGGCGCGAGTCTCTCTCGGATTGTACCGCAGAAGTAAAATGGATTTAACTTTTTAGCTTTGGGGAAGTGCAAGTTTAGCGATACTTAGCTTGAAAAAACTGAATATAGGGCTTGGCTAAGGCCAGTTGCTAACAACTGTAGATTTTTCCCCTCCCTCTGTGGAAGTTACTGCGTCTTCAGACAGAATCGCAGTAGCAGAATACAGGTCAAACTACCCTTTTCTGTATATAATGTTCTCAATAATAATAATTAATATAGGTCGAGCTAGCTGACCGCCAACCTTCGAGATACTTTTAAAATGTTTTTTTTACTTGCCCGACCGAACAAACCGCCTGATTAAAACTGAAGTGACAAAAACAACTAGTGAAGCATCCAAAGGCAAGAAAGATTCATATTTTAATACATTCAATGTAAACAGAAATTGATAATGGATATGTGTGTATTTCTGGTCTAATTGTGACATACTTTAAAACAAATGAATGTAACAGCATTCTAAAGAAACACACTGAGGTAAAAATTTTAAATGTATAGTTTATTTATAACATGATATAGTTCAGTAATATACCAAGTGAGCTTTTTGCTGAAAATTCTCACAATTACAAATGTTACATTAATTTTAGCTCAATAAAAAAGTAGTTAGTCAAGTAGTTACTTACATATTAGACAATATGCAACATTAGCAGAAGCATTCTCCTAGCAACGTTTTGCTATGATTCAGCGTTTTGCTCGAATCAGTTGAAATAACTCGCTCATGAAGTGACTTACCGCCACCTGCTGGTAGTTTAGTGTGTTTAAAAGTATGCCTCCACACCCAACATTTCTAATTCATATATTTATAAATCAATAAATGTATTTAAAACATTAATCTCACTTTTAATTTTGCAGTGTAAATTGTGTAATCTCACTGCTAACAGCCATTTAGAATTTATTGATAAATTCATAAAATAAATTTCAAAGGTAATGCATACATTTCAAAAGTAAAAAAAAAAAGGCCTTTATAAAGGTAAATCAAATATGCAGATTTAAGATGTAAAAGCTAATAGAGCACTGATGAAAATATTGCTTCAGAATTTTTTTTTACATCAGATATTTCTAGTGGTACTTTTATGGGGATATTTTGTGTGGAATAGTGTCTGCTGATATGAAAAGTTCACTGTATATCGTAGTAATAAATTTAATTTATGACAGCCATGAAATTGTGTTTACTTTTTACATTAAACACATTAAATATTACATGCATGCATGTAATATAATATCTATTTCCATTACAGGTTTCGGTCTTAAATTTCATATAAGGTGGTATTAAAAAGGTCTTAAAAAGTCTTAAATTTCACTTGTTCATATCTGCAGAAACCCTGCCTTATGAACTTCATCTTTGTTTCCAAATGCTATGACTTCCGTTTTCTCCCTGTTTAACTGTAAAAAGTTTTGGCACATCCAACTGTTAATTTCATCAATGCATTGGCAGAGAGAGTCAATGGGGCTGTAGTCATTTGGCGATAAGGCTAGGTAAATCTGGGTATCATCTGCATAGCTGTGATATGCTATGATACACCAGTGTGTGTGAGCGCACTTGTGTTCATAAGGTTCCTCCATGTAAATGTTTAATAGGGTGTGGGGAACCATAGCCCCGTCCCGCAAGGCATGAAGCAGACATGGAGGAGACCCGGGCCCCAAACATCCGGAGGCCCCCCAGGGCATGGGATTTTCCTCATCTTCCTAGGAGTTTAAGGCCTCCCAGGCACAGAAGCATAGGCTCTGGGACTTATCAACCAGAAGATGTCAAGGTGATGAGACACGGCACTAAAAGAACTGAGAAAAGCCTGGAGAACTGAGCCTTTATCTCCTATGGGGGTCACAGTCAGGAGATAAAGTTAAGTGGGAGGCCAGGGTAATTGATAATTGGGAGGCTAGAGAGCCAATGGTGACTTTTGCTTTTGGAGGGAAAGTTTACGACTCTTTTGTAAGCATGGTATTTGCATATGTACTGGGATTGGTTGTTCATGTAAAAAATTCAACGAGACCAAACATTTTGTGTGGTTATACTACATAGTGATTTATTATAACACATGCATTAAAACATTACACAATACAAAATAAATTAACAGTAATAACACACAATGATCTAAAGATATGTGTGTTTGTTCACAGAAAGGTTTTTCTAAGAATTAATGAAAGCAGTCAGTTCCTACGGCAGTATGTGTCCTTTTTTTAGAGTATTAGTTGGGGAAAATTCTCTCTGCATACTTTTGAGTGGTAAAGATTATGGCAGAGGAGTCCTGGATGCCATAGTAAGACCATTTGTAGACATCATGGCAGCCAGTGTTGTGGATTGGGTGAAGGGGGTGTGTGTTCAATTGTTAATCTAAGGAAAAATTGATTATTTGGTGGATCTAATGAACTGTGCGTCTGATTGGTCCAGACCCTACATTGTTTTTTCCGAGCAACACAAAGGCAACAAAGAATGTCGGTTTGAAGAGTAATTTACGACAGAATCAGATGTGGCTCAACCAATCAGAATCAAGGACCAAAACTGTTTTATACATTTTGGTTGAAATTCTTTCCGCACTGAGGGGATCTGTCAGCCTTCACTTTTGTGAATTTTAATGTGCCTGTTAAGATTTTCTTTTAGAGTGAAACTCTTTCCACATTGTTGGCAGATAAAAAGGCTCTCTCTATTGTGGATCTTTGTCAAGGTTTCCTTGTTGACTGAAACTGTTTCCACATTGACTGCATGTGTAAGGCTTCTCTCCAGTGTGAATTCTCAGGTGGTCTCTAAGGTTTCCAGGATTAATGAAACTTCTTCCACACTAACGGCACATGAAAGACTTCTCTCTTGTGTGAATTTTCATGTGACTTTCAAGGTTTCCTTTGTGACTGAAACTCTTTCCACACTGTTGGCAGATGAAAGGCTTCTCTCCAGTGTGAATTTTCTTGTGGACTTTAAATTCTCCTTGTTCATTGAAACTCTTTCCACACTGTTGGCAGATGAAAGGCTTCTCTCTTGTGTGAATTTTAATGTGCTTTTTAAGGTTTCCTTTGTGACTGAAACTCTTTCCACAATGTTGGCAGATGAAAGGCTTCTCTCTTGTGTGAATTTTAATGTGATCTTTAAGGTTTCCTTTGTGACTGAAACTCTTTCCACACTGTTGGCAGATGAAAGATTTCTCTCCTGTGTGAATTCTCATGTGGACTTTAAGGTTTGAATTTTGAATGAAACTCTTTCCACACTGTTGGCAGATGAAAGGCTTCTCTCCAGTGTGAATTCTCATGTGGACTTTAAGGTTTCTATTTTCACTGAAACTTTTTCCACACTGTTGGCAGATGAAACGCCTCTCTCCGGTGTGAATTTTCATGTGGACTTTAAGGTTTCTATTTTCACTGAAACTTTTTCCACACTGTTGGCAGATGAAACGCCTCTCTCCGGTGTGAATTTTCATGTGGTCTTTAAGGGTTCCTTTTCGAGTGAAACTCTTTCCACACTGTTGGCAGATGAAACGCCTCTCTCCGGTGTGAATTTTCTTGTGGACTTTAAATTCTCCTTGTTCAGTGAAACTCTTTCCACACTGAAAACAAGTGAAAAAACTCCTAGTTCTTGTCTTTTGAGCTCTTTTTTGTGTAGAAGTATTTTCTGACTCTAAGGAACAAAATGATTTTTTTCCAGTAATGAAAACATGAAGATTTTCAAACTGATCTTTCTCTTCAGTTTCATTCAGTGCTGTTGGGCCTAAGGTGGAAAAACAAAGAAATAAAAGTTAACCCCAGTTTAATGCCACAAAGCAGGTTACACCAATAATGTAGATTTGTAATGCATGTATGCTAGATCTCATATCATGGTGTCCAAACCTGATCATAGTCTGGTGTCCTATAGCAGGGGTCCCCAACCTTTTATGTACCATGGACCGGTTTGATTCCCGTTTTTTTTTCCCGCTGGATTTTTAAAGATCCGGCATTAACACGTGACAGTGCGTGCTTTTATAGGAGACAGAGCAAGTGCGGGTTTATGTAGGAGATGTAATTGGAGGATGTGTTTTGGTCTACAAAAAGTGAAACTAAAAATAGCAGGCGTTGAGTTCACGTACCTCTGTAATTCGGCACAAATCAAAGTGTTTCCATATTCCCAATGTATTTGAATACTAAACTGTTATTTATAATGTAAACTAGGCTTTGTATTGTACGTTCGTATTTCGATGGGAAAAAAAAAATTCTCTTTTTTTGTTCCAAACTCTGTTCGTTATGGTAAAACCATGAAAAAGGCATATTTGGTGTAGTTTATTTAATCTAATTTGATTAAAATGATTTAGGTTTTTTTCTGCTGTTTTTGTATGCCTCATTTATTTATGTAAACGAACTAGTTCATGTAATTCGTTTGGAGTTCACTGTAATTTGTATTGTGATCGCTAACAACTTCCTTGTTATTTTTTCCTAATAATAATAATAATAATAATGCTAAAATAAGTAAAGATGCAGAAATTGAAAGCATTTCATTTGGCTATATAGTGTGATTAATTGTGTGTTTGTCACGAGTGGGCCATCGGCGATGGACGATGACATCGTCTATCGACCCAACCCTGTTGTGTATGGCTGTATGCATGCATTACTTGAAAAGAACAAGCTCCTGTTATGTATGAACAGTGAAGGTAACGAACTCTTAAACATGTGAAAAACGTGAACTTGAAGAAGTGAAAATTGAACAATATGAACTACGAACTATAAACATTGAACAACTTGAAGCTATCTTTCAAGTGTGAACAGGCTTAACAAAATATGGGAACTAAACGAATATTATCAGTGGGAGCCCTGTGCTTGTTTCCCTGCAACAAGAAGGTTCCATCTGGGTTGATGGAAGACAGTGACACCCTCAGTGTGTTTGAAATGTCCAGTCTATTGCGCCATTTTGTCTTAGTTGCAGTCATTGCCGAAAACCCAGACTCGCATAGGTACGTGGTGGGAAATGGTAGCAACGTTTTCAGCGCTTTTACGGCTATCTCGGGATATTCTGCTTTGGTTTTGATCCAAAACCCCGCCAGAGAGGTTTGTTCATACACACTCTTAAGACCACCGTCATTTGCAATTTCAATCAATTGATCTTCCTCCTGCGCTGACAAGTTAGGACTATTCGGGATATTGACAAATGGGTTGCGGACCCACTCACTCGTTTGCCGTGGATCTTTGGAGGATGGAAAGTAACGCTCAAACTCATTTGAAAGCGCAACAAGGTGATCGTGCACCAGCTGCGAGAGAAAGGGCCCTGCCGAAGTCTCTCCCAAAATCCCCACTACTGTTTGGAACATATCAAATACACCCCTGTCCACTCGTCGTCCCCACAAATCAAGCTTGGCTTTAAATGCAGCTAATCTATCTGCCAGTTTAAAGACAGTCGTCATTCTCCCCTGGAGTGACAGGTTGAGGTCATTTAGCAATCCGAATATGTCACACAGGTAAGCGAGTTTTGACACCCAGTCCTCATCACTAAAATGTGCAGCCAACGGTGACTTTTTTTCTGTAAGAAATCTCTGCAGCGGCTCTCGCAACTCAAACACTCTGGCCAGTGACCTGCCCCTTGACAGCCATCTGACCTCTGTGTGTAAGAGAAGGCGTTTGTGCTCTGCATCCATTTCTTCACAGAGCTGCTCAAATAAGCGAGAGTTGAGTGAGTGTGCTTTAATGTGGTTGATTATTTTAACTACATCATTTAATACCCCATTCAACTCCGGCGACAATTTTTGGCTAGCCAGCATTTCCCTGTGAATGACACACTGTGTGGGCTTGCAGTCAGGTGCAACCTCTCTAACCCTTGCAGTGAAACCGGACAGCCATCCGGTCATGGCTGCAGCCCCATCAGTGCATACGCCAATACAAAAAGACCAGTCTAATTTTCCAGACACATAACCATCCAAAGCCCGGAATAGTTCTGCAGCTGTGGTGTTCGTTGTAAGTGACAGCACACACAACAAATCCTCCTGAACATCCTCCTCAAATATGTACCGGACGAACACCAGCAGCAGTGCCTTATTTTCAACATCAGTTGACTCATCAACTTGGATAGCGTACCATGGTGACCCATTCACCCTCTCTAACAACTGTGCCTCAATATCCTCTGATATATCATCAATTCGTCTATGGACAGTGCTTGCATTTACACCAGGACCAATCAAGCCTACGGAATACTTCAATAGCCAAAATCAAAGTAGGCTACTTGAAGTCTAACACCGTGTCTATACCGGACAAATGACATTAGAACCTTATGCTGTCTAGACTGGATGCGGCGCAATACGGCAAATCAAATAAGCCCTGCGCAGCGCTGAAGCCAATATGTAAAGTGTAAAGGCGGGACAGACAGACAGACGTAAGGGGGAAAAAAAGACCTTGCAAAATGCAAACATGCGTGCAATCAAACAACTGCATATATGCTTATGGCATGTAAAAACGTGACATTATTGCGAATTAAATTGAGTTTATTTAGTTTGCATGCATTTTCTTTTTTTAAACTCATGTTGTAGGCTACGGCCCGGTGGTTGGGGACTGCTGTCCTATAGAGTTTAAGCTGGCTGCTATACAATTTATTCAATCTAATAATAGTTTAGGAAACGAAGATAAAGACTGATCTCAATTATGATGTACCATTTTTACGATATAAGAAAGGCAAGGAAAATGGACAAACTCCCCACTCCACCATCAGATGAACAATTCATCACACAATAATTCTTTCTGAGGTTTTATTAAGGGGAAATGATGTTAGCCAATCATAAAAATTAGCTGTTACAACGAGTCCCAACCACGTTCCTGGAGGCCCCTAAACACTGCATGTTTTACATGTTTCTCCAATTAAGTGATTAATTAACTGGTTCAGGTGTGTTTGATCTGGGTCAGAGCTAAACTTTGAAGGATGGTAAATCTTTAGGAACAGGGTTGGGCACCCCTGCACCAAGACCTAAAATGGGTGACAAATGGTCAGACAAAGGAGAGATGCAAAATATGCAGTGTTGGGGCCTCAAAGAACGTGGTTGGGAACCACTGGTCTGTTACAATGACCTTTTAAATGGAAAATGCCCAAAAACGTACTGTAAAAAAACACACATAACATATCCTTTAAAAGAGAACAGGATATTTTTACACCAATTGAAAGTGAAGTGAGATGTGAAGTATGGTGAATTTGTGCTCTGCATTAAATCCATCCAAGTGTGCGCACACACCTGGAGCACTGGGCAACTCATGCAGTTAAACTAACCTGGTTCAAGGAAGGTTAATGTGTCTAATCTGAGTCCTCTAACTCTGACCAACTGGAATGCATTGATATTTCTTACCACTGACTCTCTCCCACACAATTATTTAACTTTATTATCACTTTAAACATAAAAGTAGATAGAAAATGCAACTCAAATAATAAATAAAATGAATAAAAACCATTGACTACAGACAACTGTATTTAATGTTTTGTGCCCAAGATTTAATGATATTACAGTTTTTTTTTACAGACGCTAGGACACATTTCTCAATACTTAGGTCACTTTTGCAAAACTCTTCACACAATTCTCCTAACCGACTTTCAGCTTGGCAAAGCAGTTCATTTCACATTCAAAATGCACTACAACTACCAAAACACTTTATTCAGGTCTCAGATAAACTCATTCTTCCAGAACACTAGCAAAGGTTGACAGCCGACAAACACACTTTGTCACCCACAAAACAATGACCTAAAAATCACTAACAACATATAGCATTACACAGTGTTTTCTTGTGTAAAACAAGGACACATCTCTGTTTATAACTGCAATATATGTTGCTGGAATGAATCAGACATGATGCAGAATTCGTCAATATTTTTATGCTGTTTATTTATTTTTATTAAGTAATTCCAAAATACAAGAATTTGTACACACCATCCACTGATACAGATACAATAGTAATGCTAATCTACTCGCATTTTTAGATTTGAAATATGTTTCAATAAAAGATTGCTGTTGAATTTTGCTGTCTTATTCAGTTTTGCATTATGTTATTGTTTTGAACATAAGTTTAACAGTTTGGAAAAAAAGTATATAAGCATGTGCAAAATGTCCTGTACGTACAAAGAGTTTTGGCAGCTGTTGTGTCTGAGTGAGAAAAGAATTCATGAAATTTGAGAGATGTAGTCATTGAATGCATTTTGTGCCAAAACAATGATAATTGATCCTCAGTTTAGCCCACATAGACTTCTGTTGTGCTCACTGTGTGAAGAGTTTTTAAAAAGTGACCTAAGTATTGAGAAATGTGTCCTAGCATCTGTAAAAAACTGCAATGATAATGATATTAAAACATTACAAATCTTTAAGGCACTAAATAAAAAATGAAATCAGCCTACATTTTAACCGGAAATACATTTACTCATTTGAGCTAGTAATTATTAGTCAGCTTACTTTATTGTTTTCATTTACTGCTATTATAAAAATACACTTACATTAAGGATTATAATTGTACATGTGTCACATTTAATGTCCGCCAACAAATATTTTAGCAAAATGTCTACTTTTCCCAGAATTATTGAGCTAATATTATATTGTGCTCAGTCTGTTTAGCGTGCAGCAGCACTCGTTTACTTGTGTAAACTTTGTCCTCTCCTGACTAGAGATGCTCCGATCAGCATTTTTGGGGCCGATCACCAAGATCTTGATCTGCCAATCGCCGATCACTGCCGATCACAGAATAGCAGGGGAATGGGAATCTTTTTATCTATAATCTAGCAGAGATTGCACCATTTGTAGAAATGAAACTAACTCTAAATTAACTATATTGGGAAAAAATAACTGTAGAAATAGGCTAGTCAAGATCTTGAAGAAACATCAAGTTAGGGTTGTAGACGATAGTACAGTGTATCGATGATAGTTAGAGATATCGCCAGTTGCTGATGCCTTTGACGATAGCAAGACTCAAAAGAGAGTCTTTTCTGCTCAAAAAGGCATCTAACTTTAGCGATGCAGTGCAGAGAGTCGGTTCTAGGATGCTTCAGAAACTTGCCGTGGTATAAACACATGCATAGAGTGGACACATGCAAGAGATTTTATTCAGCATACAGTGTAGATAGATAAACTGATTATAACTGGAGTGTTTTTTAAAGTGCTACTCGCACTAGACTAGGCTACACTAGTTAATGATGAAGTTCTTTGATAATGTAAATGTTCTTTGCTTGTTATTTGTAGCTGCTTTTTAAGATGATGTAAGGATTATATTATCCAGCATTGCACAGTCATTAGGATAAAGGTAGTAAAATGTGGTTTAGGCTGAATAAAACACGATATATCCGAATCCGTCTGTATATAGGAAACATAAACATTCACCTCAGTAACATCTATATACGTTCATTAGAATTACGATGCGATAAAATGGCGCTAAACATACGCTCGTAAATTACATGGGCACCGTTTCTATTCTATATGAACTGAACTACAACATGAACTGATGACAACAATCAGACATACAGCGGTAACATTATTGCAATATGACGGGTATAGAAAGATACATTCATTTACATTCAAGCACGCACAATTACCACTCACTGAAGATGGCAGAGAAAGAAACCGAAAGTAAACTTAAACTTCTCTGCCAAAACTACAGTCAGCGCTCTGTACACGCACAACTTAGTCACATGCCCAATAATAAGACTACCCTTACAAAACGAATAAGGAATTTAGTACTCATGTTGCCACTGGTAAGCTCCGCTCTACTGTTGTTTAGCTGTGTGGCGTGCATGCACATGTGAAAAAGTCGCGCGAGTAATTTACGTCAAATGATCGGCTTTTTTGATCAGCGCTTTTGGGGTTTACCGATCAAGCTATTTTTAGCCAATATCGGCTGATCATGATCGGTGGCCGATCAATCGGAGCATCACTACTCCTGACAGTAAACTTGATATGTTTGCATGACTTTCTAACATTTACAGATGAAGAATATGCCCTGAGGAAAACACAACATCTCAAATGTATTAAACAATATGTATTAAACCGACATTAAGGACTGCTTAAAAACAAACATGCACATCAAAATGGCCTTCACTCACTGAACCAGGATCACATTAGTGAGATTGTATGATCTTAAATGGTCATTTAGGGAACCACTTTAACCCAGATTGATTTGTTATTTTATCTCAAGTCAGGTTTTGGACTTTAATCCCAGCTTTACTTAGAGCTTGACATAACATGATATAAATTGAGTTAAGGTTAGGAGACACTGCCAACTAAACCATAAGGGCAGTCACGGACGGTTGCAGGACGGTGGCTCTCCAGGACTGGAGTTCGTTCTCCTGCTCTAGAGTGAAGCTCTAAGACAGGAGCAGCCTAAGAACCTGATATGACTGCGCACAGAGCTCACAGAGAAGAGACCTTAGCTCTCAAATCAAGAGAACAATGCTCCATCTGAGACTGGAAGCTTTATCATGCTTCACATGCAGACAAAATGAAAATGACATTGAAAATTTAAAAGCTGCAGATTCATTCACTGATGAAACACGGCATTGTGTTTAAAATGTAGGCTACATTTAAAATGTAAAATCTTCACTTAATATTACCTTTTTGTTTAACATAGAAAATCAACATTTGAAATCATTTGAATATTCAGAGAAAATTGCACTCTTGCTCATATTTTAAAGATGAAAAGCAGTAAGTCACACTGTATGTTTCTGTATCGAAGAGAGTTTCTTAAATCGATCTCTATGTAGAGTCTGTCAACATTTGATCTTCATGCTATTAAGTAGAGGTCAACCGATATGTGTTTTTCAGGGCCGATGCCGATACCGATTATTACAGATCAAATGCACCGATAAACGATATGTGTCTACATATTTTCATTAGTTTTAATTTACAGTACAGTGCAAATGTAGGCATAAAAACATTAATTTATCTTTTAATAAAATAAGTTATTTTTTTACAAAAGAGTTTACTAATAAAAAAAACATGGAAAACATCCGATCAGAATGCGTCCCCGACTGCCTCTTCTATTCTATGTGCCTTATATATGAAAACGTTTTAATTTTCACACGAGTTTAAAATATATATCTCCAAAGAGTGAGTTTTTTTAGGCGACTGTTATTTTAGAATGTTTTCGCATCACTGGTGACTCGTCATGTGACACACCACAGCCACAATAGCACTGTAAGACACATGGATCGCTTTTATGTCGTTTTTCCTTTTTTATTATTAATATTCACAAGCATGCTCGCTATATTATGAAATATCTGATATTCCGATTTCAAAATATGTGCAAGTAAATGTATTTAAAAGTCCAAACACTTTTATAATGACCGCATTAGTTAATCTGTACCGGGTGATGGGCGCCGCCATGTTTGTTCGCGCTGAATCCGAGCTGTGGGATTTACAACACGCAAATTCATCCTCTCCTCCCGAAAGACATTAAAGTAAGTCTCTGGTGAGCTGGGAGAAGAGGAGTGTGCACTTTATAGTTACCTACACAATCTGTATATGATATCAATGAAATATGTTGTCAGAATATATTGTGTGATCGTACGTGCTAAAGGGTTAAAAGGGTTAAAACAGGCCATTCATTGAAGATGCGCCTTATAGTGCGGAAAATACGGTATTTGACTGGATTCCGCGATTCCGTCCGTGTTTTCCGCATCCGGGAAATCAAGATAACATTAAGGTGTTTTTGCAACTTCACCGTAAAGGATTGTGAATTACTGAAACACAATCAACGTCTGCTGCTGACTAGGGATGGCGAAAACTAAAAAATTTCTTGACCGACCACCGAGCCTCATTAGCCGGTTGAAACGGTTAACCGATTAGTTTAAAATATGGTACGCTATTTGAAATAACAGCCATTTCGAGCCGCGCCTGCAATTTCGCAACTCTGTCGCATCTGGCCCCGATCACACCGAATGCATCTTTTAGTTCTAAAAACGCGAGGCGCACAGCACTGCCTTTTTTGGTGACTTTTAATAAAAGAGCGTGCTGCTTTTTTTTAATGTTGCTAAGCAACGACCAAAACAGCTGTCCTGTCAGTCAAATCAAAGGATTATAGCGCGAGCACTCTAAAATCTTAGTTTTATGCTGTTAAGTAAACTGTCATATTAGCAGAAACCCTAAATAATACAGCTCCGGGTTACCCACGATAGTCACAAAAGGTTTCTCCTCTATTTCTTGCAGTCTCCGGACTTTTTAAGCAACCGTAAAATTCCGTCACCACAACAGAAGGCCCGCCTCTCCATTCATTCGATTGGACAATGGAAAAGAACGCGAATGACGTTGGGCGTTTTTCCGCTCAGAGTTGATTTTTTTTCAACTTCACGCGCTCAGAGCGCTCCTGCAAAAACGCGAGGCGCCTGGGGCGCATAAGCAGCGCGTAGAACGCTCACTGCCAACAGAAAACCATTCAAAAGAGGCGCCTCCAACTGCAAAAACGCGTTCGGTGTGATCGCGGCCTCTCTCTGCCGCTCTGCCTCCCGCACACACACACACACACACACACACACACACACACACACACACTCTGCCAGCTGCCACTCACGTCACTTTTTTAAAATCCTCTACAGCGCGAAACATGAGTCCCGCAAACGCGGCGCCGAAGAGCTTGTTGTATGTAATCGTAGGACAAATGGCTCCTTAGTTTCAAATGGTAACTTTGGGTACAAGGTGATCGCTTTGAAAATAAAGGCGTTTGTCTAGGTTAGAAGCTCATTTGAAACATTGCCACGGCTCATTTAAGAAAATGACAGCTCCGAAGAGACGCCGCTTTAGTTGAGGTAGTGCTAACCATAATAAAGAAAGATGATGATCATCATCACCTTATCGGTTACCACTGAAATGTAGATGTAATGTATTTCCAAATCTAAGCCCATCTTATGCGGAATGTTGCCTAATAGACTGCAACATGATAAAACCAATGGATAAAACACCTTCAGAATGCGTAAAAGACGCACCGGCACTTTTTTTTTTAACCGACTACCGACAACTTTAACCGGTTAACGTTGATACGGTCAACCACCGGTCAAACGGTCATCGGTTAACATTACTGCCGCTCGCAGCTCCAGCAAGCGTTCTGTGTCTTCAGTGCCTTCAGCAAATCAGATGCGCGGTGGGCGGAGACTGCTCTGGGGCACAGAGTGGTGAGCTCTGACAGGCTGCGTCGGAGCCAAAGAGCGCATTTCAAAATTAAATTATTTTGATCGGCAAATCGGTTTTGAAAATAACCGATTCCGATAATCGTAAAAAGGCTTAATATCGGCGCCAATAATCGGTCGACCCCTACTATTAAGTGCTACAAATTAGTGATGCGCGGGTCGTCTCATAACCCGCGGGCCCCGTGGGTAACCCGCGGGTCGGGTTGGGGCGGGTAAAGAAACTGTCACTTTATTTGCGGGGCGGGTTGGGGCGGGTCATTAAAAACAAAATAAAATTTAAAAAAATCAATGTATGTTGCGTGCAATCCCCTATAGCCTATATTACATATTTGGGAATATCTATTTTCATATTTTATTAAGTTCTTTAATAAGGTTATCAACACGTCACGTCACGAAAGCGCCAAGCAGCTCCCGCTGCCAGCCACAAGCGCATCAAGCGAACTCACATTCAGCTCTGCTGGCCTGGTGCTATGCGTATTTAAATCTCCTCTGATGCGCATTATCCTGCATTAGCCAAAATCATGACAGTCAACCACATCCAGTCATATGTGAATGAATGTAAATATTCGCTAAAAACACACAATAAAGACAGCAATGATGTAGTCAGGACTGTGGCGCCGGCTTGCTTTGAAATGTATCGCGCCCGCTGTGTCCTGCACCCTAGTCATTTTAAACAGTAGGCTACATAATAACGAACACAATATCTTACAAATAAAAAGAAGCAGATTTTCATGATCAGAACTTCCTTAAACCTTTCAGTCCAAGGATCCAGTAAACGAATGCGTTCAAATAGAAAGTTCAAACCGATATTCATAAATGAAGCATATATACCCACATTTCTTCCGGCACCACTAACGTTACACCACTGATTATCTTGTTATTAATATGATTTGATTTAAGGTTCATATTCATAATCGTACAGTATTGTTGCCAGTTTAAAGGGCGAAAAGCACTTTCGGTTTTCATTTGCATTACAATGCATAGTATGTCTATTTAATTGTCGCGGGTGCGGGGCGGGGCGGGTTGTAAAAATAGACACAGTACTGCGGGGCGGGCTGGGGCGGGCCAAATAATTTCATAATTGCGGGACCCGCGGGTTGAAAAAAACCCCGACCCGCGCATCACTACTACAAATCTATTTTAAAGACACAATGAACAGCAGCATGATTTGCTAAAGCAGCACTCTGTGGGCATTCAATCATACGTACGCTGCTGATGTGAATGCAGTCAGGTTTCACAGCAAAAATGATGTTAATGTCATTTGACCATTAACTCACATTTAACTGTTTTTATAATAAAAGTATCATTTTGCTTGTCAGAAATACTTGCTTTAATGTTACTTTAAGTTGGGGTAGGAATAAACAAATGCCAAAGCTCAGCATTTTGTTCACGTACCCCTCCATCAGTTTGAGAAGCACTGGTTTATACCGTTCTCATGGTAAAATACAGTACCTTCTTTATAAATATGCCCTACTGCTCCACTCTGATGCTCCCTAACAGCCGTCATCTATTTATTTATTTATTTACTTAATTATATTGATATTATTTGAATTATTTTCTTAAATTATTCTCTTTTTTTATTTATTTTATATATTTTGTTCCATCTTCTTTCCCTTTTTCCCTCCTTATTCCCTCCTTTTTTATATTTTTATATATAGAAGTGTACAACTAATACATTACAATCTTACACCTCACACAATTACAACTAAATGTAACTTGTTTGTGCTTTTTTTTTTTTGTCAGACTTGCTTTATATTTACAGCACTGTTTGTAGACAGCATGCAGTCACCAAACGTGATTACTCACATTTCAAGGTTTGCTTTGTGCAAAATGTATTATTTTCTTAGAGACTTTTGCATATTTACCAAAGTGCTAGAAATCAATCGTTTTAAAATTAGAAGCAAATATCGGATTTAATGTTAAAGAAAAAATGTAAAAAACCAACCAACCTGTTTGTTCATCAGTATCTTCATGCTTGACTCTAAATTTGTCTTCATTCTCCTCTTTAATAAACTCCATCTTTCTTTGTTCCTCAGTATCTTCATGTTTGACTCTGAATGTTTCTTCAATCTTCATGTCTTCACTCTCCTCTTTAATAAACACCATTTTTTCAAAGTGTGTTACGTAGATCTCTGTTGATTCTCCAGGAGTTTTCCTGTGTGTTTGTACACTTTGTCCTGTTTAATGAGAATAATTAACAGAAAGAACAATCAATGCAAACTAAATCTCTGGGTGCGTCTCAATCAGCTCCTAGTTCAGTAGTCAATGCACTAGTTAGACAGTCAGAGTTAATAGACTAATATGTAAAAAAAGTATACGAATTACCCAGAAGGTTCATATTTAGGTAGACTATTTTTGATTTAGATATGGTATTCAATTATTTGCACATCATATCTAATGAGTCATTCTATAATTAGGGGTACATGTCATGTCCATGGTACTCTTTTATCATTTTTACTAATTTTCTCTAACTTTTCACTTCAAACAATTACCATTTTTATATCAGGGGGCATTTCTATTTAATTTAATATAAAAATCCAATTTATCCTATCTTTTATTTTGTGAAAATTGCATGTTCCAAACTGGAATTAGCTGTTTTTCTGCTGTCCGAATTAATAAATGTAAGGTTTTGCTCTTCGGATTAGGCCTAAAATACAAGTTTATATATAAATTTCTAATAAATATTCATTCAAAATATTCATTAATTAATGAGAAAGGTGTTTTTAAAATATTTTGCTTATAGCATCTACATTAAATCATCCATTTTCTAAATGTCTGAGAAATCAGTGTCAACTGTGTTACTCCCTCTAAAACCCTCTATAAATCAGCAATGGTTTATTCCAAAGTCACATGTCCAACATCATGTGATGCATATTCCTTTTTTGGAGGGAAATTTGAAGACTGAGTGGTGAGTCATAACTTCTCCTCTTCAGTATTTTATCTATATTGTTGTCTGCGCAGAGAGTAGATTAATTCACTGTCAACTGTGTTATTAACAGATTATGGTGAACTTGCATCACATAGTATATTTTTAAATATCTAGATAAAGAACATAAAAACACAAGTTAATCAAGTTCATGTGCTAACTAGTCCAACTGCTAACTGTTTACACAAGGCCCTAAAATGGCCGAAATGTCAACTGTGTTACCTGTCAACTGTGTTACCCATTAGCTGTAACACAGTTGACGAGGATTAACACGGTTGACATTGTTGGAAATTCATTATCAATTTATGTGCTGTTGATAAAAAACAAAAACAAATTACTGTTGCAGCCTTAATTATAAAGCATTCAGAATTCCTCATGACTGACTTAAACCTATACAATAGGTTTGACATATTTATTTCTGTTTATTTCTATTACAGTGTTATGTTGTGTTGTTATGTTGAAGTGTCATGATGCATTATAAAACTTAATTTACCTTTATAAAAATATAATTATACTAATAATAATTATGTGTGCATTTAAAATTCTGTACACTATGTACAAACCTACTTTTATATAAACTATATATTACAATGATTTTGACTGAATAATGTTAAATAAGCCTACCATAATATTGGATGGTTTGTGTTTTAAAGAGATGGCTTTATCTGCTGCTGAGAAACAGCGCCAGTATAGGGCCCGGCGTGATGCTGATCCTGAGAGAAGGGCTGCATATTTACAAAAACACAGAGAGAAGTGGCATGATGACAGAAAGTCAGGAAAGGCGTCTATAATAAAAGATTTAAGTGAGAGGGAGAAGAGAAGGAAAAGAGCCTACTGGAGAAGAGCCCAGTGCCAGAGCAGAGAGAAAAAGAAAGTGATCGAGGCCCAGGTTACTCCACCTCAGAGTCCTGAAGATGGTCCTCAGGCTCAAATGTCAAGGTACAGGTTCAATGAGCAAATAATAGGTTCACAAAAGATTTTTACTATGAAAGCATTATTTGATAGGCATAGAAAACATGATCATAATGATCTTGATTACAGCAAAAGATCAATAAAAATATGTGTGTATTATTTCAGACAGAGGACAGCTGGAAGGAAAAAGGTCAGGAGAAGGGAGTCTAAGTTGTACAGGGAGATTCAGGCTCTGAAGGAAGCACTAAAGCAACAGAAAAGAAAAACTGACAAATTCAGGAAAAGATGTGAAAGACAACAGAAAGATACAGAGTCACCTAGGTCAAAAACGCAGCACATGTTAGGAAGCATACCCGTGTCTAGAGAAGTCCGCAAAACTTTAGTTTTCCATCATGCCCTAATACACAACATCAGGAAAACATATGCCTCTACCAAACAAAAAAATACCAGAAAGATCATTGCAGCTCTGGTGACAGGAAAGATCTTGAGAAAATACAAGTTAAAATGCAAACTTCAGGAAGCCCTAGCAATATCTAGAAAACAGCTGACCAGCAGTGAGCAATCCATACTCTCCAACAAGTTAATGTATAGATCCTTGTGTCACCGACTACACAACAAGGTGCTATCTTTCATGACAAGGGATGAAAACAGTCGTCTCACAGCAGGAAAATCACAAACAATAACAAGAGGGAAGACAAAGAAGCAGAAAAGGTTTTTAAACGACACCATGAAAAACTTGCATAGAAGATTCCTCATTGAGAGTCCTGACTGCAAAATCTCATATTCTTTGTTCTGCCGTATGCGCCCATTCTGGGTAGTCCAGCCATCTATTGCAGACAGGGAATCATGCCTTTGCAAGGTGCATGAGAATCTTGGATTTATTGTAGCGAGGCTGCATTCTCTCAGACTCATTGGGGGTACTGACTTAGAGGAAATGTCAGAGTCTGTATGTTGTGACCCAAACTCAAAGGATTGTATGTACAACGAATGCCCTGCCTGCAAAAATAAAGACTTCCCAGTAGCAAGTAAGGATGACATGCAAGAAAGTGTTTTCTTCACACAGTGGACAACTGAAACTGTTGTCAGAGAGAAGAAAAAGAAAGGTAAAAAAGAGAAAGTGCCTGTGAAGATGACAGTAAAAAAGACGTCAGAAACCTCTTTGCAGAACCTTCTGGAGCTTTTTCAGCACCAGCTTACAAACTTCAAAAGACACCTCTTTAACATAAAACAACAGTTCACGTACTTCCGGGAACTAAAGAAGAGTATGACAGAACATGAATGCTTAATTCATGTAGATTTTTCAGAAAATTACGCCTGCAAGTACTCCTCTGAAATCCAAGCTGTACATTTTGCATCCAACCAGCAGCAGGCAACACTCCACACAGGAGTTCTACATCTTGGTGGAGTGGATGAACATGTGTGCTTTTGCACAATCAGCCCATCCAAAGAGAAAGGTCCTGCTGCCATATGGACCCATCTATCTCCAGTACTTGACATGGTTAAGTCCTCCTATCCAAATGTTACTGTGGTACATTTTTTCAGTGATGGGCCAAGCACACAGTACAGGCAGAAAGGCAATTTCTATCTGTTCTGTACTAAATTGCAGCAGAGTGGGTTTCAGTCAGGCACCTGGAACTTTCTGGAGGCTAGCCATGGCAAGGGTGCTCCAGATGGTGTTGGAGGCTTTTTAAAAAGAACCGCAGACAGGCTGGTCAGCCATGGTAATGACATTCCTAATGCTGAGCTCTTATTCAGGGCACTGCTGGATGCTCAGATGTCAGTGAAGTTGTTCTACATCAGTGAAGAGAACATAGATGAGACCATAAGGACCATGCCCAAAAATCTCCCAGTGGTGCCATCAACCAGGAGCATTCACCAAGTTGTGACACTTACACCAGGACAAATCATTTACCGTGATGTGAGCTGTCTATGCTCAACAAGACAGATCATGGAATGTCAGTGTTACAACTCCAAAACCTTTTCCTTCGAGGTTCAGGTGACAGCATGCACGCAAAATGACGAGAGTCAGAATCCATCAGAAATTTCCTGGCAAAGCTCTGACATCATCGGCCAATGGTGCTGTATTAAATATGATGAGGACATTTATCCCGGAGTGATTCAAGATTTGAATGAAACGCATGTCAATGTAAAATGCATGCACCGGATTGGAGTCAACCGCTTTTTCTGGCCACAGCAAGATGATGTCCTATGGTATTTGCATGAAGATGTCATCAGAATGATTCCTCCTCCTACTTCTGTGACCTCACGTCATATGGAAATCGATAAAGACATATGGTCTAAGATCTCAGACCTGTGAACTGACTGAAACCACACAAAAGAAAACAATAGATTGATTCTAAAAATCAGTTAAGGATCACTTGATGAATGAAAATAAACAAAAAAAAAAGATTAAATTAAATTCAGTTAGAGATGCACATGAGTTTGAAAGTTATAGCAACCACAGAGCCACATACAGAATAGATTATACAAACACCAATGAGACATGCCTCAGAAACCAAAGAAACACATCTGGACTAGACAGACTGTTATTGTTTCCCGTTCTTCTTTGTAATAGACACTTGTTGTAGATTAACAACAACAGATTTTTTTTTTTTTTTTAAGTTTTAACCATTTCACTGTAATGTTACATTTCATCACAATTATTTCAGTGTAATGTCAACCTAATTTTTATATAGCTTAACTCTGATTAATTACTTGTACTTGCATTTGTTGAATAAAGTTCTTATCCTAAATAATGTTTTCTATTTTTCTTCTAATGTGTCCTGTCAACTGTGTTACTCATGTCAACTGTGTTATTTTTCTGTCAACTGTGTTATGTGTGTTTTTTATGTCATTAATCTTTTAAATGTAAACTAAACCATCAGAAAAAAAGATGAGGATATGTCTGGACATAGATGTCTTTGGTAAGAATGTAGAATAACACTAAATTCAGCATACGTTGGATTTATATGAAATAAAAATGTCATCAGTCATAGTAGCATTCTGCAGAATGCCCATTATGAAGCACCAAATTCATATTTTCAAATCAGTTAGAGAAATAACTTCAAAAACCTTGGTGAATAGACTCAAAAACCTTCAAATAAATTTGTTTTCAGACATGTGGTACATCATTCATGTTTCATCTGAAACCGCATTTGTCCGTAACACAGTTGACAGAATACTGAACCAAATGTTAATTTTCATTAAAATATTTAAAAAGTCATTACAGCTTAAGCTTGCCAAATAATACATTTAGCACATTAGGATAATACATTATTCAACCACCTAGTTTATTTATTAAAAATGAATACTGATTTTCTGACTTCTTGGCTAACCTGAAATGTACCCCTAAATATAGAATGACCCTAATATATTACACTTTCATGAAATCATTCTCGGTTGTGATTCACTCGTTTGTGTTTGTTGTTGTCGTTTTTAGTCCGCGTGCCGTTGAATTGAATCACTGAATCATTTCACAAATGATTTGATTCAAATGAATCGGATTCTCAGTTTCTCTTCTTATCATCACACGATTGATTCATGATATAGAGAGAAAAACGGAACGCACTTTCTCTGTTACTAAAGGCTAACGTTTTCAGTAACACCAAATAAAGCATTATATTTATTTTATATAGATTGTAAAAACGCTTTATTGATACAACAATGTCTATTGACTTAAAAACTTTAAAACCACAAACCTTTCTTCAGGCGACTCACAACAGATGAGGAGCGAGGCGCAGATTTATGACGTCACACTCCCAGATCAAAATAAAAGTCCCATTGGTGCACTGCTCTCTTGAATCACAAATATATCATAGAAATGTTGTATATAGAATATAATTTCGTACCCATATTATGATGCATTTCTAAAGTTACTAACTTCGTAAATCGATTAATATTATTCTCAATTTTATGTACATTTATAACAGTTTTATGTTGATATACCTTGCCATTAAATTCACATTAAACTAGTTAATGCTGCTGTTTAACTGTTACAAAGGAGGTCTGATGACAAATTTGATCTATCACTCTTTTGACTATTGTAATCAATCTCCGGCAATTTTGTTTTTGTATTTATTTATTCCTCTTTTGGAAAGTTACTGAAACACTGTCAGGGATTTTATGTGTGTGTGTGTGTGTGTCACAGTTTCTATTTACCACAACAGAAGTTTATTTATTGTGAATGTTAATGAATTATGATTTACATTTCCCCAGATAATCTTTTTTTTTTTTTTTTTTAAATGTGTATATAATCTGTGCTAAAATATGATTATAATATAAGTTACATATTAAGAGTTTTCAGTTGCTGGAAATGTATTTACAAACAAAAGTCATTAATAACAGATCCACCCTGAAAATGAACAAATCTTCTGTAAATATTAGATATAAAGGATACTATGGTCTGTAATTTGATCTTACTTATTTCAGTGGTAATGTTCTTTTCTGTAAGCAATTTTTTCTTAAATAATTTTTTTTCAGTGTAAAGGAATATGGTTTATTGTTCAGATTTCAGGAGGTCATTCTTACAGATGAAGACAAAGCTCTCAGATCACGAGCTTAAACACAGTATTCAAGGGATGAGAGCAGTTCTATACTATACTCTAACTATAGCACTCATGATCACAGAGATCAGGGAAAGACACATTCACACACAACTCAGGTCTTCATTAGCATTAACAATCACAACAATTAAAGAGGCAGGAACATCGAGAGCATCACAGACAAAAGATGACAGTCTCACTTTACATTTGTATTCACACACACCTGAAGCAAAAGAGATTCATTTAGAATTCAACATTTATCTTTCTGCTGAATTTCTTAGGTAATAATTTAATTTTAACCAATATAATTGTGTCGTTTGCAGTAATGTTTGTCACACCTATGAACTGTCCTTGTGTTTGTTTTTGTTGCCATGTTCTCCTTCTCCTTGTTCTTCCTGGTGTTCTCTAATGCCCATATTTGGTTTTCCTGTTCCTGTTTCCATTGATTTCAGGTGTGTCTTGTCTTTCATTCATTTAGTTGAGTATTTAAGAGTGTTTTGTTTGTGGTTTTTTCCTCTGATGTCTTACGTCCTCCAAGTGAATGTCCTCCTGTTGTACTCCTGAGTTGTGTTTTAGTTTGTCTGTTTTAAGCATTTCTTTAATTGGTGTCTTTGTTTCTGATCAATATCTGAGTTAAATATGAATGCAGAGGCTGAAGGTGAGACTTTCCCTGATCTCTGTGATAATGAGTCTATAGTTCTGCTGATTGGATTAGAGTTACTGTAAATCTGGGCAAATTCCTGTAACTGCTTACATCCTTTGCATATTTTATCTTCTAATGACGATCCTGAAATCTGAATAAAACTCCAGTGATTGAGTGCTTTAGTCAGTCTGGATGACTGCAGCGACACAAACGTACATATTTAGACGTAAATTAAAACGCTCCAATGCGTATATATCTTTACGTATTTGCAGTGAGTTTTACGTATTATCTGGACGTAATTTCAGGTTCGATACGTATCTAAATATACGTAAAAACAAGCTAAAATACGTACAGATACGTGTTTTGACCAGTTATCCAGTATCAAGAAATATGCTTATGACGCAGCTTTTTATTGCATATCTGCGTAATTTATGTTTAATACTTTGTTTGCAACGAACTGTTATGAAATATGAACTTAAACGTTGTTGTTCCGTAGTTTTGATTTAAAATAAATAATAATCTGGATAAGCCAGAAAAGAGCGCGTTCCCAACCGGATTCATTTCAGAGTTGCAACAGATTCAGAATCGCTGTTGTGCTGACGTCTCATGTTTCAAGGTAAGGAATCTATTTACATTTGTTTATTTATATATTTGTGGTGTTTTTCGACATATTAAGTAGTTAGTTGTTGCTTTTTGTCAGATAACAGCTGGTTTTTGGCTGGTAATCGAAAAAGTGCATCGACTGAAATGATGCTAGGTTTTAGCAATGAGTAGTCATTAATTATTAGTGGTTATCAGTTGAATAATTATTAATTTTTTTGGTTACTTATTCTGTTTATATGTTCCCAGATCACACTTTATTACACCATGGCGCACAGCGACAAAGAATTAAATGAGTTTCTCAGAAAGGGGCGCGATGTTGCTGCATCCCTCAGAAAGGTTTACGACTGCACTAAAATGGATGCTGTCGTGAAGAAATGCCACACTGACCCTGCAAACATGGGCCTGGGTCAAAATGTCAAGCAGGGGCAAACAGTTATTCAAAACCTAGAAAATGAAAGTGCAAGAAATCATCTGGATCGTATTATAAAACAATCCATAGAGGTCTTTGGACGGACAAACCAGAATGGCCCAGAGGTCAGTCTTTTTTGTACATCCAAAATTCAAGACAGGGTTGCCAAAACTCATTCAGGGAGGGCCAGTGTCCTGCAGAGTTTAGCTTTAACTTGCCTGAACACACATACCTGGAAGTTTCTAGTAATGTTATGCCTAGTAAGAGCTTGATTAGCTGGTTCAGAGTTGTTTAATTGGGGTTGGAGCTAAACTCTGCAGGACACCAGCGCTTTAGGCCCGAGTTTGGGCACTCCTGCTTTAAGGCAATCGGTGTATATAAAAAATAAAGTTTTGAAAGATGGGTAGAACAATGGATATAATTTATTTGTACATTATATTTTGTGTTATTAATTTTAAGATTAGAACAGTTGAAATCATATTTATCTTGATGTGCAAAACAAAGTGTCAAGGTTTTGTAGCAGATGTAATGATGCACAGATGTAGTGTGATGTTTGAATTACACAGGCAAAGAAGAAAAAAAGGGTCCAGTCGAGAGACAAAATCAGATGTAAAATGAGAGATAGGCCTAAGTCACGTCCACAACAAGCGAAGCCTTCTACTTCATATGGTAAGGTTCTGTTGACCTAAAACAAAATAATTGATTGTATTGTAAAGCATTTGTTTTGAAATAACAAAGATGATTTGACTCTCTTTTACATGCATTCATCAGATTCAAAAGTCAAATCAAGGGCATGTCCAAAGCCTGCAGAATGCCATCATGACCAGTGTCCAGATCATGGTTAGTTAAAATTATTATTATTAAATTGTAACACTTATTAGTTATGTAAAATCATGTTTATTATTTGCTTATAAATAACACTATTTTTTTATAATGTGCTACAATAAGATGCAGTAGCCCTGTATGATTAAGGTTTGTGATAATGCTATAAAAATGTGCCCACAAATACTTCATATTAAATACAAATGCTTAAATATTAATATGTACATTGTAGTATTGAGGGTGGAAGAGAGCGCTGGACATTCACTCTCCCCACTTGCAATCACTGCCTGACCTGAGACTTGAACCCGTGATCTTTGTGTCTGACTCTCTAACCATTAGTGTCACAATCAGCGGGTTGAGGAGTGGAGATGGAGGAGGAGAACCGGAATAAATGAATATAAACAAAGTTTATTAAACAAAACACTGAAAATGATAACAAACAAACAAAACCTGGAGCATTAAACGGGAACATGTAACATTACATCGACAGACACTGGGGAGTGAGCAGACACAGACTTTGTACACAGAAACATGGGCGTGGTCACAAACAAGATAACGAGATGACGAGGGGGAAATACAAATATGGGCAAGACTAAACCAAAAGGACTAAACCAAAAGGGGGAGAACAAGGACTAAACCAAATGAACTAGAAAAATGGGGGGAAAAACACTTGGAAAACATGACAGAACAGGACAAAACACAGACATATTCCTGACATTACCCCCCTCCCCCGAAGGCGCGTCTCGCACCTAATAACATCCAAAAGGGAGGGAGGGTGGGCGCCCTGAAGACCGCTAGGTAGGGACACAGGGGACACAGGATACAGCGGTGGTCTCCAGGGCGGATCAGGGAGCTCAGGTGGCCATGGCGGGTCAGGAAGCTCAGGGGGCCATGGCCGGATAAACAGTCCAGGAGGCCATGGTGGATCTGGGGGCTCAGGAAGCCATGGCCGAGTAACCAGTCCAGGAGGCCATGGCGGATCAGGAAGCTCAGGGGGCCATGGCCGGATAAACAGTCCAGGAGGCCATGGTGGATCTGGGGGCTCAGGGGGCCATGGCCGGATAAACAGTCCGGGAGGCCATGGCGGATCTGGGGGCTCAGGAAAGCCATGGCCGGGTAAACAGTCCAGGTGGCCATGGCGGATCTGGGGGCTCCGGAAGCCATGGCCGGGTAAACAGTCCAGGAGGCCATGGCGGATCTGGGGGCTCCGGAAGCCATGGCCGGGTAAGCAGTCCGGGAGGCCATGGCGGATCTGGGGGCTCAGGAAGCCATGGCCGAGTAAACAGTCCAGGTGGCCATGGCCGGGTAAACAGTCCAGGTGGCCATGGCCGGGTAAACAGTCCAGGTGGCCATGGCCGGGTAAACAGTCCAGGTGGCCATGGCCGGGTAAACAGTCCAGGGGGCCATGGCCGGATAAACAGTCCAGGAGGCCATGGTGGATCTGGGGGCTCAGGAAGCCATGGCCGAGTAACCAGTCCAGGAGGCCATGGCGGATCAGGAAGCTCAGGGGGCCATGGCCGGATAAACAGTCCAGGAGGCCATGGCGGATCTGGGGGCTCCGGAAGCCATGGCCGGGTAAGCAGTCCGGGAGGCCATGGCGGATCTGGGGGTTCAGGAAAGCCATGGCCGTGTAAACAGTCCAGGTGGCCATGGCGGATCTGGGGGCTCCGGAAGCCATGGCCGGGTAAGCAGTCCGGGAGGCCATGGCGGATCTGGGGGCTCAGGAAAGCCATGGCCGGGTAAACAGTCCAGGTGGCCATGGCGGATCTGGGGGCTCCGGAAGCCATGGCCGGGTAAACAGTCCAGGAGGCCATGGCGGATCTGGGGGCTCCGGAAGCCATGGCCGGGTAAGCAGTCCGGGAGGCCATGGCGGATCTGGGGGCTCAGGAAGCCATGGCCGAGTAAACAGTCCAGGTGGCCATGGCCGAGTAAACAGTCCAGGTGGCCATGGCCGAGTAAACAGTCCAGGTGGCCATGGCCGGGTAAACAGTCCAGGTGGCCATGGCCGGGTAAACAGTCCAGGTGGCCATGGCCGGGTAAACAGTCCAGGTGGCCATGGCCGGGTAAACAGTCCAGGTGGCCATGGCCGGGTAAACAGTCCAGGGGGCCATGGCCGGATAAACAGTCCAGGAGGCCATGGTGGATCTGGGGGCTCAGGAAGCCATGGCCGAGTAACCAGTCCAGGAGGCCATGGCGGATCAGGAAGCTCAGGGGGCCATGGCCGGATAAACAGTCCAGGAGGCCATGGCGGATCTGGGGGCTCCGGAAGCCATGGCCGGGTAAGCAGTCCGGGAGGCCATGGCGGATCTGGGGGCTCAGGAAAGCCATGGCCGGGTAAACAGTCCAGGTGGCCATGGCGGATCTGGGGGCTCCGGAAGCCATGGCCGGGTAAGCAGTCCGGGAGGCCATGGCGGATCTGGGGGCTCAGGAAGCCATGGCCGGGTAAACAGTCCAGGAGGCCATGGCGGATCTGGGGGCTCCGGAAGCCATGGCCGGGTAAACAGTCCAGGAGGCCATGGCGGATCTGGGGGCTCCGGAAGCCATGGCCGGGTAAGCAGTCCGGGAGGCCATGGCGGATCTGGGGGCTCAGGAAGCCATGGCCGAGTAAACAGTCCAGGTGGCCATGGCCGGGTAAACAGTCCAGGTGGCCATGGCCGGGTAAACAGTCCAGGTGGCCATGGCCGGGTAAACAGTCCAGGTGGCCATGGCCGGGTAAACAGTCCAGGTGGCCATGGCCGAGTAAACAATCCAGGTGGCCATGGCCGAGTAAACAGTCCAGGTGGCCATGGCCGGGTAAACAGTCCAGGTGGCCATGGCGGATCTGGGGTCTCAGGAAGCCATGGCCGAGTAAACAGTCCAGGTGGCCATGGCTGATCAGGGGAGTAGCCCCCCCCCCCAAAATTTTCTTGGGGAAACTTAAGGCATAGTCCACCCAGGAGAGCACGGAAGGGCGTGCTGGAAAAAGCGCCGGCTCTGGAGGGCGCGCAGGAGAGAGCTCCGGCTCTGGAGGGTGCGCTGGATCTTGAGGAGCGGGCTCTGGACAGTGCTCTTGAGGAGCGGGCTCTGGACGGCTGGACGACCCCAGCGGAGATTCAGGAGGGCTGGGCGTCTCCACCGGAGTTGGAGGGTCCACGGTGTTGAGGGCTCTAAGAGGCCCTCTCTTTGAGCCGCTTCAGTCCGCTGACGTTTAAGACTGCCCTGCTGTTAGCATTGGCATCTGTAAAACATATGGGTGACCTGCAGGCTCTTTCTGTTAACCTGTTATGCCTGGAATTCGGGCCCAACGACTCTATAGCCAGTTTCTCCGCCCTCTGTGTGATTTTATGTAAATGATTGACAGTTTATATATTATCTGTTTTATATATTTAATACTTGGTCAGTTTGGTTTTTTTGGTTAACTTTGGTTAAATCTTTTATAATAATCTTTTATAAACCAATATCGGTCGATCTCTACTGTAGTCAGACAGACAGACAGAGATAAGTCATCAATGAAGTCATCAAAGTGAATGAGATTGTCTCATTCAGGCAGTGGCTTCTGCCTACTCACCTACTCTTAAAAATGGAGTTCATTTGGAAATTTAGCTTCAAATGCGATTAATTTTCAAGTACTTTACAGTCCTTGATTCCATGTGTCTGAAATGTATTTACTTTCAAGAAGCATTGGAACCCTGTAGTAACTGACAGCCCTATCAACAAAAATGCAAAAAATTAAAGGCATACGTACTCTTTTATCCTTTGGTGGTTCCACAGGCACGTAAGATCCATCGATGGGCTTTTCGGTGATGCTAGAAATTCTAGGCAATTTTTTACATGGGAAACTATTTAAGGGCAATTTTCCCTTTTTTTTCTCACTTGACATATACTCGAACCACACCTCAAGAACTTTTTCTGTAAAAACAGTATGAAAACAGCAAGGTAAGTTAGGGTGAGGTAAAGACAGTATAGCAAGATAAGGTAATGAATAATGATTTACATATACCATATAAGGGTGGACTTTGGGTCTGTATCTCTTTGGACTTTTTCAGCTGCCTCTTTAAAGATATTGTTGTTTGGCTTTTTTTGGCTAAACGTTGTTCTAGCTCTTTGCAATTTGCACAACACTCACCCTGTCCAGGAACCTCACTGTTCAGACTGTGACAGGGAATATTGGGTTGGCTGAGCTGTAGCCTTTCTAATTCTTTTAAAACTTCTTTCTTCTTTGCTCTTTTTAAAAGTTCTGAGCATTCCTTCTTCTAAAACAAAGAAAGAAAGAAAGAAAGAAGAAAAAGCCATTATTGTTTAATGTGCGATTGTGTTAGTCACTATTCATCTGTGTTCTAAAAAATACAATTATTTATTGCCCTCCAAATGTTTAGAAACATCCTAGGCAGAGTGGAGACAATATCTGCATCAGTTATTTTAATTTTGTGATGAATGATATAACACGTTTTTTTTAATAAAAATTAGAGCAGGGGTATTCAATTAAAGTTCCAAGAGGTTCGTTCTCAAAAAATGTGTGTGTGTGTGTGTGTGTGTGTGTGTGTGTGTTTGTATGGCTATCTTTGTGAGGACCTTCATGAGTTTTTAACCTTTGGAGTGAGGACATTTTTGCAAAGTGAGGACATTTTGGCCGGTCCTCACTTTTTCACTGTTATTGTCACGGTGCACACATCAATCGTCTTCTCATGTCTTGTGATCTGTGGGTTTGTCATGTGATCGTGTGCTCACTCAGCTGAGCTGCCAATCAGTCCGGCACAGGTGTTCATCATTACCTTCAGCCCATAAATACTCACCTCATTCTCTCTTTCCCCGTCCGATAGTTCTACTGGATGTTTGCAGTGTTGGTTTGTCTTCGTGTGCGTCGATCATCTTGTGGATTGTTCCTGTCTGAGTTCGTCTTGTCTTCGTTGGATCTGCACTCTGGATATCACCACCACGGGACTCACGCCACCACACTGTCTGCCATCTCACCCCTGCCTCACCCAGCCGGGAGACCCATCATTCACGGACTGTGTTCACTATCTGCCTTAATAAATATTCATTCACCTGCTATTGCTTCCACTCTCTCATTTCAGTACGTTACAGTTATGGCCTCTAGAGGCTGTAAATAGGCTTCTCTCAAAGTTTCAGGGAGAAACTGGCTTTTCACGTGTACTGCATTTTCCATATATTTCAATGCATTATATCACATTTGCCACAGATGTTCACAAACTGAAAGATAAACCACTTGTTCTTCCCATTCTTGTGAATGTGGTATATCCCGGAAGGAATTTATTTAATATAGATGTCCAGTTTCACTCACAAAATACTTTTAGGCCATAAATTAAGAATTGATTTGCTAATTTTGACCACATTTAAAAAAACTCTCTCGTCTAATAGGGTACAGTGATGAAATGCTGACACAAGGTTAAAGGTCAGCTTTAATGCAAAAACATGATTACCCTTTTAAAAATGATTAACTATAATCCACTTTAGACTGTAGCCATAAATTAGTTAACCATAGCCATTTTTAGCCACAATAGACGTGTTTATTATAATTGTGTTTACTATAGTCACTGTTAAAATATTACTGCAGTAAAAGAGTGGTACATTTTAATAAAGGTATAATTTATAAACATGGATTACATATCATTATCAGTGTTTTATTTAATACGTTTCACATCCATATGCATTTACTTGCGTAACAGGACAGATACACTAATGAAATATTAGTCCTGTAAAATTATTCCTTTTTGATTTTGAGTACAAAAGGACTTGATTTTTAGTGTATTTAGGCCCAGTTTAACAGACAGCTCTTAGCCTAAGCCAGGACTAGGCCTTAGTTAAATTATGTAAGTACCTTTAATAAAATGCCTTTGATAAGTACATTACAGGTGTGAATCTTCAGAAAAAACAATGGCACTGACATTTTTAATATTTATCAGTGCAAGTTATTTTAAGTTAGACAGCTCTAACTTGAGCTTTACTTTGAGACTAGCCTTAAACCTTTCTGCCACTTTACTTCCTGTCTACCCACTGTCCTATCATAATACACATACATCTTTGAAGATAAAGAAAGAAAAAAGAAAGAAAAAATCTGATTACCTGGGGCAGTTGTTTTCATGAATTCACACTTGCAACTGATGGAATAGAGTAAAATAATAAGGACAGTCTGAGGACAGTCTCCAATCCTGGAGCTTCACTCAAACCCAGAGTAGCTACTCCTGTGTAAGCTAGGAGCAGGAAGCAGCCGAGAGTGAGGAGTCAGGTGCTGAGGGATGCAGGAAACCCTGAGGTGAGACAGCTGTGTAAATATGCCTCCTTCTACAGTATCTCTATCAATAAGTCACTCTCAATTCATCACATATTTGCTCAGAATCTCATTTTTTTAATGTTCAAGGTAACCCTTTTGCATCTGCTGAAAAAACCAGCTAATACCAGCCTAGGCTGGTTGGCTGGTCTTAGCTGGTTTAAGCTGGAAGTAGCTGGTTTTAGCTGGTCTCCCAGCCTGGCCAGGCTGGTCAGGCTGGTTTTAGCTGGTGGTGTCCCAGCCTGACCAGCTAAGACCAGCCTGACCAGCCTGGAAAAGTGGCCAAAACCCCTCTAAAACCAGCCTGCCTTCCAGCTATGACCAGCTAAAACCAGCCAACCAGCCAAGGCTGGTTTTAGCTGTTTTTTTCGCCAGGGTCATCTTTTGACACGCAAGGTACTTCATGCTTATGCTTCAGTGAAAGACATGCATGTGTCAGACCACGAGGCACACAATTCCTTGCATCTGTAAAAGCATAAATTCTATATTAAAAATAGTATAAAAATTGAAAGGATATATATATATATATATATATATCCTTTCAATTTTTATACTATTTTAATATATATATTCATACTTTTGTAGAGCACCAACCAAACCCCACTCCTACCCTGAACCTATCAACTTCTCAACAACGCAAAATTCTATTTAGGAAAGCTATTAGTGGTTAAGATAAAACCTTTTGTTTATTTCAAAGACATTTTTATAAAAGCTACTTGAATATCATAATTGAAGGTCAAGTCCTGGATTAAGCTAAGCTCTGTCTGTGAAACCAGGGCCTAGTGTGAAAACAAAATGAGTGCAAATAATAAAATATATTAAATATATAAATTAAGGAAAAAGAACATGTGTAAATGCATACTGACAAGAGCAAACATCAAATATAAAAAGGTAACACTACGCAATCATACTATGAAGATGCATGTGCATTAATCAATAACATGTCCACATTAAAGCAGTCCATGCAGTGGGCTTAAACATTTAGCTCAGAAACACCTAACAGTACTGACTTCATTAACAATATTTCAAAATTCTGTTTTTAATAACTTACAAGTCGTCTGTCGCGCGCGCTCCCGCTGCAAGCGTCTTTCGCGGTGATTCGTTCAAACCGCATCATTTGAATCATATCCAGTGAGTCACTGAATCGTCAAAATGAACGAACTAACGAATCTTTCAATGGTGATTAATGAACCGATTTACCAGTTCGATTCAAAAGAATCATTTGGTTCACGAATCGAACACCGCTTCTGCGTCTCGGAGCACGTGATGATTATTTCAAAATAATGAGAAACTATATGTGTTTATGAAATTAAGTAGAATCTTGCTATTAAACCTTGGCATCAAGCGAAATAAAAGTTTGTAAAAATAAAAATTATTTGATAAATTAGAGATACTTTTACTAAAGTACAGTAACAAAGTAACAATACTGACTGTTACATTACTGTCCACCCCAGCTAATTTGACAAATATGACATTATGGATGAGCTTTTATTGTTTAGGCCCCATTTGTCCTATTTTAAGTCACTTTTGTCTGTTAATGTTTACCAGACATTCATTAATCGATGCATACCGGTGAGCTTTTGGCTTTTGTTTGTTTAAATACTGTACATTTGAACACACTCACACAGGCTTTAACACCCCACTGCTGAATCATTAGGCTATCTGATGAAACAAAAACAGGAGTTTGCTGAATTATGTTTGGTGCACAGTGTTGATGAAGATGTGCTGTTGTCTTGGGTTCCCCGAGTATCATATTAAGATAAGTCTTTTTGAGCTTTTCTGAAGAATCATAGGCCATACATAGGCCTCATAGGCCTCTAGCTCTATTCAGATAGGATTATTTTTACTAGAGTAGCAGAGTAGTGTAATATTACTCAAGATGTCTGTCATTTTAATGGCCAATTCACATATGATAAGAAATATCAGTAAAACTGGGGTAACTCGATTTATGTTATGCCTTTACCTCCATGTCTTGTGACACATACACAGGTCCAATTAAATGATTTATTAATTAATTTAATTAAATTCTGAAAAAGGCATCTCAGAAGGCTAAAAGAAATGTTGTGCTTTCAGCCTTCTTTTTGATCTGAATTGTAAACACTCGAGGTATCCCACCACAACTACTTTTAAACAGAAACTGACCAAATCTTTTCTGTCCACACAGGATTATTAGCTGAGGTATTTTCGTTGACCTTTTTACACAAAGTAAAAGTTGGCATAATCTGTCCTGAGATTGTCTGTAATGATCTGTGATACGGCACATTTGTACGAGACAAACATCACAGAGAAGCTCTGGTAATAATTACTGTGCTCCATCTCTAAATGTAAAACCTGTCCTGTCTGAACAGGGCTTGTGTCTCTTGCACACATTCTTGGATGAACTCAGTTAAATCAGGGTTAATCCTTATCCTTTTGACCTTTCTTTACATAAACTGTGCATTGTTTGTTCATTTTGTCACTGTTCAGCAGTAAGTCAGTTGATTTAGTTCAATTGTAAAAATAAAATCATCAGTTATTAGTTTAGCTGACTTCATGTACAGCAGCTCTGTAGGAAACAGTGGTGTGATCATCAGCTCTGTTGAGCTCTCATCTAACAGCGTCAGAGCCGTGAGGTCAGTAATATAGCTGAACAGCTGTCCCAGACTCAGGAAGCTGTCCATTAGTATAAGAAGTTGTCTGATAGTGTCTGTTTCAGACACACTGGTGTTCTCTTACCCACTTCAGCCTAGTGCTAGACTGAGGGTGTACTCACACTAGGCAGTTTGAACCGTGCCCAAGTGTGTTTGACCACCAAAGTGCGGTTCGTTTGACTAGTGTGAGGGCGCGGATCATTTAGCTGACCCTGGCCCGCTTGGAAGAGGTGTGCAAGAGCACGGTTCAGTTGGACTCGGGCGCGGTTCGCATGTAGTGTGAGCGCTAACCATGCTGGAGCATGGAACAGGACACGTGACGTCACGTTTTTGCTATGCTCCAAAACCAGCAAAAGCGATAGACTTGTTTAACAATAGGCTGTGAGAGGACTGTGGACCACCGCGGACCAAATGACCCAAAATGACTATCCACAAAGTGTTACAATCGTACTCGGGCCCGGTTCACAGCAGCCATGCCTAGTGTAAGTACACCCTGAAAGTCTAGTCTGAGCTCTTTCAACTGAAAGAAACTTGCCCTGACTGAACTTAAAACATGTCACAGTCTTCGTTTTCTCTCAAGATGCACACCAGTAATGCTTTTTTCTAAGGTATATTCATAAAAATGTCTTAATTGAACTATGGCCTAATTCTGGTTTAGGCTTAGTCCTGTCTGTGAGACCCGGCCTTAACCTCCTGAGACCCGAGAGTTTGCCTGGTGTGCATTTTTTAATTGTTCTTGCTATTTGGGATAAGTAGGACCTAATAAGTATAATACCTAAAATTTGTTTTTGTACAGGAAGTAGTTTTTGCATAAAAGGTTGTCCTCATGTGAGGACAGTGGGTCTATCATAACTTTATGAAATATTATTTGCTGTTGGGGCCAGAAGGTCCTAATTAGTCAAAATTCAAAATTTCAGCTCAATACAATAAGTAGTTCTCTCAAAAATGAATGTCCTCATACGAGTACAGTGGGTCTATCTTACTGTATGACACAAATAGACTCCATTGGTAAAAAAAAGTTCATTTGACACATTTTCACAGTTTATTTGAAAATGTAAACATCAGAGTGTATAGCCTACATAAAATGTAAACAGCCTGAAACATGGCTAATAAAAAAGCTAAAGTGCAAACTGTAACAGTAACAGTCCAAAAACAGTTGAATTCAGCAGAGCAGCCTTTGAACTTTTTTTTCTAACTAGCTCCCTCTATCTTTCCAGCCTGTCTGGAATAGCCCCTATTGGCCGGTGTTAAAATGCTGCAAAGCAGTTCCGTTCACTTTGCAAGCACAGACGCACATTGCATGTAATGCATGGCACACGGTATTTCCCAGCGCAGCCTTGTACGGTGGCCGAGAGAGCTCAACGCGCTGCAACCTAAGAAAACACATGCAAACTGAAAAAAACGACAACAAATAATAAAAAAAAACATCATCAGTTTGACAACACAGGCGCTGCAAATCCTCGCAATGCAAACACAAATATGGAAACGCGCTGCAAACACACGAACGTGGTGCAAATAATAAAAAAGCGCAGCAAACTAAAAAAAAGCGTTGCAAACACAAAAAAGCGCTGCAAACACACGAACGTGCTGCAAAAAATAAAAAAGCGAAGTGAATGGCTGTTGGTCAGAGCAGAGGTGTTGTCTGTGAACTAAAAGGTGATAGTTCATCTTTATTACCTTTTAGTTCTTCACGGACAACACCTCTGCTCTGACCAACAGCCACTGAACAAATAATCAGCTCCCAGATGGGTTTGTCACTTTTTGAGATCCCCCTGAAACATTTCCGTTGTGCTCCATCTTATTTGCAACACTTTTTTTGTGTTTGCAGCGTTTTTTTTTGTGTGTGTGTTTGCAGCGCTTTTTTATTGTTTGCAGCACGTTCGTGTGTTTGCAACACTTTGTGTTTGCACCGCTTTTTTGTTTGCAGCGCTTTTTTATTGTTTGCAGCACGTTTGTGTGTTTGCAGCACTTTTTTTGTGTTTGCAGCGGTTTTTTTTGTGTTTGCAGCGTTTTTTTGTGTTTGCAGCATTTTTTTTTGTGTTTGCAGCACTTTTTTATTGTTTGCAGCACGTTTGTGTGTTTGCAGCACTTTTTTGTGTTTGCAGCGGGTTTTTTTGCAGCGCTTTTTTTGTGTTTGCAGCGCTTTTTTATTTGCAGCACGTTTGTGTGTTTGCAGCACTTTTTTTGTGTTTGCAGCGCTTTTTTGTTTGCTGCGCTTTTTTTATTGTTTGCAGCACGTTCGTGTGTTTGCAGCGCTTTGTGTTTGCAGCGATTTTTTATTGTTTGCAGCACGTTTGTGTGTTTGCAGCGCTTTGTGTTTGCAGCGATTTTTTATTGTTTGCAGCACGTTTGTGTGTTTGCAGCGCTTTGTGTTTGCAGCGATTTTTTATTGTTTGCAGCACGTTTGTGTGTTTGCAGCACTTTTTTTTGTTTGCAATGCTTTTTTATTGTTTGCAGCACGTTCGTGTGTTTTTCGCGCTTTTTGTGTTTGTAGCGCGTTTCCGTATTTGTGTTTGCATTGCGAGGATTTGCAGTGCCTGTGTTGTCAAACTGATGAAGATGTTTTTATTATTTGTTGTTGTTTTTTTCTGTTTGCATGTGTTTTCTTAGGTTGCAGCGCATTGAGCTCTCTCGGCAACCATAGCCTTGTGCTCTGCAATGGGGTTTTTCAAGGCCACCATCTCCAAGTTGTCTGCAATTGCCATGAGCAGTCGTTCTGCTCTTGACAATGAAAGTTTTGCTGTAATGATAACATATTTTGATGTCATTCTAGAATGATTTATCAGGATTCTAGCATGATTCACCTTGATAAACCATATTGTAGTATTATTTACTATGATTTACCATGTTTCAAGTGTGATTTACCATGATTTACTCTGCTCACACACACACACACACACACACACACACACACACACACACACACACACACACACACACACACACACACACAGACAAATGTTGTTTTTCAATTCTTTTGCTTTCCACCTAAATATTCCTAAGTTTAGCTAACCACATGGTAGAATAAATAACATAATATAGTCCCAATGTCCTCAAACGAGTGCTTCACATTTACTGATGTCCTAGAGTGTTACTATTACTAAAATATGTCAAATTTGAATCCCCATATGATACTACAGACAGTATTGTACATAAATAAATTTGTTTCATTCATAAAATTTGAATAGATTTTTTACCTGGGTCATTTTTCTTTTGGAAACTGGTGTAGAACTTTTTTGCTGATTTTCCAGCCATTTTCTTCTCACTGACAATGGTGTAATGTTGTGATATCACCACAAGATGATGGGGGCAGTGTCCCTAAATGTGGCCAACTGTTCTAAGATTTACAAATTTGACTATCTTTGTGGCAAGAGGCAAAAATGTAATGTCCTCATATGAGGTCGCAGGGTCTCAGGAAGACTATCAGACGACCCTGCACAGTGAAAAAGATGCTCAAGGCTACCCGGTGCAATTAAGCGGGTCTCATTCAAATGTTTAGTTTTTCACATGACCTGTAGCTGGACGTTAGGAGTCTTTTCACCGCAGGAACCAAGATCTAAATAAAGTTCATTGTAAAAATGTGCCCCTCAGAAAGTCATTGCTTGTGGAGTAGTACTCCTTCAAAGCTCAGAAACTTTTGGGAATGGGACACTTGGGTGCTAAACATGGCAAAACACAATGCATTTTATAGTACTTAGCTGGGTTTGTACACACCTACAAACTACTCAGTGAGCCCATGTAATGAACCACTTTTTTGTTTTCATGGTAAGGAAACTACCATGAATACAAAAATGATATTTATATATAACACATACTATAAGTCCTTTGCACAATCTGATATGTCCTTAATATTGAATTGGAAATTAGGTGCTGGGCGTCCGGTCAGAGGAGAACTGGCCCCAACTAAGCCTGGTTTCTCCCAAGGTTTTTTTTCCTCCATTCTCTCACGGATGGGGTTTTGGTTCCTCGCTGCTGTCGCCTCTGGCTAGCTTAGCTGGGGGCACCTAATTTCTAGTGATTATCATCATTTTGATTACAGAGACCGTCTCTGCATTTGATAAATAAATAGTTTAATCTGGTCATTATACATTACCATCACTCTATTCTCCTCTTTGATAATGTTCAGTGCTTTGCTACAATCTGTATTGTTAAAAGCGCTATATAAATAAAAGTGATTGATTGATTGATTTATATATTATTGACAGAAAGCAACCAAGTATATCAATATAATAAAAAAAAAAAAACAATTAAAGGTAAATAATTAACATAGGATTGGTTTCATTTATGCATCAAAAACTATAATCCAGTATTTATTCTAAATGCTACTTTTAGTGCTAAGTATATTTTGCTGGTTGTACATTTTTGTTTATTATTTTACTTGAAGAGTTCCACATTGTATTAATAATTTGAGTACTTCACTACTGATCCATTGTAGTGTGGTCATGAATGTGCATTTAACTACAGTAATAGCTGTCGTTTTAATATTGTTCAAATTAATTGAACTGAAGGTTTGTGACTTTAAACACTGGAGAACATGCTCGTGATAGTTTGCTCAGTATAGTACCGCTAGGCCTTAATTGATGGCCACGCCCACCCCTCCCCCACTCGCCACCTGCACAGCGCTTAACGCTGAAATGGAACGCTTGAAGAGGAGGATGGATGGAGCGATTCCGTGCGCATCACGATAAATGCGCGGCTGCAGCTGCAAGACAGGTAAGACTTCACCATATTTGTCATCGCTATAATTTTATTTAATTTTTTATTGCTCATGATTGTCGTGTGGCGCGGTGGTTTTTAGAGTAACGTTACAGGCAACATTTTACGATCTAATGCCTAGTTCTCAACCCAGCGGGCACGTTAATATTTGACGTCGAATATTAGTCATTAAGATGCTGTAACATCACTTTAAATTAAATTTGAAGGGCAATTTTGTCCAGTAATAATTAAGTGAAAATCCCACACTGAAATTGGTTTAATGTATCTGTAGGTCAATATGTTTATCGTTCGATTTTCACCAAATAAATTTTGTTTTGCCTCAGTTTGATTTGCAGGTTTGACCTGTTTTTAGACGTATTTTTTCCAATATCAGAGTTCATGTAAAGCCGAGTTCATACTGCACGATTTTCAAAGCAATCGCGTCACAGATGTTTTCACACTGCATGACTATCTGGGGTAGCATTCTGTCGCTGCTGTGTTCACACTGCATGATGGATCGGCGACAGGGGGTTTCACACTGCATGACTTTAGGAAGAATCGCCGACAACTTTGTCCCTGTCCGCAAACTACGTCTCACAACCAAACACACGCGAGAAGTGACATGGAAACAACGAGAGGTCAGGCGTGCAAGTTCTCACATGAGACTGGTATTATTATAAAAAAAAAGGTAGCCCGCAAGAAGCTTGTCATAGAAATAGCATGTGCACTCATTTGCAGCGAAAAGAAAAGAAGCCGACGCTATTCTTGTTGATACTGTGGTCTCGTAACTCCTCCCCCAACTTCCCGCTGGCCTGGATGTTGCTGTCTCATTGGCTGTAGGTAATCGCCGATGTGATTTTCAGTCAGATCACCTTTCACACGGCATGATTTTGAATCTCCGACAGGTCCATATATTTAGCATGCCAAATATCTCACGGGTGTCGGCGACACGTCGGTGATTCTCTCAGATCGCGTCTTTGATAGTTCACACTGTATGATTGTCACTCACGTGAACGAGCACTGATTTGCCTGTGATTTCGGGCATTTGTCAGCGATTTCTCAAAACCTGTCGGCGAGTCAAAATCGGGGCTAAAATCATGCAGTCTGAACTAGGCATAACTT